>NC_132940.1:52821272-53126840 GCF_034638445.1 Ciconia boyciana | reverse complement strand
TCTTTACTGTCATGTAGATGTGGTAAGATATTTCTGGTTTTCATGAAATGAGACATTTATGAGCCAAGGTTTAAATATTAATGGCCAAGGGTTTTTCTGTTGCTTCTTCATGAAAAAGGTATGCTTCATGAAAAATGGTGCTTTTTCAAATGTCAAGAATTATTCTTCTGAGTGGTTACTAGTAACCTCATCCTAAGTTATCAGACCATAAGAGAGAAGAAAAAACTTGGAAATGTGTAAAAGTGTCAAAAGCAAGCATAGTTAAGTTAGAGGGTGAAAATGTCAAGTGAAGTACTTAGTTATTACAAACGTACTGGTATGCTCTATTTCCCCATCAAGGATACATTGATCAATTTTTTGTCTTGAGTATATTTTGAACCTAAATGGAGTTATGATGTGTTTCCAAAGCTAAAGTTTAGAGAATTTAATTTTTTTATATCTTAAATGTAACTTAGTAACTCTTAACAATTGTATTAAAAACGATGCAAGAGATTTCATCATTTCAGTTGAGAAATGTTGAAATATGTCAACATATTTCAGAGCCCCTTGAGTCAGTTAGAACTCTTTGTTCTTGGTGGGATTTGGTCCTGGCGATGTCTGTGGGATATTTTTATGTCAGTGAAGGTGTTGCCATATGAACTCAGTCTGTGATGATACCTCTGTGTTTTTGCAGAGTTGCAGCCTGAGTTTTCTTTGACTATTTGGAATGTGTTTCTAGGTCTTGAGGTGCTTCAGGAAATGTTCTGCATGCTTCCTCATGTGGATGGGATGTACAGTGGTGAAGATTACTCAGATACTGGGGTACCTCACAAGAACTTAGCATGTATGGCTATCTGAAAAAACAGCAGCTAATAAACTAGCTTCCCATATTTTCCTTTTACTTTCATTTCCTCAGGAAGCATGAACTCCGTTGACTGCGAAGTAGAAACCTGCCCATTTCCAAAGCCTGGAGAGAAAGAGGTTTGACTACAGTTCTGATTACAACTACCATGCTAGGCTGAACTACTGTATTTCCAGTTTCTGCTGTCTTGTGTACAGACATGATTCTTGATGCTTGATTTCCAGGCTAGGAGATATTCTATGAACGCTCTCTGATCACCTGCATAATGGAAATAAATATATTTTTCTATAGAGCTTAATAATTGGCTTAAATTAAAAAAAAACTACTTTCTTCTTGGCATGAAGATTGCAAGTAATCTTGAAGGATTCTATCACTTTACTTGATAGGATGCCCATCTGTGACTTACCCATAAGTGACTTACCATCTCCAAGGCACTTGTTTATTTTATTTTATTTTTTTGTGTCAGTTTAGAGCTATTGGATCCCGTTCTATTTTGTAATCTAGTTCAGTAATCTATTTTGTAATCTAGTTCAGTAATCCATCTTCCCTTACAGAAATCTTTACAGGCCATGATCAGTCACTTGCTACTTTTTATTCAGTAAGATAAATGAAATGCATTGTAAAGCCCTTGGAAGATAGGTCCTATGTAGTCAGGTAACTCTTACAGTTGTAGTTTGTCAAAAGTGTTATATGTTCTATATGGCTGTGATCATAGACCTTTTACAGAACAAGGCTGTTGTCAAGAATTTTTCAGTATAAAATACTATACAGAAACAAAGGGAAGAAGCTGAAAGGATGTAGAGATTGTAATGATTGTTTATGCTGCAGTGCTGGAATGGAAAACCCATGCAGATTTCTGTGTACGCAAGTCTGGCTTGCATCTGCCATCACCTCAGTGCTGTAGCACATCAGAACGCGAAGTTATCTAAGCTGTTGTTCTGTAAGAAATGCTAAAAATCACAGGCATTTTAGTTTTTACTATAGAATTGATTAAGGAAATAGTTCTGAAAGTGCTTCTGGAGCGGCATGTGAAACAAGAAACCTTTGTTCTAGAAACCTTTCTGAAACTGACTCTAGATAAGTTTCTTGGATTGGTCCCATCAGTCAGTGGGGAAGCGTTTCAAGAAGTGGCTCTAGAAGTGACTGGCAATAAGGCTGAGAGTTGTCTAGCAGCTAATGTAGTGTTTCTTGAATTGATTCTTGATGGGGTTCTAGGCATGGTTCTGGAGATTAATCCAGAAATGAGCCCGCCGTTGGCTGTGGGACATTCTGGAATTGGTTCTAGGTGCTGTTCTAGAGCCAATTCCAAAGTATTTCTAGCCATTTCTGCTGAAAAGCTGTTTACTGTGCATAGCTACAAAGGTTGTGTGTTTGTGTTTCAGAACACTGATAGAAGGCTGTTTACTTGCTGCTGTTGTAAGTCTGTAGGGTCTAAGAGGGCTTCCAGAGCAGCGTGTCCTAACCTGTGTGGTGATTTCACATTCTGACTTTAAAATGGATTTCTGAACTATTCTTGGTAGTGACAACCAAAAGATGAGCTTTGTTCAAGTTTTTCACCCAAAGGACGACAGTGAACTTTCTGAAGGTTAATCAGAGTGGTGCATTTATTAACACCTTGGATTATACCATTCCTAATACAGGGGAAGATGTGATGTTTGAATTAAAAAGGTATTTTATAATAAGTTTTATAACAGAAATAGCTTAAGTATTGTATCCTCTTTAACATTTTAGAGGCTTTTTTACAGGAAAGAGCTGGGCATCACTGGACAAGACTGACAGCTGCCACATCCTTAGAACTGCAAAGGACAAGCACATTCTATTTGTGCTATACTACTGTCAACCTTACCATTTGGAAATGACACAAACTCTACCCTTCACTGAATCTGCACATTCATGTTTCATAAAGGAGCATCTCTTCCAGACTGCTGGAATACAGTAGATTGCACAACAAAAGCCTCTTTAGAATCTAGAAATTATTTCACTACAGAAATCATAACCAAAGATCATTTTCACTTCCATTTCAAGCAACTGTTCTTTCTTTGCTAGCCTCATGAAATAAGTGTTAAGGTAACGGTATGCCTCCTATATTTAAGAACATTTGAGGCAGTATTTTGCCTCATCTTCACAAGCCAATTGCCTATGGCTTTTGATGTTTAGAGATGGAACATTCATTGCAACCTTTCTTACAATGAGTCTGTTCTGGTTCATGTGAAAATCAACATCCTTTTTTGTGTTGCTGCCTGACAGGATGCTACAATACTATTAGCATTTGCAAAGGGTTTGCTCTGTCTAATAGCACAACCCCCAGATCACAGGCTGCTCAGTTTGTGTTTCTCTATTATGTGAAAGACACAAAGAAGCTGAAGGCTGGCAAAGGCCTGTCAAATCTTGTAATGTAGCGAGCGACCCCAGAGCTTCATTCTGCTTTATATCATCCCTTGTTCCCCATCCCACCCCTTTCCTTGAATGGGCTCTGAGGTAGGTAAATGAATTCAGCGGTATGGTAGGCGGATGATTCCTTTCTGACCTCATTCCTGTACCATTTGTTTCCAGGCTTGTTGGAGGGAAAGGGACATATCTGAACCTTTTGTTTCAAATAATTTTCTTGCAGGTTGGGGAGTTAATGCAGACCTTGTCTGAACTCACCCGAGCGGAAAGTGTTCTGGGTACAAGTCGTGACACGCTTGGTCTCTTGGCATTGCCAGATTAAAGGAGAAAGCAGTGAATTGGAATTCTTTCACATTTGGCATTGCTTAAACACCTGGACACCCTTCCCCCCCCACACCCCCCACCCCCAGTGTGTATGTGTTTATATCCTCTCTCATGCCCTGAAACATCTGTCTTAAGAGCAGACAAGAAGCAACAAAGAACAACCTTTGAACAGCCCAGTGTTACGTGTTTTAGTTGGGAAGAAGTTGAGGCTGAGGCAAAAGCTGAGTACAGCATACACTAAACAACAATATGGATTGCAAAGGAGTATTTCAGACCTATGTCTGAAATTGGTAGAGCACTTCTTAGGTTTGAAAGAGAGTCATGCTGGTTTGTTTAGAGATTGATCTTGGATCATGTGTTTGACAGTAAGGAAAGCAATGGTTTCCCGCATACCAGGACTGAATTGTGGGAGCAATGAGGCCTTTCATACCAGAGTTGCCAGGGCTGTGCATCCTTGAAGATACTTTTGTAGAAGGGAGACTGGAGGAATGTGACCAGGAGCAAAATGTGAGGTGGGAATACCACCATAGCTATCCTGCATAGTCATAAGTTTGCCCTCTGCACTGTCAATGCCATGATGTTTGGAGGGTTGTTCTTACCTCCGAAGTAATGGATTCCTAAGGTATCAACCATAACACAAAAATATTACTCCCTCCAAGTCTTAAGTGTACATAGCAGTAAGTTTGCAGTATCTGAAGTGTAAAATCATAAGCAAACCACAACAGGAACCAATCTACATTATTTCACTCTCAGTATTCATGGAGGTGTCCTGCTGAAGAGAAATGTTCTGGGTAACTTGAACTGCCTCTGCAGCATAGGTCTGGGAGGAAAATGGGAGATGCACAACAGCCTCCATCTACTTAGCCCAGTAGAACTCTAGTGAGAGGCCTGTTTATCATTTGGGCTCATCACTTCATGTTGCATGTATGCTTTACAGAAGGCTTCCACAAGCCAAAGCAGATATTGGGACAAATCTGCAAGAACATCAGGCCCCAGAGTTGGTATGAAAGACACAGACATAAAGGGGATGAAAGAGAATGGTCATACCCCAAGTAAGGGTGTTGCCTTAAAAAATGTAGATATGTTAATGATTTTATGTTGGTGGACTGTAGCTTGAATGTACAGGCATAAGGGATATTGTCTATCATATTTATGCCTATGCATATTAACATATTTTCTGCATGCGCTTCTGGAACTACATGATAATGACATGTTATGAAATAAGTAGTATTAAGCTTGAAAAGCAAACTTCCACGTCCTGCACAGATTCAAGGCATCCCCAAAACCAACTCTGCTTATGCTTCGTTTGTGATTCCTCTGTGGTATGTTTGTATATCTCAGGTGGAAGATGAGTTCATCTAACAGTTGTAATCTCAAATCCACCTAACCTGAAAGCTATTTGCGTGTGCAAATTTTGTAGTTTAGGACTAACTGTGGACTAAATATTTCATCCAAATAGAATAGTTTCTCTGCCCCACCCCCCAGATTTCTTGCTAAAACACTTTATACTTTCACAGTATAGGGTTCCAGTACTGCTGATATATAGCTTTGTGTGAGGCCTTGTCTGCTTTCTCACAAGCAAAACCAGCATGAATATTAACTGTATAAGGCCCTTTTAAAATATATGTAAAAATAACTACAAATTTTAAAAAATCTTCCACCAATAACCAGGAAGGCAATGCTATCCCTTTTTGTTCTTATCATGTAGTACCTCTGCTCTAACCAGTAGACAAAAGATTAATTTTTATCTTGACTTTTATCTGACAGCTCTGATCAATTAGATCTTTTTGCAAGGAAGCTTTTTTTTAAGGTATTAAATTCTTTTTTCATGGCCCAAGATTGGTTGCCACTGGATACTATTGCCATAAGGAAAATAAGAGCTTCCCCTTTAAAAAAGCCTTTTTCCCTCCTGTCAGTTTATGCATAGTCCGTCCCTTCAGCTGGAGGAGATAATACTTCCCTTTGCAGTAAAAGAAAATAATTTTCCATTGCCTGGTGCCTGAAAACTAGAATTCAAGAAGGCTTATGGGAGTACAGCTAGCCATAGGTTATCTCGTGAGGGTTTATCTCTGTACACTGCTTTGTTACATGTTTTTCCACACCCTGTTTGCTTTTCCTGCCAGCACCATCTCCTTCCCTGTCCTCCTCTGCCCTATTCGCATGTAAATTACGCCCACACCAGGTGACGTCCTCTGGCCTGTGATGTGCTGAAGGTCAGATTAGATGCTTACAATAGTGCCGTCTGGCTTGAAAAATATACGGTATAATTCACACTACTGTTCTTTTCCCTTTCATTTTAGTTTCTGGTGTCTTGGTTTTAGCTACAAGCATGTAGCACATTTTATAAAGATACCTGTATCTCAACGTACATACTATGTATGTGTATGTATGCAATGAAAAAAACATGCTGACTACCTCAGAAATCGTGACTTGCTGACTGGTCTCTGCATAGCTCAGGACAGAATTTATTTAAGTATCTAATCTAGTCTGAAAGACAAATGCTATTAGTAGATGAGTAACAGAGAAGAAATGTTGGAGAGTGGTTAGTGGCAAGAGGCTTGTGGAAACAAGGGAATATTATATCACTTGCTGAAGCTTAGAGCAACTCCCCAGTCCTTGCTGAAATCAAGCTTTGTGATGAAAAGGCTTGTAGCCTGTTGGGCCAAGAGATGGGGATTATAAGAATATTCATGACTCCTGAGAATCAGCAGGTGAGACCTAATGCACACATTTGCCCCTCACCCCTTTCCCCAGCTCATCCTTTTGGTAAACAGTACATAAAGGCTGGGTTCCCAGAGTGACTGAACTCAGTTCCTGATCTTCTTTTTTTTCTCCTCTTTTTTCCCCTCCATTCTTTATAAAAAAGATTGCAGCGTTTTTGCCACTTGTACCAAGCAGAAGCACCGTCTCTCCTTTTCATATCTAAAGAGCAACTGTGTGGCCAAACCAGAAGTCTTGTGACATTACTTAAGAAAGCAGAATGGTATCTTAGCATCCGAGGCCTCTTTTAAAACGTAAAGAAAAGCCCTTCTGAGAGCTTGGATAAGCTGGAGAGGAATCTCTGTGACATATGCGCGTCATTTTAGGAAAGCATGGGTTGAAGCCAACTGGTGGGCCTCTGCCTTTAATATATTGGGTATTTGTCATGCCTGTTTTGGTGTGCTTGCTAGTTAGTAAGCACCCAGTATGTAGAGTCCATGCAGTTAGAAGCAGTCACAGTATGTGACTGATGCAGGACGCTGTTACAGGAGAGCGAGTGGCAGGGGATGCTCTGTGAAGGGTGAATTCCTTGGGCAAGATGGGGAAAAGTATTTTGCCAGCTTTTCCCATGTAAAGCACAAAGGCACAGTCTATAGCAGGTTTCACCAATCAAGCTTTTGCAAAATTGTCTCACTCTTTCACTGTGGTGTGGGCGAAGAGGGATTCTCGTGAATGCTGATCCTGTCCTGATTCTGACAAACTTTACCTGCAGGCATGAAGTTGCATGTTCAGCGTGGTGGGGTAGGGATGAATGTCAGCTCTTTAGCTGAAGCCTGAGTGTTGTCAGCCCTTTGAGGCCTGAAACAGTGGCTGCAGTAAACAGAGGAGAACATGCTTGATTTTTGCTTTAACTCAGTATTGTTGCATGCTTTTTCTTTGCAGAAATGTTAGTGTCCCTACTGTTTGCTCTGTCTCGTGATCTAGCACAAGCCCATTCTACTGGCTTGTCATTCTGCTGTACACAGATTGCAGCTGCAGATCAGAAATAAAGTGATTTGGGAGTAGGAGGTGTCACACTGAATGCAAGGGAAGGACGTTTGGGCTGCTGTCAGTCTAGGGTCTGTGCCACTTACCCAGGACTGGGCGCAACTGGAGTACTAATCTTCCCTATATCTGCCCTGGTGTAAGGCAAGGGCAGGTGTTTTTCCAGGTCCATCAGCCTTTCCAGCAGGGATAGCCAGCTGAAGCCTTTCTGGCTGAGCTGAGACACAGGTGACTGAACAAAAGTGTGGTTTGGTACAAATGTACCACTGTGCCAACATTTGCGGTAGCCTAAAGCTTGCAGAACGTCTGTCAATGTCGTTGTCATTGCATGACAAAGTCACAGCAATCATTCTGCATTAAGGTGAAGGTAACTTTTTTTTTAATGTTTTCAGCCTTTCCAGGAAGGATGTTTACAGCATTTTAAATCCCCCTTGGAATTTCAGTCTGCAAGAGTTGTAGTGCCTGGCTCTGACAATACTGTTGTTACACTTGGTTTGGAAATGTCTCAACATAAGGATGCTTGTTTGTTGTATCCTGGTGACAGTATCCGAACAAGATTTCAACAGTTTTCTTGTTAATCTGAATGTAACTCGTTAGCACTTAGTTCTGTGGATGGAATTTGGTCCCCAACAATTGACACTAAAGTGCTGTCTGCTCAATATAGTTTTTCTAGTAACTGATGCATCTAGGTCAACAAACTGACAGGCATTGCTCATTTTACTGCTTGGCAAATATTGAACTAAAGTCTTCAGCACTGTAACACTGTTGACAATTGCAGGATAATGGCATTGTCCTCTTTTGTTACCGTGAAGTGCATCTTCGCGTCCGATTCTGGCATAACACACTCGGTAAACAACAAGGGATGTTGTGATCTGGACTCCCAAGTGTTTGCTCTGACAATATAAACTTACTGCCTGCTCTCTGAAACCAAACATCCTGTCTCTGCCATGGTTACTTCAAACTGATATTGAAACAAGCCACTCTCTTCCTGAAGACACTGGAGGGCAGTGGCATGGCTGCTGTTGAAGGAGCTCTCTTCCCTTTTGGAAAGCTATCTGTACCACCCTCCTTGTTATGCTGCAGGTCTATGTTGAGGAGTCCAGATGAGGCTTCAAAAGTCTGAAAGTGAAGAATAATACTTGGCAGAAAAAAATCACTGTGGATTAGTACAGTTAACGCTAGTCCCTCTGGAAAGGAAATGCTATGTTGCAAGCCCACTGTAAGTTGTTTCTTTTCCATGACAGCATGTTGGAAGAGACAACATGGTAATGAGCCAAAACGCAGCTGACAAACAATTCCATCACATACATCCTGTTACCTGAGCAGAGCACTGCTCCTTGCCTCTTCCTTGTCCTCTCCAAAATTAAACCTCCCCATGACTTCTGTGAAGGTCCAGGGTCATTTGAGTCCCAGCCTCCATAGTTTCAATTCATGGTCTCTCCCTTGGCTTCACTAGCATCTCTGGCTCACTCGTTTGCTAATGTGAGTCTCCCTCTGGATCAGACTGGAGTAATTCAGCTGTGTGCGATTCAGTGGGAACATGCCCCAGAAGAATGGTGTCATTAACAAAGATATTTTTTTTCCATGCTACCTTTGGTCACCACAGCTTTGTTATTTATTTCAAGGGTGAAGATTAAAGCAGATCTGCCTTTCCTTTGCTTCACATGTCCGCTTTCACCTACAGTTTGTTTGCATGTGAACTGCATGGAATCTTTATTGAGGCCAGTTTGCAAGCTAAAACGGTAGAGAACCTAAATCACAATGAATCTGTTTGAAAAGTGTCTAGCTGCACATCTGCAGTTACGATATTACATATAAACATTAACCCAAACACTGTTAGGAGGTGATACTGCAAGAAAGAGAGCCTTTGCAGACAGTTGGACCCTGGTTTTCTAGACTAGTGCCCACCAGCTTGCAGGATTGGTCCCCTCCACAGATGTACTCAAAATTAATCCACAGCATTTTTTACCCTCTGTGAACACACAAATAGGTATAGCATGTGCTGTTTATTGCCTTTTTGGGTTGAACTAATGGTGCTTCCTTTTCCTTTTGTGTTTCAGAAAAAAACAACAGCTTTGCCTTTGAGGTTAACACAGTCACATGCTAAAAAGAAGTCTAAGGTCACAGAAAAAGGAAGAGGCCAACATGTATTTCACCACCAGGTGCTGAGATGGGACAAGTCCTATGATCTACTGTTCACATTTTGCCATGTTGCAAACTTGTCTTGGGTCATTCAGAGCTGAGGGGAGTGGGAGATGGGATTCTAATTGTGTTCCCAGCAAAAAGGGAGAGGTGAAGCTCCACACTTCAGGCAAATACCGCCGTAATTCTTCCTATATTAGTTCAGAGGGACTCGTTGATCATGAGGCTGGAAGCTTTTGTGGCTGGTGTCAAGTGACTGCTTTTGGGGATGATTCACCTATTGTCTATAAGGTTCCTTTTACCAAAAAGCAGCTGCTGAAGCCTCTATTTCCCCTAAACAAAACTGTCTTGAACTTCCAGGGGAGAACAAGGCCTTCACTGTGCTGGCCTTGACTGAAATCCCAGCCAGGAGGGAGAAGTCAGACCTGTTTCTTGCTTTTCCAAAAGCAAGCATTTTCTTTCCTTTTTTTTTTTTCCTTTTTTTTTGGTTTTGTTTTCCCCTCCAGCAATAGCTGTGAAATGGACAAAGAAAGTTAGCAGCTATCAGCCCTCTGAGAGAGAAGAGCCTGTCCATCCTGTAAAGCTGCAGTAGTTTTGCATCCACCTGCAAATGTGGATGGCAAAGTGGCTGTTGTTCTGGCTGAGCCAGCCAAAGCTGTGTACAGCAGAAGCTGATTTCCCAGCCGCTACCCAGTTCAGGTGTCTGGGTTCTTCACATGTTCAAAGCTGATACTATCCCTTTTTATACAGTAAGCTCAGCTCATGTGATTTTTGCTTTTAGACCTACATCCCAATGCACTGTATGCTAGGAAAGAGGCTTGCAAGTAACTTTCAGATCCTGGCTTCCCTTCTGAAGGAAGCAGTTCCCAGAAAGGCTCAGCCAGAGCTTGCGGGCTATTCAGGTGAAGGAAGCAGGGAGGGAAAGGGCAGCCTGGTGCTTCAGCAGGAGACAGGAGTGAGTTCCTGGGGGCAAGGGAAAGGCAGACTCCTAATGAACAAGTTGGACTCTGTGTGAGGCAGCATCTTCCAGCTTCCCTGCCAGCAGGAGCTCAGCAGGCCAGACGCAGCTGGCAGCAGCCCTCCACCCTGGCGAGGCTTTGGAGTAGGACTTTTTGCATGGTAACAAACTACCGATCCTGTACAGACAGACAGCTGGGTGCTGTTATAAAACAAAGTCGAGAACATTTTATATTGCTATTTAAAATACTAGTCTATTTATTTAAAAGGTTTGATGTGCGGCCTCCTCAGGCACTGCATATATGTGTATGACAACTTGGGACTACCTGTATTGACTAGCGTCACTTCATTATCTCTGGTCCTTCAGAAACTGTTGGCTTCAAATGCAGTCTTCAAAATAATCGAAAACTGTATCTTAACCGCCAAAAGGCCAATTTTTTGTTAAGAAAATATTTGAGAACTAGACTTTTCTCCTAATAAATCTGAAGTCCAGTTCCTAAGTGAAGAAGCTCTAGAGATTCTCAGCATTTTCACTCTATATTCAACAGCAACAATGAAATCATCTGGGATCAGCCAACTAGCATAAGAAATTTTATCATGAACAGTAACATGTTGCTAATGTTTTTTCAGCCAGTGATAATCAGGAATTTATAATGGAGAAGAACCAAGCAGTCTTTACTGTAAGTAGCCTCCATCAACGCCATCTCAGAGAAAGTGGAAATGTGCGTTAAGCCATATTCAGAGTGTATTGTAAGCATTCAGCTTGGAACTGTTGGCTGCACTGTTTGTTACCTGCACAGTTGATTTTAGGATGAGAAGTAGCTAGAAATCCCTGAATAAGGCCTTTTCTCTATCAAAAATGTTCGTTCACGGACCTCCAAAATGTATGTCAGGAGGGTTTTTCCAGAATTTGTCAGGTTTCTTGGGCCTTTTTTTCTTTTCGGCAGAAGAAAACTTCCGCCTAGTTTTACAATAAATGCTAATGTGAAAATTGCCTTCTGCTTTAAGGAAATACTGAACAAAGGCTTCAGTGTGACCTGAACTAACTGTTTCCTGAAGTTTACCAACACCTGATCCTAGACATTATCAGAAACACTACTCAAGCGCAGCAAAGAACAACCACAACTCCTTTCCAACAGCCAGGGAGAAACAGGTTTGCACGGAGCAGAGGAGCTGCCTTGGGCAGACAGACCTGCAGAGAGAAGAGAATAGGAATGGTATGCCACGCTGCACACTTACATAGGGCTATTCCGGACCTCAACAAAGCCCTGGAAGAAACTATTGTGTTTTAATTGTGCAAGCCCACGTGGCTGATGAGAAATACAAGGGTGGCTTTTTTTGCTTATTAGAATGCTAAAACCAGTGCTTTGGTATGGCCATTTTCTCTGGAAATGCCTCACTGTTTAAGTATGCTGTGTCTGAAATCCCCTTTCTCAGAGTCCTTCTGGAAATAGCCTTACATACAGGAAAGCTTAATTTAGAGTCAAGAGACAAAAGGATCCCCTTGGAATCGCATCAGGTTAGATGATAGAGGACTGAGAGGCTGTGCAAAGTCTAAAACCTTTTGGGAGAACTATGGCGTAAATTCCCAAGTGTTTGTGGAATTCCTCCTCTTTTCAGTAATTTTGCCAGTATTCGGGTTTTCAGGTCCCCCAGAATGTCATTCCTGTTAGTGATGTTTTGCTCGGTCATCACTCTGACTCCACAGAGCTGTGAAGTTTGCTTGCAATTACTCTAATGAAGAACAGGGGCAGAATTAACTCAGAAAAATTGTCCCAGTCAAACACCCACATGCAAAACTGAGGGGTTTGGGTGATAATAAAGAGAAAAGGGTTGGCCAGCTAGCTGTATAACTTTTCAAGCAGACATTTTCAAGATAACACACATTGGTTTCATTTATAATAAGCTGAAAACAGACCTGTTCTAAGATACATCTGAGATAAGGTGTTCGCTTGGTCAACAGGATAGAGATTCTCAGGTATAATGCACACCGATGATCATCTTGTTTTTTTCTGTCACCATTAATCTTGGATTTTCAAGGTTGCTTGATATTGCTTGGGTGGGGGTCCTCTGACTTAAGTGAAGTTTTTCCTGCTGTTTGTTTCCACTGACACTGGAAACCAAAGGAGTTCAGTGATCCTTGGTGTGAAGTATTTGAGCCAGTCCCAGTTTTTGTGCTTTTTCTTGTTTGATTGTTTGTTTTTACAAGGCCATTTTCCAGTGCAAGATAAATACTTCATAAAGAAAAGTATTTTTACATCTTAGATTTCTTCCTTATTTTCTTATAACAGATTGTCTTGGGCAATTTAGAGACATCAGGGAACAAATAAAAATCCATTACCTGCTTGTAGGCAGTTGTTACAAGTGTTTCAATTCCTACTGCTTGGTATTTCTAGGTGGTAAGACCAGAATGGGTCACTGTGATCATCTGCACCAAATTTCTAACTTCTGGCTGGGCTAAAAGAGACCTGCAATAACAAAACATTGAAGGCTGATTTAACAATCCTCTGTGACAGATCTTGTCACCAGGTAAGTTTGCTAAGCTTATTACAGTCATTGATAAACATTACCACCCTCCTTTGACTAAGTTTTTGTGCTGTAGCTTCCAGCACTGAGATCTCATTCTGCCTTTTATCTGCTGAATTAGGAGCTGTCTTGAATTGGATGTGTTTCCCCAGAGTGTTAATTATGACTGAATGTTGAACTTAGAGGTTAGTAATTCTGTTCCCTCCTTGCCTAAGCAAAGGTATTGAAGCTGGCTTTCTAAGCAGACTCTCCCAGCTTCAGCCAGAATACTTTGTGCTGTTGCTTTTCGATGATCAGAGTATTCTGTGCCCGCAGAGATGGTACCCTGCTTTGCTGATGGAAACTAAGAGTGGATGAATGGGCCAAAGATGCAAATGCAGCTCAGCAATCCTGGCTGCTGCCCCTCCACTACCTGACCCCAGGCCCAAGATCCTGGTCTGGAACTGGATCATGGTATTACATCTGGCCATATCCGGCTGGTTGCCATCCCTTGTGGGATCGACCTTGCAATGAGCATTCCCAAAGGCTGATGGGGTCTTTGGTGCGGTCAAAAAATCCTTGCTTAGAGCTAATGATTCCCCAGAGTCCCACCCTGGTCATCTGAGGGTGACTGGCAGGTGCACCCCTTTCATCTTTGACTTTTTCAACCCAACTTGCGGGGTCTGGCAGAACTTTAGATCACCTTGCTTTTCATTTGGCATTAGCACACTTGAAGTAAAAAAGTTTATGCCTGGAAACAGTTGGTTGAGGTCTGAAAGTAGAAAATATTAAATCCAGGCATGGAGAGCTTTTAAAAGAGCAGGAATTTCATGGAAGTAAAAACAGTCTAGTCCATTAAGTTCCTCTCATGGACTTTTATGAGGACAATTATTAATACTGTTGAAAATTATACTCATGAAACATGTGTTAATGGGAGCTGTGCTGGCTGCTGCCAGAAAAACTGCAACCTTTACAGCTCATTTGGAGACAGAAATATTCGACAAAGTAGCCTACAGGGTGCAAAGGTTCGCGTGGTGCAGGCTTAGACTAACTTAACATATGCCTTCTGTAGCCCTGGTATTGTCCAAACCCTAATGCCCATAATAAAAGAGAGAAAAATTGGACCCCAAGTGGCAAGGATTGTAAGCCCTTGGAATTCTCCTAATCAGAGATATTCAGCTATTTTTAGTTTATAATGTTTAGTCAAATAGCAACAATGATTTTTCTTCTTTTTTCCAACTCAGCTGCACGGTATGTTGGAGGGGGTCTTGATGGCCCATGACCTTGCCTTTATCTGTCGGTCTGTCACCACTGGTCTTCAAAGTGCAGCTTAAAGGATCTGAAGCTTCTGTGTGGCCTTGATGTGATCTGCTTTCCTGGTAAAGTTTTTCATTAACGGGTGCTTTTTTAAGCTGGCTGGAGCTTGCTTTGCTTGCTCTGTGGGGTGCTGCTGGCTCTGGGGCTCTCCTGACCCCACAACCAGGTTTAATAACCCTGCATGGCCTGTATTTGCAAGCTTTGTGTGCATGGTGGATGCTGCTTCTGCACAGTGGATGCTGCTTCCTGGCCCATTGAACAGGCTCTTTCTTTTCTCCTCCTGCCTCCAAAATCTCCATCAAAGGCTCTCAAAAGAGGAAATATTTTCTGAAGTACAGTTAGTTAGATACTGTGACTGAGCAACAAGCCCATCCATCTGCACTGCGCTTACCCACCTGCTAATGGTACTGCCCTTCCCTCCAGCCTGGATTCCTATTGCTGCTGTGTCAGCCATACATTTCTTTTCCTCTGAATCTTAAGAGAGAGAACATACCTAACAAAAGAGCAGTCATGCTGCACCAGATCACTGGTCCGGGTAGCCCAGTATCCTGTCTCCAACATTTGCCAGCACCACATGCCTAGGGTAGAGTGAAAAACAGGACAAGTGTGCATGATACTGCGGTGTGGTCTGCCAGCAACTCGTGGTTCAGGAGCTTTTTGAGCCAGAGCTGTTGTCTATGTATTCCCTTTAATTTAATGGAGTTTTATTCTATGTCCAGAGGCTTTTTTCCAGCAGAATTTTAACCTTTCTCCTGTCCTTTGTATTTAACAAAGGACAAAAATCCATTCTGGGACACGTGGTTCACTTACATGATCCCTGCATTTGAGTGGCTTTTTGTGGACACCTGGAAGCAATTGTTGGTGAGGCTAAAAGACCTGTCTCAGTCACCAAAGGAAGGCTGTTTGTTTATACATCCATGCCCAGAGCAAAGGAGTTAAGTGCCCCAGTGCAAAATGACTGGAAGGGCTGAGTGTGAAAAAAAACCTGTCATAGCTGTGGCTGGGTCTGGGAAACACTGACCTTTCACTGATGTGGCAGATGGGACTGGCTAGTTCCTCCAGTTAGAGGATTACCACACTGTTCCTACTGTATGTTCTTGCAAAGAGACTTTCTCACTCTGATTTTGCTGCAGCACAAAGAGAGACAGCCAGTGCTGGGTATTTTGTCCATCAAGAAACATGTGGGACAGCAGGGATTGGTCGACTGGTGTCCCTGCTCAGCAGGTCCCCAGGAAATAGGCTTCACCTTCTTTGCTTAGACTGCATTTGGTCTCAGCCAGTTGGGCATCCCATGGAGCACTTCTGGAGAGGTCCAAGCTGTTTACTGTGCATTGGCGTGGGGAGATGCAGCCCCTACCTGTGAAAGAGTATGCTGGGGCCCCTTTATTGCAGACCTGACCATTGACACGCAGCAGCTCTTTTCCCCCAATTCCAGCAGAAGGGTCTGACAAACACTAACCCTAAATCCAAGGGATGGGAAGAAGGGCATCTCCAAAATGTTTGGTTTGTTTTAGTGCAGTTTGTATAAGGGGCAGGCCAGAGCAATTACCAGCATGCAACAAGATGCCTGCTATGTTCATTGGAGTGTGTTTCTTTACTACGTGTCAATACAAACCTAGAGCCATTTTTCAGAGTTTGCCAATGGCTATAATTGAAAAGGCATGAATTGCCCTCAAGAGATTCCCCACTGCTCTGCATTATTATCTGCTGGATGGCAGCTCTATAGGCCTTGTATCATTTTTTTCAAATAACCAGTTAATTACTAAATAAAACAACCCAGCTTTCAAGCTGATTAGCCTAGATTAATGACCAGCAGCATGTTTCACTCTCCTCAACAATTTATCATGGAAAAGAACTATGTCTTTAATGATTTAGGTACCTGGTCTATTGAGGCTTGCTCCAATCTGTACAGCCTCCAATTTGATTTAATTGCTCTTCTTAGTTTGTGACCTGGAAAAAACCAAGTGACAGCTCCCATTAGTGAAGCCCAGCTTGCAACTCGCTTGCAGTGTTACAAAGGCTCACTGGGTGTCTTTCTCTGCTGACTTCATTAAGAAGATATATAGAGGTCAAGTGTCACTTTGGCACAGAACAAGTACCACGCCGTTTATCAGCTGAAACAGGTTGAATCAACCTGTGTATTTTATTTAAGTTTATATTCATTCTTTTTTGCTCTTACAGTTTTTAAAAGATGTTTTTAGAAGCTCCTTGTTTGTTTAAGCTAAGATTGAATTTACAGACTGGTCTTAAAGGCATTAATTGCAGTTCATTTATTGTTACCTTGGCATGAAAACTTTGGCATTGCACTCCTCTACAGTTATTCAATAAAAGATCTTTTGTTATAAGGGCCTATTCAGGGCCCTTGAGTTTGCTTCCTAATTAATATTAGACTTCCTCACTGTTGTGCTCTGGAGTACAAATGCTCACTTCCCAAGGATGTTGCTGCAAAGGCACATTGAATGTGTCTTTAAGTGCATCCTGAATTCCTGCCTTATTATTGGGCAAATCCCTGAAGTCTTCACTTAGCCAAAATGGGTCTATGGGAGTTGTCTCATCATTAACTGAGCTCCAGCAGTTGTCTGGCACTCGGTGAACTAAGTCATGGTCACTGCCCCGGAGAGTTTACCATCTACATTAGAGACAAAGGCGAAACAAGGCTGAGAAGATAATGAGGCAGCAAGAGCTGGAGCTGGGCTCCTGGACCCGGCATGGCACTTTGTTCTCGAGGTGTTTGTGAAGGGGCAGGGGGACCACTGCTAACTGCACTGGTCACTGTAGTGGTGTTAAACGCAGATTTTGGCGTGAGCTGTTGCTAACATGCTCTTTAATTGTGCTTTTCAGCAGAGAGGCCAAAACAGATTAAGTGCCTGCTCTGTCCTCCCCTTCTAGGGAGATTTGTGGCCCTCCTGGACTGGGAGCTGCTGGCTGCTGAAGGAGGTTGCTTTGCACTGTCTTGTTCTGGGATTTTCCATCTGAGGGGAAGGTACTGTCAGGCTGACACTCTCTAAGGTTTTAAACCCCTGAGGTTCAGTTGCCTGGTGGCAAGGCCAGGACAAGCCCATCACAGACACTTGGATAAATGTTTGTGTGGTACCAGACAGTCCCTAGCTGCAGCTCCCTGATACCGGCTGTGCAAGTCACCAGACAGGTTACCTGGGGAAAGCTCTCTTGTGGGAACAAACATAGCCACCATGACAGTAACACTGGGTCAAGTGGCAGGAGCACATCCTGCCCATATCAAGGCTGACTCCGTGGTGCTGGTCAGCCATGGGAGCCAGGAGGAGAAGCCTGCAGGACCAAGGGGCACTGATGGGCTGGGGAGGAGAAGGGTTTGGAGAGAGCAGGAGCTGTGGTTTGTGCCTAAGGAAAGGCAAGGTGGGGAAGTGCTAAGTGTTTTCACAGGTAAATTGTTACCTTGCTGGGGGGGGGGGGGTAAGCAGGCTCACAAGGCAACCACATAGCCCAACTCCCCCCCCTTTTTTTTTTTTTGCTATCAAAAGCATAGCAGGCCTAGGAGAGGGTGGCTGCCTGACATACATTCATAGGGAGCTCAGACAAATCCATAATTTTTGTTTCTTCCTTGCCACAGGCAATTGTTGTTGGTAATCCTTTCTGCAAGAAAGCAGGATCTCAGGGAAAGGTGGATGGAATTGATTGGTACCAGCATGAGCATCATTACCAATGTCCTGGGACCTGTGTCAAGTGTGCCATAAATATTCCTGCCAAGCCTGCTAGAAAGCTCTAAAGGTCCACAGCCCCTTTGATCTACCCTCTGTATAAGCCTTATTACTGCTGTGTCCCCTCAGTGCTGTCCTACATGAACACTGAGCTCTCATATTACCATTGCTGGAGAGGGGACTCTTATCTCTACAAAAAAAGTCCCTTGCAAAGAAATGCAAAATTATTTCATTTTATATAGTCCTTTCCACTACTCTCAGGGGAAAAATACTGTACTAGGTACTAAAAAGAACAAGAGGAAAACCAGGGCCTGTGTAGCAGGATAACTCCCTGCAGACAGCCTTGGAGCTGCTTTTGTGCCATGGATAGGTGCATGCATATACCTCCCTACCCTGTGGCTGACTGACCCTAAGTATAGAATTTAACATAACTGAGCAATTGAGGGTTGCTGGTTTATTTGCCAAGCATGTACATGAAATATGGGCAAAATGTGATCAAGTTTCCAAGTTTTTCACCAATCTTTATTCCTGCAGATAGAAACCCATATGTCCCTATGGCGTGACCCAGTGCAGAAAAGCATAGGTCTGTTCCCGCAGACAGTCCTTGCCCTCAGAGTATTGGTGCGAGAACCTCTCACGCAGTCCTCGTTCCCCAGGGCTATGCAGCAGGAGAGGGGACCTGGGTGAGAGACGCGGGTGGCAGTTGCAGAGCACAACCGCTCGTGGCTGTGTGTGATGTGGGTCTGTCTTAATCACCTTGCAATGGCCACAAAGCTTCATCCCCCTGATCCTTTCCTTCACCCAATCCCTCCTGCTGCTGTGAGCTATTTGATCAGTGTATGAACCCAGCTGTGAGTGAATGTGGGCAGGTGTAAAGCCCTTTCCTAATCCCCTGGCCATGCACCTGGGTTCCTATGGTACGCTTTGAACATGTGCCTCAGATCTTCATTTCGGGAGGTAAGAGCTGCTTCTCATCTGTGCAAGCCTGTGTCTTATGCAGGCTTTTTGGGTTTTCCTAAAGCAGCCTAAAATCTCCTAATCCTCCCTTTCTGCCTCATATTTCCTGCTGGTTGCACTCCTGAGCCCTGGTGCCCACTGACGGCTCATTTTCATCATGAGAGAAGGTGGTGTTTGCTTTCGGAGTGAACATAGCTGCCGCCAGCTGACAGAAGAGATGTGTGACAGAGCCAGTGTTGGTCCCAGCTGCCGGTGTCTGCACCATTTGGGTGAGGACTGATACAAGGGATGTGTGAGGGCAACAAGTCAGCCAGAGTCACCTTTGTTGCCTGCAAGCAGCTATCAGTGCTGAGCAGTACAGATCTCTCAAGGGAGAAAGAGGAGAAGGGGAGGTCTCTCCCATTTCAAACTCTCTCCTGTTACTAATGGGGACAGGTCACAGCCATGGGAATAAGGCACGAGGCATTGATTCATTGAGCTTTTTCTTGTAATGGTGTAGATCTTCATTAATGTTCCCAGTTGTGCTTTCTGCTGTTCCCAGTGGGGCCACTTAATGACATAAAGAGCTTAATAAGGAGAAGCTGTGGTCACAGCTGAGGGGAAGGGTCTGGCTTACTGCTGCCAAGGGTTGTGCTGTTTATCACACGCAGCATCAGCCTCTAAATATTTCTTACCATTGGGACTGAGAGAATCACTTTGCAGAGAAAGTTATCCAGTAAATCTGGCAGGGCAGAAACAGAGACCAAGAAGGGAGCATGTCTTGGGACCATACTGGTCCCTAAAAGCTTTTGGAAGGTATCTGGAGGGGGCTGTTTGCTATTATGAACTGTGATTGTGTATTGACCATGGATGTGAGATCTTAGGAGCCATGCAGTGGGGTTTTCTACTGGAGTGTTTCTCTACCTGTTCCACTCTCTCTCCTGGGGGGATCCCAGAGCTCCAGGCAAGGAGCTTGCTGATTCTGGGCCCAGTGCCCTGGGAAAGGTGGAGGAGCAAGCAGAGGGAGTAATCTGTTGTATCTGTGGGAGTAAGGAGCCACGGAGAAGAGAAGGCACCTCTGCATGCTGTCCCTAGTGAAACCACCAGGTGCAAATATATTACAATTTATCTTTTCTACTTGTTGAAGCCATCCCACAGTACATATTATTTGCAAGCATACTTGAAATATAACTGTACAAATGTATCTTAGAAGTAGACTTCCCCTTATCTGAACTGACTTAGCTCCTGCCTTCCCAGGACTTAAATGCATTTGCTAAGCATTAAGCATTCCAGCAGTATTTCAGCTAGACAAGTTTACTTTCCAGCTGGAGCCTGGACAGGCAGATTAGCCCCAAGTAGGTTATGATAGTTCCAGATCTGGAAGTCTTTACTTCAGTGGGAGAAAGTAATTGTGTGAAGCCACAGCTCAGATGTGCACTTCAGGGTCGTTCCTCCAGATGTCCACCCAAACACCCCGCTAGCAGAGCTTGTTGAGCCATTCCTATCATTCAGGATACCTTCACTAGGATATTGGTGTGCAGGTGGACAAATCTGCAGCCAGGGTAGCAGCGGGGTGCTGAGCACACTGTCATATTAAACATAGCTACAAGCCCAGTTTTCATCTTAGTGTGAGTTGATGTTCAGCATTTAGTGCAGAGCAGGTGTTAATGGAAGGTCATCTAAGGCTTCTCTGCAGCATAATTATGGGGCTATTTCAAGCTTTCTCCTTTGGTTTTAATGCAGATCAATGTCGTAAATTGCCAAGAATCATGAAGTGAAAGTGTCTGCGAGGCTGCTGGACCACCTGCCTTCCAGAACTGCTTCTTGCATACTAAATTTAGAAATTCATCACCTGAGACCCAAACTTCCAAGTGTTTGGAATGCTTTCCAACACTGAAAACATTACCAGAGGCTAAAGGTTGGATCATGCCACTAGCATAAAAAGCATGCAGATGGAGTTGCTGCTGGCTCTGCAATGTATAAACCCTGCGTGGAGGCTGCGTGGGCTGATTTCCCCAAATGGCACTGTTTCCCATGCTTGTTCCCATTAGTCACCCAGTCACTGCTCTCAGGCTCACATCTCTGTATGCATAAACTGGGGCATTGTGCTCATCTAGTTTGGGTAATACTTAAGTTCTTATTCTTTTCTACCCCACATACAGCAGGCCTGCCCCCTTGATTTAAAGAGTTAAAGGATTTTTGGCTAGATTGGCTTTAATATCCTCTGCAGTACCAAGCTCTCATTTCAGTAAGTCCCACTTTCCTCCTGCAGTTCATGCTCTCTTAACAGCTTTCTTTGCTCTTCTCGCCTTTCTTTTCCCCACAATTTAAAGGCACTTTATTTCATTTCAAGAACTTTTTTGGAGGGGAAAGAGGTGATTATAGATTCAATGAAAACTGAAACTCTTACCTATGCTTTTCATCCTAGTTTTCAGGTGTGGCATCCAGATAACTTTTGTGCCGTGGGATTTGCTGCGAGTCTAATAGCACCAGCAAAGCTCTCCCTGCCTGCAAGGTCCCCGCAGCAGCAGGCTGGTGATTTACTTTGTTGACAGGCGTGCGTGTTGCAGTGCTGCACGCCGCAGCTCTGCTACATCCCTTCCGCGCCGGGCATCCTCTGATTGCCCTCCTTCCGCTCAGGTTGCCGCTCTCTTGTTGCTTAAATGTTTTTATTGCAAGGAACAAAAGCAAGTCGAAGGGGAATTGTTTTTAAAATCAGGACTAACCCCTAGACTTGGTGGGGCTCCTAAAACAGGGATTCCCTTTGCTGGGGCAACCGTAATTTTTCTGGGGTGGTGTTGCTATAGAGATGGTGTCCGATCTCTCTCTGTTAATATTGCCCTTTTGGAAGGGCCCTGAATAGGCGCTGAGGTAGGTAAATGTATGCGGTGACACCGAGCGGGTGATTTTATTCTGACAAATTCCTGCAACATTTGTTTCCAGGCTTGTCTGAGGGCCGGGACGCAGTGTTGGGCTTTTTGTCCCACGTGCTGCCCTCGCGGGGACGGAGTTAATGGAAGCCTTGTTCGGAGCTGCTGGGGCAGAAATTTTTTTGCTGAGGGAGACAAAAGCCGAACGGGCCACCTCAGAGGTTGCTTTGGGAAGGCCGTCTCTTGTGGGCTCTCAAAGGAAATGGGAGATAACTCTCGGCCCAGGAGACTCATCGAGCATTTTTCAAGCACCCTCCTCTCAGCCCCGCCACCTTGGGCTTGCACATCTGCCTCCTGCAGCATCTTTTCTAGGGTGGCAGGGAGGGGATTTCTCCAGAAGACATTAATTAGAGTTGGTTTTTCACAGCTTGGCAAGAGAATAATTGCCAGCATTGTGAGACATGGCCCAGAGATGCTGTCAGAGTGGGATGGCTGTGCTGGGGCTGGCAGCAGAAAGCAGCAACGGAAAGGGCACAACATCCCCTTACCCAACCATGGGGCTGTGCGGGCTGGTCTCAGCCCAGCAGGGCTGTCTGGGTCCCCATCTCTGCTCAGCTGTGACTGTACCACAAATACAACTGGGAGTTGAGCAGGGACTGAAAAAGCAGTGTCCGGGCTGCCAGCAGCAAAGCTGCATGTCAGCAGCTCTCTGTGGTTTTATTTGAGGATCTGGATATTTGTGCATTTTCTGGGTACACATGTGTCCTCAGGAGGGCTGCAGCTTCTGGAGTCACTTGGTTATGACAGACCATCAGCTGCATTTTGTGGAAATATATCCATGGAGTCCAAGAAACATTGCACACCATGAAGGCTCTGAGGTGCCCACTGAAGGTACCCTGGGATCACATCATGCAAAGGCAGGATCCCCACTGAGCTCCTTCTAACCAGACCATCCTTGAGGCCCAGCTTCTGCATCTTGTCACCCTTGGGGCTGGGAGCACAGTAACAGCAATGTGTATTAGGGCCGCTGAATAATCCTCAAGGGTAGAGGCAGGTTGTTCTTGTACAGAAGGCCTCCAAGACAGGACTGGGTAAAGCACTTAAACCCGAAGTCAGGCTGGTAGTGCTCCATGTCTGCTGCTCTGCTCTCTGGAGACAGCAACATTTCAGCAAAAGGGAAATGCATTCAGCATAAATTTATCAGAGAGCACAGGATCTTTAGAACTGAGCAATGCTTTATCAATATAAAATATGGCCTTTCAATTCTACCAATTTATAAGAGAGGAAATAATTTCTAATGAATAAATTATTGGATTTAGTCTGTTTCTCTGTAAGTGTCCTAGTTTTTCAGATGTACTTTGCAAGTTTTGGGGGTTATTTGTTAGCCTGTCTGCGAGGGACAGTGTTTTGTGGCGAGTGGAATGTGAAATAACTTTTTTCTAAGTATTCCTATTTAGCAATACAGTCAGTGATATCACTATTCTTCTGACCGGGACTGAGTGTCTCTTGTAGTACAAATAACCAGATCAATCCAATTGGATGTTGGCATTTTTAATGAAACATATTTGAGTATTACATCAGTTGTGGTATTGATGTAGAGATTATTACTCAAAGGCAGCCCATGGACTCTGATCAATAGAAGGCTCCACGCTGCTGGGTTTTCTCTTTTTTCTTTTTTTTTTTTTTTTTCCCTGAGAGTATCTTTTTTTCCCCCTCCCTCCTTAAGCTTTTCTCCCATGCAAAGCTGCCATTTCAGTGCTGCTTTTTTACAGAGAGAGGTACCAGTTCTTCAGAGAGATGAGCACGTAACTAGCTGTATTCACACAGGAAATCAGGGTTAGCTCTGTAGGACAGTTAGGATGCTCAAATGTTGGCTGTAGGGTACAAAATGCTTTGAGGCATGTCAGAAAGAACATTGCTATGAAGGTGTAAAACATGGCTCTCAGTAGGATGGCTGTTGTGTGGGGCAAGCAAGACCCTTCCTATTGTTGATATAAATTTAGTAGGAGCAAACTGGAAAACAGAAAAGGGGAATGTCTCTGCTTATATATTTGCAGTGGCTGCTGATGCAGAGTGGGGAACAAAGCCATCTCGAGTGTCAGCTAATCTCTCCCTTGAACTATGTGTTTTGTCAGCTGGACGGCAGTTCGACAAACACTTGTGTCTGCGACGTGGCGTGTATTCACGTGAGTTGTACCACTGAGCTCAGGGAGGCTTCTCACGTGCAGAGGCTTTTGCAGAATGGAGACCCTAATCCAAGGAATTTTGACAGGGTTACTAAGGACTTTCCCTGAGCCTCATGTTACGTGCCTACCTTAGTGGGCAAGCAGGGTTTCTCCTACCTTGACCCCTGCTGAGAGTTGAGAGGACCGTTGGTTTACTTGCTCCTTTTGTTTTAATGAAAGGGTTCATTCTCTCTAAATACACATGCATAACTTCTATTTGCTCTCCTGGGACTGGTGGCCCACAGAGGACCGCAGGGACTTGTTTCTTCTTGCACAATGTATGATTCCTTTGTAATACAAACCTGGCAGAAGCAGAGTTACAACTCCAAACCTAGATCATTTACAACCATGTAGCTAAGCAAGAAACCACTCTCAATAGCACATAGCAACATTTTCAGCCCCTGTAAATAATCCCTAAAGCCATACAGCACTCTTACAAAGTAAGTCTGGCTGGATGACTTGGGGATACTATGCTTTCGGGATGACACTCGCCATTCTACAGCCTGGAAGGTTTAAAAAAAAAAAAAAAAGCCTTCTCATATAATACTGCCATTTAAGAGAAATCAGAACTGAAAAGCAGCTGTCAAACTTTAATTTCCTGGCTAATGAATGACCATGAATCCATTCTTTAATGATTCTTGACCCTAGAAACAAAATGTATTAGCACTCTCAGATTTTGCACAGTAGTGCTAAATGGGGCATGTAATGTACTAATTTAGTGCCTCTTTAGCATAATCACAACCTACATGCACAGCTACATTTCCTTGGCAGGCAGCTTTCACAAGACCTGCAAAGAACTTACGTAGGACTTTTCACCCTATTATTCATTTCACTGATGCCTGGGAATCAATATATGTGATTTTTTTTCCCCTGTCTGTCCTTCTCCACAAAAAAGCATAAAATCATCCATTGATCTTCATGGGGTTATTAAAATGCCAAGAATTCTGTGCTTTTCTCTAGCTGCAACAGGGAGATATCTGGTTTTACTGTGTGTTTAACCTGTGAATCTAAAAGCCCACGAAAATGTTGAGGTTGTGTATAAACCCTGCTTTCCAGGCGAAATACAGGGTCAAACATAATAAACTACACTGGCCAAAAGCTATATTTACCATATTACTTTGAAAGAAGCACACGATAAATATTCCAGGCAAAATGAAATTTTATTTTGAAAAATACAATTTTCAAGATCATCATCCTCAAAATGTATGTTTAGCAATGGCTTGGCCTGACTGCCCCATTCAGAAGGAAAGCAGCCTGAGAGGTGAAAGCACTCTGCTGACTAGATGACTACCAGCTTCCTTTTCCTGGCTTCCTTTTGGTCCCTGTTTGGCTTTTGGGACACAGAAAAGCACAGCACAGTTATCTTGTAACATCTGTAAGCCAAGAACATTTCACTTAAGCATCCATTGAAGTACCTGTGGCATGCCTCATTCAACAGCTACTTCCAATTGTTTGTGATATTTTTGTTTTCTATTAAGTCTAATTTTAACCTTTACTTATAGAATCACAGGATGGTCGAGGTTGGAGGTACTCCTGGAGATTGTCTATTCCAACCCCCTGCTCAAAGCATGGTCAGCTAGGGCAGGTTGCCCAGTATTGTGTCCAGTTGAGTTTTGAATATGTATTTGAAATATACATTGAAAAACGTATTTTCTTATGTTTAAGTGGAACCTGTGTTTCAATTTGTGCAACTGCCTCTTGTCATTTTACTGGGCATCACTAAGAAGAGCCTGACTCCATCTTCTTTACAGCCTCACAGCAGATATTTATACACATTGATAAGATCTCCCTGAGCCTTCTCTTTCCCAGGCTGAACAGTCCCAGCTCCCTCAGACCCTGAAAGTTCAAACGAACCACAGAGAGCAACCTTGACCATGAAAGAGCAACTTTGGGTCCTTCTTTGCACTGTTCTAGCCAGGGTTTTGCTCTCCTCTGTCATCTCCCCTCTGTAAATGACTGCAATGGATGAGCCCTTTGGAGGGGACATTTCCAATGCACTTTCAGGGATGTGGATCCAGACGGAGCCAAAAACATCCTGAAGATGTTATTGTAACACCACAACAGGGTCCTTGTAGCAGTTTGCCTGGTCCTACCTGGTTTACGCAGATGCATGGGGTGTCCACGAGGATTTTGTTACAAGATCAGACCCTCTATTTCCACACTGCAATTAAACTACTTGTTATTTATTATATTAGCATTTACTTGGTCTAAATGATATTGGGTCCACTGCAAGGAGTTCTGCATACCTGTGTGGTCTACGGCAGGCAGAGCACTGCGCGTGCTGTGCTCCTACATGGGGTTTGTCATGAAACCGATCCTTCCTAAACCTCGTTATCCCTCTGCATGTGTGCAGCCCCTGCCCGCAGCCCCGCAGGGGATCGATACAGACTGATAGAGGCATCTGGGTGAGACAGCACGCAAGCAAACATACCTCGCACTGGAAACAGACTGTCTTTGCGGTTACAGGAGAAGGTGTGAAGCTCCACACTTCTTTCTGTTCCTTGAGCGTCTCGGCACTGCTGGAGGTGTTCAGCCAATTAGCATGGCCAATCCCTTTCTAAATGTTTTTATTTCCATGTGTAGGCTGCGCTTCAGAGAGAAAAACCTGGAGCCATGCCAGGCTCTTTCCAGAAATTCAGGAAAAGGAAATGGGATTGTTAAATAAAATAGACTGTGCTGATCTAGGAGTTCCCAAGGCAGGCTGTGCAGGCTGATGGTGCTCGCCTCCGCCGCAAGCAGTGCCGCCCGCACGGAGAGGCTCTGTCTGCAGGGAGCACCTTGCAGGGCTGGGGTCCAGTCTAGCAGCTGGCATGACAAGGGTAAGGTCTGCTCTCTGTTATTCTGGTGAGAACCCAGAGAACAGGCCAGATCGCTGTATTAGCTTGCATTTCTGCTGTGTGACTGAATGCTCGAGCAATGATGCAGAATTCAAGGCAACCTGTGTGAAAAACTTGCCTTTGGTGAAAAACTGAGTCCTGTTGCCCTCTCAGATAAGACTCTGACTTCTAGGGAGGGTCATCTGTGCTCAAGGCACAGCACTGCCCAGCATCTGATTGATACTCGTTCTCAGGGTTTGGTGAGTTGCCCCAGCTGTGCCTGTCGCTCCTTAGCCTGAATTCCCCCAGATATTCAGGATGAGGTCTTTGGAGGCAGGAGTGTTTGTGGGGTTTGAAGGAAGCAATGCAATTTTTAGGAGAGATTTCCTGTATGTCGTTAATACCATTCCCAAACTGCAGAAATACAGCACATAATTGCTACATCTGAAAATCCTGAGATGCATTGTTAGCAAGAAGTTAACAAGCAATCAAAGGTTGCAATTGTTGCAGATATTTTTAATAACAAATATGGAGAAATTGCATCTCTCCAGAGATAATTCACAAAGAGTAACATTTATACTGAGTTGACCAAGCAGCATTTTTTCTTTCATCACCAATAACAATTGATGTTAAGACTTAATTACACAAACATTTATAGACTATAAGGAGGTTTTTTGTGATAGGTGCTAAATAAATTAGTATTAAATTAGTAATTAACTAGTGCTGCCTTGTGATGTGCACACAAATTACAGCTGACCATTGCTGTGGAGGCGGAAACCAGCCAATGCTTACTGATGTCTGTTCTGCTCTGAACAGAGTCAAATCTGTCTACTCCAGTTAAGACTGTGTTTTCATATATTAATTTTTAAGGTGATGGCTGTATCATCATATCTGCAAGCCTTGAAATGCGTCTGAGCCTGAGGACCCTCCAAGACACATGGATGTCTGTTCAGCAGGGCTGGGCCCCTGTTAGTGAGGAAGGAATGCAAGCTCCATGCTCTACCTGGGAATGGGGTGGGAGGCTGGCAACCCAGCTTCATGGAGCCCAAAACCTTGTGCTTGAGCGATGCCCAGGGCTCTGCTGTTGCTTGGAGACTGGTGCGAGGCATGCTGCCACTCGAGAGGATGGAGGGAAGTTGTGCTGTAAGCGGGATTGTCAGACATGTATTTTGGGGCCACAGGCTGCAGAGCCCAAACTGTGGGTCTCTGGACCAGGACCGTAAGAAAATCACAAGCCACGTATTTAGGATGAGGTTTTCTAGGCACATTCTCCCCCTTGTAGCCACCTGTGTTGGAGATTTCAGTTCCTTTGACAAAAAGAGGCTCTGCTTTTTGAGTAGCTGGCTCAGACTTGGCCCCATCACCTCAAACCTGATTTGCCTGCCAGTCTCTCTCTCTCCCTGCTGCAGCCTCACCCAGCAGATGGTGGACCAGCTTCAGCTGATGGTGAACAAGTGCACTGAGATGTGGGTGACCAGGAAGGCACTCTGAAATGCCACAGCCAGCCAGGAAAGTGCTGCCTGTCTCTATAGTGGGAGGGGACAGAGTAGCACCCAGGACTGTGGGTGAGGTTCCCTGCTAGCAGCACTTACAGCCCCTGCAAGTACTCAGTATGATCCTGGGCCCAGCCCAGGGAAATGCTCAGAGCAGCCGGTGCTGGAACATGCTGGTGTTTTGCATTGTGGAAAGCGATGTGTGAATTGGCAGCTTTTCACTGAGCTGGGCAGCAGGGGCTGAACCCTGTTCTCAGCAGAGATTACTCATGGCTACTGCACGTATTGGCGCATCAGCCCTCACCCACCGCAATGCTGCACTCCTTTTCTAAAGAAAAAGTGGATTCTTTTGCACATGTACAATTTAGTTGGGAAACCTGGACGTGACTTCCATGGACTGCTTCAGATGCATCCCCGTAACTATTTAGGAAGGCAGAAGGAATATCCTGGGATGCTCTGAGATCCCCTGGCTGATGCAGCAGATCCCTGAGGAGACGGAGGAGTCGAGTGGGAAGCAGCCGTTCTTGCCTTATGGGGGTGCCAACGGCATCCAAACCCAAAGCTAAGCCCATTGAGCTCTTACTGCAGGCAGCCCGGGCTGTTCCCTGGGAGCTGCCAGGCTCAGCCCTGTCCCAACGCCCGCAGCCCAAAGAGGTGGGTGCCCTGCACCCCGTCCCGGGTGGCAGGTCCCACTCGTGCTCTCAGCAGCTCCTGTATTTTTTTGTGACAACAGAGGGCACCAGCGGCCCTTGCTAATGCCGGGCTCTGCCCTGCCCGGCTCCCCGGGACGTGCAGGGCTGCTGGGGCACTTTCGGACCTGGGGGAGGAAACAGCCTGCGCACCAAACCCACTCTGCTCCCCAGGCTTCGGCGGGTGGGTGCGGCGGCGCTGGCGGCCCGCTCCCACGGGCCCTGCGTGGGTGGCGGCGGTAAGGCGCACGCGCAAAGAGCGGTGGCCTGGGCGCCGCTGGCGAAGGCGCGCGCCGGGGCGGTGCACGCGCGTGGCTGGGAGCGGGGAGGGCTCGCGCCCCGGAGGGCACCTCTGAGCCTTTTGGGATCCTCACATGGCCGTTCTGCGCCTCCGGCCCAGCGGGGCCCGATCCTGCCGTCTGCCCCCAAGCAGAAGCCACTGAAATGCGGGGACTTGCGGTTAACGTGCAGTGAAGTGGTGCGGATCAGAGGCTGGGCCGCAATCCCCCTGCATTACACCAGAGTTCAGCCTCACCGACAGCTGCGTAACACGCGAGACTTGCCTACAGCGGAGCCCGCAGGGACAGCCCTGAGCTAGCTCCAAGCTGCTCCCTCCAGCGCTGGTGCCAGAATAGGAAGGAGCCCAGAGCAGGCTGGCTGCTTGGGCGTGAAATCCGCAGCAAATCTGGGCTGCTGAGGTTAGGTGGGTAGCAGTGCCAGAGTTGGTCCTTTTAGAGGTAACCCCTGTAAAGTGGGGGGCAGTCTGGGCATACCCCTGCTCCGTGCAGTAGGAATGGGGCTGCTCCCAGCCTGCTCTGCCCCTGACGTGCAGATCCTCTCTCCTTCCACTTACCCGCTTGTGTTTATCACCGCTGCAGGTGCGTGCAGCTCCAGGATGCCCGCAGAGGGATGCAGAGAAGTTGAAGCTCTATTTGCTACTTTCCTAAAGCACAGCTATCTAAGCAGGTAAGCAGCAGGCACTTTCAGTGATAACCCACTTGCTTTTGATCACTATATCACACAGCAAAATAATCAGGGAGTAGGGCAACAAAATACAGGCACAAGTACTTCTGATGAACAGCCCCTTTAGCAGAACATCCTGATTTACTGCTGTTGTGAAAGTAGAAACAGGCAGCGATTTTATTCCTGCTTTCTTCCATGCAGCGCTGGGACGGAGTTCATCTCTGCTCTGGTTTATGGGATGCTTTTTCTTTGTTTCATCTTAATTTGTGTGAGGGAAGATGAAGGGAGAAAAAACAATAATGGAGGGGAAAGGGCTGTGAGCAAAGAAACAATGTGTCACACAGTACTGAAAATGTCACCCGACCTAGTGACATTAACAGGACTACTTGCCAGAGTAAGAGCTCCTCACTCAATTTAATCCCTTGAGTAAGGGTTGAGTGGCTGAGTAGGTGGATCCTGGCAGGATCAGGCCACAGAGCTGTGCATATGAACCATAACCGAGAGTCTGTACTGGGGCCCCGGCCTCTTCAGTCCTGCAAATTTGATATATCTTGCTTATTGCAGCAGGACTATTTGCATACCAGAAGATTTACTCACATGAGCACAGGACATTGGATGCTCTGTTTACCCACAGCCTAGAAACATGAAGGTCCCAACTTTCTTCCACTGCCAGGGGACATGTGAAAGCTTCAAGCACATGCTACGGAGATAAGTAGAGACATATGCTTTATGCCAGGCCAAGATGTTTTTATAAAGAGTTTCTGGCCACGTCTGGTAAAACATTTAATAACTTTTCTGCCAGCAGCCAAAAGGCAGTCAAATATTTAAAAGCAGTAATAAAAGTTCCTGCGTGAGTCAGACTCTTACAGAAATCCTTCTAGTGAATTTCCCCATGGTAGCCTGCAGGACTAGCTGGAAAAAAATACCACAGAACTCTGCTGGTATGAAGTATTTTTTAACAAGTCCTTGGAAGTGGCATGGAATGTCCCTGCAAAGCCCCTGAAACCAGATCCCAGGCTATGTGCAGCCTAAACAGCAATTCTGGTATTTTTTTCTTTAATTACTATAGCCGCAAATCCTATTTTACTCCTAGGGAATCACAGAGAGCCCAGTTTCAGTGTGACCTTTAAGTGGCATCTCACTTGCTTATAGAAGAATATGGACAAGTGCCTATTCCTTTAACCTGGAATCCAGCATACTCGAACGTCTGTATCACAGATGCAGCAAAACGCTGCCCTGCCATGTGCGTGGCCTGAGCTCAACTCTCCGCTCTCCCTTCCTGCCCAGCTCTGCTCTTGTAGTGCTAATGAAGTACCTCTTCTTTCCCTTTCAAAGTCCTCAGGTGCTCCCTTTCTGCTTGGAAACTGCAATGAGACCCTGGGCTTTTTTGGAAATGAATCTCATTAAGATCCAAGGCCATGAAATCTTCTCTGCTAATTCTTCCTGCTGCTAAAGCCCTGTCAGTAACCAGCGTGCCCTGGTTTGGCTCCGCTGAGGGAGCAGTGCCAGGGGCCTGGGGCAGGGCAGGCACAGGTATCTCACAGCAGCTTGCTCTGACCCCAGGTTCGTGGCGTTGGCAGATGCAGGCATTCACTCTGCTCTTGCTCACCTGCTTGGGCAGGAGATGATGCTAACGGAGGGGGCAGAGGGGGAGAGGAGGGGTGATGCTGCTGGCACCTGCCTGACAGGTTGTGTGCTTGGGTACTCCACCATCTCCATGCTGAAGTAGAGCTAGTTGGTCTCTGCGTTCTGCAGATTGCTTCCATGCTGCAGTTCAGGTCTGGTTTGGATGCCCTTCTCTGGAGCACACGGAGCTGATCTGGGAGCCCTGCTTGGCCTGAATCCCCCCTCCCCACCCCAGGACTTTGCCACTTCTCCTCCAGCTGAAAATCTCCTGGAAGCTACCTGTGTTTCTTTGGTATTTCCAGTGCTTTTGACCACCGAAATGGGAAAGTGAATGTCATTTCCCCACACCAGAACATCAGGAAATGTTTTACTTTGGCTTGGCTGTAAAAAGTGGGGCAGTTGGTGAGGAAAATAAGTCTTTTTCAGAGCTGCTTTGCAGATCCCCCTCGGACACACTATGCCAGTGTGACAGCATCAGCGCAGCATGGGAGACCTCACCAGAGAGGCTTTGAGCCAAGCAGGATCGGGCTCACACAGAGGTGGGCTGCCACCATGCCTGCTGGGCTGCCCGGTCTGTTGGCAGAGATGCCACCCTCGATGTCCTAATTCCCCGTCCTGTGCTCTAACTGCAACCCCCTCCTTCTCTTGCAGAGTAAAGCCTGATACAACCCGCCTGGTCCCCCTTCCGTACTTCCAAGGCTGTTTGGTGCGAACGTGTGATCTTTAAAACAACCTGCAGGCAGGACGAAGACAGTTGCTCTGCTGGTTGTGTGTGAGGGCAGCGTTCCTCCCTGGGGATGGAAAATGGGTTTTCTGCCTCTGGGCCTACAGAGGGGGCCTGCGAACCACAGCAGGGGTGGTAGGGCTGAGCCGCTGGCCAAGGGAGCTGGGGAAAAGCGGGGCGTTCAGCACCCAGGGCGGGCGACAGCCTCTCCTTCCCCGTGGCCTTGTCTCGGGCAGAGCGCCCAGCTCCCGCAGCCGCCTGGTGAGCGGCCATCCTCCCGAGGTGTGCGACCTCAAAGGTGCGCCCGTGGCAGGATGCTTTGAGCGCACGGCAGAGGGAAAAGGCAGCGAAGTGTCTGGTTACCCACCTCAGCCTCCTCCTTCCCTCCTCGCCAGGGCGGGAGGTCTGCCCTCCTGGGTGTCAGGAGAGACTCTTCCAGGGAGGGTTTGACAGGGCAAATTTATGACAAGCCTGTTACAACTCGTTGCAGATTTGGGTAACACTTGGGGAAAACGCTGTCAACAACTGCATGCCTCTCTCCTCGGAAACCCCGGAGTGCTTTTCTGGGCTCAGCTTGCTGCCACAATTCAGCACTGCCAGCAGCTGAGGGAGTAGCTGGGTTTCCAGAGCCAGCCCTCCCTCGCAGCACGGGGATGCCTGCACGCAGCCCGGCGCAGGGTTACTCCTTCCGAGGGTGGCCGCCGTGCCCCGAGCGGCTGCAACCCTTTCGCATCAGCATGGGTTTGCTGGTCGCAGGTGTGATATTCAGCAGAGCAGCAAACGAAAGCAAGGTTCTTCCACCTTTGCATCATCATAGGATCTATTGAGACATTCAGTGTGTTTACCTCATAACGATAGTGCAGCCCTGGGGCTTGTCTCTTAGGTCCTTGCTGGTGCAATGCCTGGCTGTTACATCAGAACCAACAGTCAGACCGATGGGGTCATGCTCCCTGGAGGAGGCAGGGTGCAGATCCAGACTGTAAAGTTTGCATTTGTCTCCATTTGCATTTGCATTTTCAGCCAGAGAAGTGCCAGGGTCCTGGGGTGGGCAGAGGGGATTTAGGCTAAGCAGGGCTCCCAGATCAGCTCCAAGTTTGTCATCTTCTGTTTAAAATCATGCAAATCTGGGATGGCACTGGTGACCCCTCCACTTGCTTCTGGATGCAGACACATTGTTCCTGGTGAATCAAAAAAGCATACCCTAGCACAGGTAGCATGGGGCAAAGCTGTTTCTTTTAGGCAAGGAAAAAGCCTCTGTGTGCCTGTCAGATGCCTCAGGGGAAGCTGAAGTGGACATAAACAGTGGAACAGCTTGCAAGTGTGCAGCACTGAGAAGACAGCATGCGTCCCGTGCGCAAGATCTCATTCCCCCATCCTCAGCATCCAACCTGGGAGCACCGGCAGGAGCGGATGGTGTCATGGATGGCTGCACAGTCACATTGGTCACCTTTTGCTGATGGGATGTACAGATGCTGGTGTTTCCTGTGAGAAATCATGGAGAATTCATGTTCCACAGCAGTCTGCAGGGTTGTGGTGATTCATGGGGAACAGGAAAACCTAGTCTTATCTTCAGGGAGAAAACTGCTGAGCTTCAGGTTTCAAAGGCCTTGGTTCAGTGGAATTACAGGTTCAAATCCTGAGAGGGTCAAACAAGGTCTTTCTTCCTCTGAGACAAATGGAGTGTCATGCAGTAAATTGCCTATGATTCTCTTTGTTAGATGCTGTGTTACTTTGAAAACAGCATTGTGACAAATCTTGGCTTTCTGCAAAATAAATAACTGCATCATTTATCAAAAAGTTTTGCTTTCAGAAACGTCACCACTCTTTTAAGGCATCAGAGACTCCTGGGAATGGAGACCAGAGGAAAACAAGATGCCACTTTTATTTTCTTACTCTATTTTATTTGACATTTCTTTTTTTTTTTTTTTTTTTTTTCTTATTTGAAAAGTCCCCAGTGAGGAGTGATCCCTGGCCATGGCATGTCCTAGCAGATTTGGTGCAGTGTGACAGCGAGGGATGTGTGCTGCCTGACTCACCCCCGGGGAGGTGGAGAGCGACAGGCACGCTTGCTCGCCACATCCTTGCTGCCCGCAATTGCCACCGCGCAGGAGGAGCTCTGAGATCGCTCTTCTCCCCACAGCAGCAGACATTGCCCATCAAGCCCATTCCCAGGTCTCTTGTAGTGGAAGATACAGCTCCTTGGGTGCCGGCAAAATCACGGCGTCAGGACTGATCAGCCGTGAGTAACCAGGATGTTTCTGCCTACTTAGCTGAGACGACACATCCAGACCACTGATACCAGCTGGAGCATGAGATCCCGTGCTCATTTCTTATAGACCATGGCTGCAGAGCAGCACGCTTGGCTCTGCTGTGTGCAGTGCATGCAACACAGGTATGCTGCTCCAACAAGGCACCTGTCAAACGCAAATGCTATCACAGGCGAATTCCTCCTCAAAACTTCTATGTGCAAAGAAGTCTGGCAAGGCAGAGAAACAGTTTTGAAACTTTCTATTTCTCTTCTTTTAAAGCTATCTCCGGTGTTCAACTGTTTCCACACACTTACTCCTTGTCTAGGATAGAATATAATGCACTAGGTGATATGTCAAAGAGCAGCCACTGTATTCAGCATGGTCAACAGTAATTGATTTTATAGCACATGCAACAGTATCTTGTTTTGTGCTTGATGTAGCAAACATTACTGGTGTCCAGCCAGCACCTTACTAACTTTTTAAAAACAGATGAAGCAAGAAGTACTGCAAGCTGCTTTTATGTCATCTACGGGATGCCATCAGTGCTTTGCAAATGCCTGGGAGTCCCAAGTAGCAGGCAGGAATTGGCATCCCCTGTTTGCACATGGGAAAACAGAGGTAAAAGAGTTTATGGCTCCTGTTTCCAAAAGCAGTCGCTAGCTTTGGGTCTCTGTCTTTTTGGTGCCAAACTGTGAGAGTTTTTAATGTTCTGGCATCTGTGCAGAACAAAGAGCAACTGTTCACTGGTTTAACTGGTTTGACTTGTACACAGCTCTGTAGAAAAGGTACCTTAGTGTGAAGTCTGTGTAGCACAGTGAAGCAGCAGATGTTCCCTCCATCCCCATTGCCCATCAGGTCTGGATTTTAGAAATGCCCCAGTCGAAGCCAACAGTGTTTGCAGTGTCCGGTGCCGCTGAGAGCTTGGCCAGGTGTTAGATCAAATGTCTGGAGCTGAGCGTGTAACATTTTTTCAGATGTGCTTCTTGGTGATTTTTTTCCAGACAGATGCGGGAAGTCTGTGGTAGAGCTGGGAACAGAGCCTGTTCCTGTGCTGTGAGAGGCTGTGCGTCTGACAAGACACAGGCACAGCCCTACAAAGTAAATGTTGTGATTTCATGGCTGGAGCTGAATGGCACCCGACAGTTGCACCAGGGGATTTTTTTCCCCCAGTCTCCAGATTCACAGGCGTTCACACTGTGGCTAAAGCCTCAGAACCTCTGAAATTCAACAGGAGTAGTTTGGTGCTTAATTTTGCGTCAGTTGTACCAGTGCATCTTTGTATTCGTGTTTCTGTGTGCAGCTCAGTTACAGGATAGCCTTAATGGAGCATAACCAGGCAGGAAGGCTCAGGGAGCTGGTGAGATACAGGTGAAAAGCACATCATAGGGCTGAGCTTAATACCAGCTTGCACAGAAGAGTATTTTACACCAGGAGCAGTCTGTTGACTCCAATAGCATGTAGTAAGCTGCTTTCTGAGCTGGACAATGGAGTAAGGACTGGGCTTATGGATGGATGGATGATATATGCCGTGGCTTTGCTTGCTTGGTTGAGTTGTCTGGAAGAATCACTCCTTTCTTTTTTAATTCATTAATTGAGCTTATCCATGATGGGAGAGCTTGTCCTATTCTGTGTCTGAACATCATGTCCTCTGCTGGTGCTGGCTGCATGGCAGAGACTGAGCACGCTGCTGGGACTGCCAAGCCTGGGCAATGCCTCGCTGGCCCATCCGCAGCTGGGCAACACTTGTAAGGGATGGCCACGCTGTTGTGTGGACTGCATGTGCAGCTCCCTGCTGGTCTGTCTTTTCAATGTTTCAATCAGTGCAACTCTACAGTGCAGATTTTTCCGGCCTGCTGTTTGCATGAGTTCATGTTGAAAGCTTGCTTTCTCAAGACATTCTCTTTTATTTGCTTAAAATGTGCTGTTTCCATAGGTTACACCTGCTTTCAAGGATACTACCCAAGGGTAAACATGGAGAAGGCACAAAGCCAGCACCACAAGTGCAGTTTCCATTGGAAATGCAGGCAGGTATATCTGTACATGTAATAAAACGCTAGCCTCTGGGTGTCTGCTCTGTTCCCCTGCTCTGGGATGTGGTGAGGAGCACCCAGCCTCTGACAGCAGAGAGGGCCCTGGTCTCCAGAGCAGTGAGATGGCTTGGGCGGCTAAGCTCCCTAAAAAGAGCAGTTGAAACCACATCCCAGCCACCCCTCTGCCAGTACAGGTCAGGAATTGTGGCTTTTCTTGAGTAAAATTGCAGTCAGCCTTAATTTTATTTTCATTTCTGTTTTAGAAAATGCTAAATATTGAGCTGTCATTAGGCAAAAAGTAGCGAGAGGAATTTCAGACTGAAAAGCAGGACTTATACTTCTCATTTAGAAGGGAAACTGGGAAATTTTTTCAGCAAAACTGTTTCCATGGAAAAAGGTTGTTGAAGAACATTCTGGTTGAAAGTATTTCAGCCATCTGCCATAAGAAGGAGGTGAAAACCCCTCAGATCCTTCCCGCTGTGAATATGCAGGTTTTTCTGCAGTAAAAGGCTGAATCTTTCACCTGTGGTTGAAGCCTCCATATTTTGGGGGAGGGATTTTTTGATCAATATCACCATCACTGAAACATGTAAACGCAAGGAGTTTGCGTGAAACGCTAGCCGATACAGGGCAGGGAGCAGTCGTGGACTGGCAACAGGCTGGAATCAGTGACCTAATCAGCCATTTCCCTCTCTAATTGCTACGATTCTACGGCTTAAAGAATTACACAACGTGTATTTTAGTTGGAACAAGACACTATTATTGAGTAAAGTGCATAATAATTGTGTTTCAGGAGGTGAAATAAACGTCTATCACCAGGCACTTTAATCCATCATTGTACTTTGCTAAATTACTGAAATTGCACTACATTCAATACTCAAATTACTTGTAATAAAGTGATTGCTGAACTGACACTCACAAAAAGATGTCTAGTACCTACATTTGTTTTCTTAATTGACAATTTTAGGCTTCGATCTAGGGAGGGAGGAGCACCCACAGCCCTCATTTCAGTTGATAGGAATGGAGGGCACGTAGCTCCTTGCAGAGGCAGAGTCTTTTAGCACCGAAGGATCCTGCCTGCATGAAGTACCTCTGATTTCCTATAGCTTTCAAGTACTCACTTAGGTCACTGGATAGATCCATTTCGCCTACATTTACAAAAATATTAGATTTTGATACAAGCCTTTCTCGTAATGATATACCACTTGCTTATATTACTCTACAGTTTCTTCACTAGCCATCCGTTAGTGCCACATTTTGCAGACTGGGATAAATTACTTGACCAAGCATACAAAGCACGAAGGAAAAAGGCACGTTCCTCGTCCTGGATCTCCAATGGCACTTTGGAGATGTCCACAACTGTTGTTGTTTCTTCTTCCTGCAGTCCTTCCACCCTGCAGGATTTTAGTTGGCAAAAAGCAGAACTGAAATCACGAGCTCTTGGTTTCAGCTCCTCGATGTGACATTTAGATCCGGTCCACCTAGAAGAACAGTACTTTTTTGTTTTAGATAGTACTCCAAAGATGTTAACAAACTGTATAGTTAACTGATGCTGAGCTAAACTCAGTTGGTTTTTTAAACTTTAGCTAATGTATGTGGTCACATGCTTGGGAGAATACATAGAAATTTTTCCACAGGCTAAGCAATATCCTTTTGTAAAGGTGTATAACTCCTTTCTCATCAGACTGAGTGAACAGCTGAGGAAATTTCTGTTTTATACAGGAAAAAACATTTTGCAGTAATATGGAAATGATCATTTGATTATAGTTCACACGAATTTTATTACTGTCTCCTGTCCTTGGAAAATTGACTTGCTTTCTGAAGACCAAAACCTTCTTTTCTTTCTCAGGGGTTTTCCCAGCCTAGCTCAGAACAGATCTTTAAGAAATTTAATTGCAACATGTTAGAATTTCTCTTTGGAAGAGAAACACACACTCCATCCAGGAAACACTGAATTTAAGTCCTCTCTTGATGTTCCCATGGCCTCAGCCAAAGGGATGAAGCCTTTCTTCATGGCAGGTGACATAATCTGTAGGGTTTGCTGACTCTCTTAATGAAGTATCAAACGCCTTCATAGATATTTTTCTGCTTTTTCTTTACATGAAAGGAGATGTGAATGTCTCCTTCATCAGCAGTCACTATATAACATACTCACATACTGTAAGGTCTATTTAAAAAGTTTCAATAAACTAAGCAAATATGAGGAATTCTGATGGGAAGGAATTAAAGCTGTCCATTTTTTTCTTCCAAAATAAATATGCGAGTTAATCTGAAACAGTGAAGAGTACCAAATATTCATCCTATGTGCTAAAGTGACTCATGGTGAAGGTAGACAGTTTTATAGTGCAATTTCTTTACTTGTGCTGGAAATGGATAGCTTCCAAGTGACACTTATGAAACAATTAGCTGTTCAAGGATAATCAGATATGTATGAAAATGTAAAGATAAGCGATTTAGCTGTGATCTCAGCTGGAAAGTGGCTGAGGGTGGTGGGCCATACTCCACAGTAAAAATCCCCTTTCTTTTACTAAATGGCACTTTTGCTGAAATGTGCTGGATTCAAGCAAATAACGGCTCCCTTGACTTTCATTGCTAGGGTGACACACGACTGATTTGCATCATTAGAGATCCTTGCTGATGGCTGAACTGCTTTGCATATAAATGAGACCCAACCTGAACAGCTGCTCAACTGGTGGATGTGAAGGATTTACAGTTCTGGATCAGGTCCCTGCTCACCACCAGTCTCTGAGGAAACTCCACTCCAGGCTGCTGGAAAACATGTAATGTTTCATATCTACATGCCTGGAGTTTGGGCAGGGGCAGAGGTTGGGGGTTCAGATGGCCAAAAACATCTCAAAGACTTTTTACATTTTAGAGTTAAAATGCTCACTTTTCAGTCTTGCCCTCTCCCTTGAAATTATCATGCATGTGATGGAAGTGCTTTTTTACTCTCCACGTGTTGCACAGACCTGCGTCAGTGCCCAGAGAGATGATGCTTGTCTGTAAGAGATGAGCTACAGAGGTGAGGACCCAGCCAGCCTACCTCCATCATGGCCAGGGCAGCCAGGCTTTGACTGCCAGTACTCCATGGCCCAATGGATTTGCCAGCCCACGCACAGCTCCGGAAATATGTGTGCACCCTCTGTGCCTGTACAGTGCCAAGGCAGTTGCATGGAGGGGGATAGTACTGTCAGCATAGCAAAGGCTCTTCTGCTCCCTCCACAACCCGTTCATCTCCACATTGCCTAGGGTGGAGGAGGCAGCGGGAAGCCAGGAGAGCCTGAGGGGTCTCTGTCACTCCAGTGCCTGTCTGTATCGGTCCATGGGTGGTCCTCCATTGAGGTGTTTGTCCTTGTGTTCCTGTTTACTGGACCTCTCTGTGTTGTTGGCCATGTGTTTCTCCTTGAAGTGGACTGAAGACTCCTCGAAGTCTGCTCTGCCTTTGCAAACACACTTTGTGGGGGAAGTAGGAGAAAATGTGGTGATGGCTTCCTGACCCCAGTCTCACTTGAGCTGTACAGGAAGGCCCCTTAGGAAACCTTTTTCTGTGATATTTTCAGCTTAGTTTCCAAATCCCCAGAGGCCTGGTTAAGACTGGTAGGCAGCCAAGCCTTGAGTGACTATTGGTCTGCCTGAATCCTCCCTAAAGATTTGCCTGTCTGTGGAGCAAACCACATTGTCAAGGGCATTGTTAAGGATGTGTCAGAGATAAGAGTAGCTCTCAGCCCTGGGAGATCCAGAGAGCCTTGAGACAGTTTGGATCCTTGGCCAAAGCACCAGGGAGGCGTATATCCCTAGAACAGAGGTGGTGGTGTCCTAAAATCCAAGGACTAGAAAACACCTGCACTCTGTTTAATGTCAGAGCTATCACTGCCAGTGGTTGGATTCAGAAAAATATTTAGAGGGCTTCCAAGAAAGCATTTGTAGATTTGGGTGTACAAGCCTGTGAAAGTGTTTGGTCTCCTGGCAATGCTCGCACATGCAGACAAAGCATCTTGGTCTTGAAAGGATGCTTTAACACTGCTTATTCCTCCACTGAAGCTGGCAGAAAAGGGAATGAGCACTGTGATCCCATCAGCTGTGCAGTAAATCCCTGATGATACAAGGACCTGGGATGAAATCAGGCACCTGGCACCTCTGCAGCGAGTGTTAGGTGTGGAGCTACTGATGGTAAAATCCTTCTGATGCTGTTTATTGAGGAGGCAGAACTCAACCTGTTAGAAACACATCCTTCTTTCTTGAGTGTAGTTGGTTTTATCTCCAGGTTAAGAGGATGTTGAGATCCCAGATGGAAGAGGAAGCTGTTTGGCTTTCAGAGCTTTGTTTACTTATATAAGGCCTAACAAACATGGTTGTTAAGGCCCCCTAGGAGGTCTTTCTCATGAAGCTAGGGGCTATTGGATTAGGCAAATGAGAGCCAGAGATTTGCCTAATAGCTTGACAGGCCATGAGGGATTAGGCTCTTGTGGGCTGGTGTAAACTTGTGGGACAGAGGTGCTGTGGCATGGGTCTCTTCTTAGCCGTGGATAAATGCCTTGTCAATGTGGGTTAATCTTGTTTGCCTTGTCTTCCATAATGCTGCATTACAGGACACAAACTCCACCGATCACCATTGGAATTGAATTGTAGGCTTTTGTTTCATGCATGCACCTCCTGCATTACGCAGCACATTCAGCATTACAGGGGTCAGTAATCAACAGTAATTTTTAACTCGCATTGGTTCAAGCTCCTGAAATAGTTACTCCTTTGGGACCAAAGGTTCAGTTACAGCTGGCTGAAAACAGGTCCCTTTAGGGAGACCCCACTGCTGCCCACACGCTGCGAATCCATGGCTCCACACTCCGTTTTCAAACACTGGTATTAACCATGTCTCTCCCTCCCCAGTTAACCCAGATCCCCTTCCCCTGAGCTGGGATCCTGCCTTGTCATCATGCTGTGCTCAAGGCAGCGTGCCAGCACTGGAATGGCACCCTGTGAAGCCTGAAGGACACCCCCAAGAGAGCACCCACCCCTCCCTGGCACACTCTGACACCTTTCATTTGATTGAAAGTGGGAGTCAGTGGTGACTGTCCTCAAAGATAGTGGGCAGTTAGCAGTGGGGCTGAAGTGCCAGGGCTGTTAAGAGATTGTAAAGAAAGTGGACATGGGACTCCTCTGCTCCTGGGCTCCTTTACCTTGGTCTGATGGGGCAGAGGGCTGTGAGTGTGCAGGCTTTATAGAGCATCATGGCTTTTGCAGCACCTCTTACTTCTGCTCCTCGCCAACCCAGAGAAGAGCAGCCACCTCTGCTGGGCTACGTTTGCTCCCAGGGCACAGGCCATGTTTGTCTCATTGTGGTGTAAGGTCCATCCCATCCAGCCCCAGGTTTATCACACTTTTTAGATGTCCTCACATTTCCTCACTCCATATCTTCCCCTTGTCCTCTCTACAAGTACACCGAGAGCCCAGCAGTGCTGGGTCCAGCACAGGGTCTGAAGACCTGCAGCTGCCGGGGACACGTAGCCCTGAGTCTTGCTTGATTTATGCTTGTAGGAGCTAAGGGAGTCAGGAAATTTCACTGCAGCGCATCCCTGGGTCTGGAGGCAGCCTCCCCCGCAGCCGATTAGCATCTGCAAGGCACTGGAGGGGACAGTGCAGGTGGGAGGAAGACCTCAAGCCGGTCCCTTTTGCCCCACAATGGGCGGCATCTTGCTCAGTTGTGCAAATTGCCCGTGCGCTCTGGGAATCCATAAGCCCAAATTGCTCTTTAGAAAGCCCAGCCCCTCCTGCTCCCCCTCAGCACAGGGCTCACCCCCAGCACAGCCCCTCAGCCCTGTGCTGAGCAGGTGGCAGAGCTGCAGGGAGCGGGGCAGATGGGGACAGCATGTCAGCAGTGCTGGAGTACCAGGTGACAGCTTCCCATCGGCAGTGGCAGGGGAAAGTTTGCCTCGTGTGCACGTGCTAATGGCAGCCACCTGGGCTCAAAAACTGCAGAGATGGTGGTGTGCAAAAGTGCCTAGGTCTTGTCCCTGACACCTTCGCTTGCCCAGCAGAGAAAAGCTGCAGGTGCCAAAAGGGTTGTAAATAGAGACCTTGCAGGCTGGTCCTTCACTAATATATCCCCAAGACAGCATCGAGTCTTCCTGGGTGGATGGAAAGGGCTGCAGAGCAGGGAGGTGTTGTGGGGGTAACAGCAAGACCCTCATCAGCTGCACACAGCACGGTGGGTTGTGTCAGGCCCTGGGGCTTTCCCGGCTGTCCCACTACATGAAAAGCCATCCAGCTCCCATCCACTTCTCTGTGTCTTCCTTACCTTACAGGGAGTGGGAAGTTTTAAATTGCCATGTGAGCACAGAAGGGAGAAGCTCTTAGGAGGGGGTGTATAATAGAGGATTTTCCCTCTGTTCTACAGACCTCTGTTGCCTCCCTGCCTCTGCTCTTCCTACACCACAGCACCCAGCCCTGGGCAAGATTGAAGCTGGGAACCAAAAGCTGGCCAGCACAGCGCCCAAAACACACCAGGGCATCCGTGATACGATCCCAGAAGAGCCTGTACCAGCTTATAAATTGTCTGTGGAGTGGCACCTGGCAGAGAGAAGCACAGCCTGCCTCCACGGAGGTGGCAAAGGTTTGGGACTGAAGCAGTGAGAGGTAAGGTTCACTCTGCACAGGCATTACTGCCTGCACTCCTTCCTTCGTGCTCCAGCTTAGTCACGGCTGACCCAGGCGAGTGGCTTGGGAGAACAGGGTTGCACTGGCTGCCATTAGTTCTGCTTAGGGCAGAAAGGCTTCATCTGTTTTGGGCCTCCCCTGCTACCAGGCAAACGCTGTGCTCTGGCTGCAGAGTGAGATATGAGCTAAGTGAGCCTAAAGCTGCATCCTGACGCAGGCTAGCTTTGCACAGCTCTGGAGGCGCAGAGGTGGTCTAATGCACTTTATTACTGCTCTTTATTATCAGACTCCACTAATGAATTCTACTAATGCGCAAAACCCTGCATGACAAAGAAGCCTTTGATCTTCTTCGAGGCCCTTCCTTACTTCTAACCCCTGTAACATTTCCTGCTGTACCTGAGAAGTCCCATCTGGGGTAGACAGCACAATTCAGCAGGTGGCAAAAAGCGTATACTCCTGAAGCAAGCTAACTGAGCCTGGATGCTTCCTCTCCCAAGATCTCACTACTGGTTCTTGCACGGGGAGGAAACATTGCTCGTCACCAGGCCACGAGCTAGCTTGCGTTTTGGCCTGGAGCTCATTTAAATCAAGTTCTCTGGAAGCAGCCCCTGCTTTGCGAGGCAGTCCCAGGAGATTCCTGGGTTGGGGCAAAGAGGGCAATTGCTAGCTAACTGATGGAGCTGTGCATATCAGCCATGCTCCCACAGCCATCATTCCTCAAACACAAAGCTTCTGCCACCCTTCCTTCCCTAGGCACGGGAGCCTCATGGAGCAGTGCCATGAGCTTTTGTACAAAACTGACCCTGCAGGGAAGAGAAAAAGGAAGGAGAGAGCTCCTGCTGCCCTGGACATGATGCTGGGCAGCCCAGGGCACCTATCACTAAAAAAGTCTACGTTTTTTTCAGTCTGAGTGCTGGGCTTTATAGACAGAATAAAATATCATGCAGAGGGCTGCTTCTATATTGCCTGTGACTTTCACATGTCTTAATTTAAGAGTTTACAAATTGCATAGTCCTGGGCTAGCTTTTCTGCCTAGCAGACAGCTACCGAGTTCCCAGAAGGAAGTTCTTTGGCCACCTCCATCTGTACTGTCCAAATGTCTGTAGAAGAAATACCCTGGGAAGAGAACCTGTCACACTGTCCATCACTGAATACAGTGGGCTCTTACCTCTTGCTGTGCCTTTAGAGACCACTTTGTTCTCCAATCCCTTTTCTTTAACTGGCTCTGTCTTTACTTGTTGGAGTCCTTGTACTTAGACAAGATGCAAATTTTGCATAATAAAAGGGCTTCCTAATAGCCGGCAGTGCATCCTGCTGCTCCCTGTCTCCTGTTGCTGAAAATTAAACAGATGTAAAATTAGGAGCTGAATGTCTCTGCATCTGGGGGTCCTTGTGCAGAGCTGGAGATGAGAGTTTAAAATGTGCCTTTTTCCCAGGAATAGCAATTGAAGGGTTCAAGAAATGATAATCCCTAACAAACCTTTCTCCAAAGAATTTTGCTTAAATACTTTAAATCACACTGGATGTGTACATCTTTGCTCATAGCTTTACTTGCTTCTCTTGACTGCACACTCCACTGAAATCCCAGATCCTTCACTGAGAAATGCTTTTGAATGCTCCATCCCCACCTACACTTTTTGAACTTCTAAGGGGGACAAGCAAACAGAAGGGAAGGTTCACTGCAAGCAGAAAAGAAGTCAGCAATTTTCCTTCACCACAGGAGACTTTATGCAATTCAGCATCTGCAGGCCCTAGTGCTGTATTGCCTTGAGTAACTCATGTTCCTCGGCATGGTGTCCAGGCAGAACCAAGTCCTGGTCCAAAGCAACGCACACCAGTATTTTCTTTTCTTGGCATGCCCTAGTCCATCTCCTTACAATGGGCTCCCAATTGCTTGGCTTCATCTTAGGGTGGCAATCGCATAAAGAGGCTGTAGTAAGTGAATTTAATTTGTCTCCTGGCCTAGCAGCAGACCCTCTTGGGTGAATGCTCAGAGTTTGTGTTTAAAAGCTCACTGCAAAAAGTAGTATCCATGGCTGATTGAGCTCGCGGTGTATCCTGTAAATCTGCACTTCCCCGCTGTATTTGAGAACACTGGGTGTTGGGAAACCTTGAGAACTGTAAGTGGAGAAGGAGCCCCATTAATTCCTGTCTAGACTGGCTTCTGAGCCCAGGTTCCAGAGATGAAAGGGCACTTTATTAAGACAGGGCATAAATCCACTCTGCCAACAAGTCCACACTCCTCTGGATTATTTACACCTCTCTCCCTCCCTCTGGTCATTGCCTGTCCCTATATAATCTACATTAAAGTTCTGACAGGATTAAGCCAATATATCTTAACCTTTAAATATCAGGCTCTGTGTGCTTTCGTTTCCACTGTGTCACAAAAAAGACTTCACGTTTTTACAGATAGACTGAGAAAAAAGTAGGTGTCTAAGGAAAGGAGCTTGTTGTTATGACTGAGAGATAAAATGTGTGCTCAGAGGATTTTATTACAAATGTGGCCTTTGCCGCACCTACGGCTCCTCTCCCTGATGCGTCTGGCCCCTGTATGTCACTAAGGGCCAGCCAGGGGCTGTATGCATGGAGCCATCTGGGCTCCGAGCATCACCTTTCTGGATGCGAGGTGACAGCCCCTTCCTGATGCGGGACTGTCCTCCCTTGCACGATGTGCTCAACTGCTAGGGACGAGGACTGAGGGGGTGTGGAGGGCACGGGCAGTTTAGGATGGAGGCTCTGAGGAGGGCAGGCTTTTTTCCTTCAGAGGTCTTACAACTTTTCATTGCTCTTGTGGTTTTGCTCCTTTATTTTCTGTCATTGGAAAGTTCCTATAGATCATCCGTGGGTGTTTTGCTTCTTATGGAAAGAGCCACAGCACTGTATGAGCGTAGTAGATCCTGTCATCTCATGTCTGCGTGAGCTTCCCCACCTTCCCTTGCAGCCAGGCAATGGGGAGCAAACAGTGCTTATGGAAAAGAGCCTCAAAGGGACTTTGCACAAATATATTTTTAGGCTGAAAATGTAAAATGTGCATTCACTGTATCTCTGCAACCCCTGGCTCATGGTTCATTTCTGGTGTAGGTCCTGTTGAGCCATAGGACTGAGGGGTGAGAGGTATAGCGATGTGGAGCATTAGTGAGGTGGGTGCTGTGCACTGAAACGAAAGGCAGGCAAGGTGCCTAAAGCTACAGTCAGCAAAATTTCTGGATGATGTGGAAGAGCTGCAGCCTGCAAGGTGACATCCAGGCACTACTGCAGGACTGGAGTTTGTGCTTCCCAGGCATCTGTGTGTCACCAGTAGCAGAGCAGATCAATACTTTGGCAAGAATGACTAATACTTTGGATTAATTTGTTTGAAAGAAAAGATGAGTTCACAAGCAAGCTCTAATGCCGGACTACCTTCCTGTTGCAGGCCCTATGCGTTTTCACTGTTACTTGATACATCCAACGTGATAACAGTGTGTGATGATAGAGCTGCACAACGCTTGGAGCTGTGTGACTTAAAGACATGCTGCAGATTTCAGCACATCGTGGCAATGACAGGCTAAGGAAACCATGAGTCCTGTTGAAAGGACACTCTTGAATTTTTGTGCAGCCAGACAGAGATCTCCATAGTGTCAAAGTCTGCTCAGGTCTGCATTTCAGCTGACTGCAGTACTTGCAATCCTTTGGTATTAATTTTCTGTTGCAGTTTTAGCAAATGAGCTTACTGGCACGGTCAATTCGAAGTCATTAGCAAATGTTTACCTAAAGTGAGTTTGAAACCTATAAAAAGGACCATTTGAAGTGTTTCCAAGATTTGCATTCATTTGGCCAAAGAAATCATGATACCTGACTTATGTGTCCAGTCCAACGTAACCAGGCTGCTCCAATTTTGAATTCAGTGTTTGCACTGAACTTGAAAAACTGTTTCCAAACCAAGGCTCAGTCAGACTACAGAAATATTTCAAATAGATACACAAAAATAAATCAAAAGCTGCTTACATACCTGAAGAGGAAAAGAGAAAAAAAAAATCACTGAATATATTATTCAGCAGCTTTCTTATTTACAGCTTACTTTTTTCAGCAGCATTAAAGGTCAGTGTCATCTCCCCATTAAACACCCAGCTTTGTCTCTCCATATGCTGTAACAGCTGATAGTGCAGGTAACGTACCTTGAGTTTTGCCTTTTTGCTTTTACTGTTGAGTTTATTGTTATATATTTGGGGACTCAGTAAACAACAGTTATTAAGCAGTTTCTATCCTTTCCCTTCTCGCAGCTCTCTCTGAGCTGGAAGAGCACAGTATAATCCTCACATCCTTTCTGCTCATACAGAAAAATTTCCTGTGCCTTGTTATCTTTTTTCATTCCCAGGTTTGTGTCGGGATGAGCAGAGGGCTCCAGAGCTCCAGCACACAGCTGAGCACAAGCCTGAATAAGACAAGAGCCTTATTGAGCCTCTCCCAGCGAGGAGCCTGTGTCCCCCAGCACCCGCCGGGCACAAGCCATCGTCCTCTGTGTGGGGAGAGCACGTGGCGGCTGCTGGATGCAGGGATGGGGCATGCTGCGTTTGTGTTAAGGACAGAGCTGGAGCAATAGGCTTTTGTGTAGCAGAAATAGCCCACAGAGTCCCAGAATTACTTCCCACTGGCTTTCCTTTGGTTCATCAGTTTCAGTATCTCGGTGGGTAGAGTCAGCAGAGTGTCTTAGAAGCCATCTGTTAGTCTGGCCTGGGAGAGAAGACTGAAATACTCAAAAGTAGGCAGCGTAGGGAGAAAAATCTCTAGAAAGTAGCAGATTTTTTTTCCATTTTATGGAGAATATTTTCACACTTCCACTAGTCTAAACTCACCAGGAATTTTAGCAGGAACAGGCTCAGTTTCATGTTAGTGTCTTGCTTTTCCAGTTTTTTATACAGAGACTCTTGCATCAAAATTGAAAGACAGCATATATGTGTAAGGGCTGAGTCACTATTTACCTGCCTGACTTTAACCTGATTAACAGTGTCACTAAATCTTTATGCTCTGTGTTGTAGGGCAGTGCTGTGATGGCAGTGTGTGTGAATACACTGGATAGCTTGAGATTGGGAACTGCTGTTAGTGGGCTTGTCGCTGTGGCACAGAGCACAGCACAGTGCTCCCAAAATGCAAGGTAATTGCCAGGACAGATGGCCCAGGAGGACCTTCATCTGTCCCTGATGATATCTGAGCTAGAGAGTTTGACAGCATCACGAGTGTCCCTGCATTGCCACATAGTCATGTAGTTGGCTTCAGTGTAGACATGCTCTGTGTAACTATTTTGGACTCTGTTCCCAAGCATGAAGAACAGAGGCTTTATTATCTAAATACTCCAATACATCCTCACATAAGGGCAGCAGATGGGCTAGTGCGGATCACAGGAACAAAAAGCTTCCCCCAACCCTCTATCCGCTGGATGTTCCACTGGTTTTCTTGCAGGTACCTAGAATCACCTCTCCTTTCTGCAGGGCACAGCTCTCCAGCTCCTTACAAACCCAGACAAGTGCTTGGGCACCTCTGTTCTGCAACGGCTGGAAAAATGGCAGGTATTTCCCATGAGAAGTTGTGAAATAATTTTTAAAACATTGAAAATTTCAACAATAAGTGGATAAAAATATAATACTTAGCCATGAAACAAAATAAATGTTGTTTTATAACCCACCATCCTTCATCAGATAATACTGCTGAAGTAAGAGCTCCTGCCAGCTGGCACATGTCCCAGCTTTCATTTCCACCAGGAAGTGGGGAGAGAGAAGGAAACGGCTGGGATCCTCCAGGAACGTGCTGACATGGAAAACCCCACCACCTTTGTACTGGAAAGATACTGCAATCACCTCTTCTAAGGCAATGTTAAATAAGAGCTGGGGAGAATTATCCACAAGGCACAGAATTCTTGTAAACTTTTGCTATCTAGCCAGGTGGGGAGACATTTTTTTCCTTTGTTTAACTTGCCTGTTATTTCCTCCTTCTGGCATTTATTAATCTGACTGGTTAACCATTGAGTCCAGCCTAAAAACAGATCTCATCACAAATCCTGTTCTCCACGGTGGACTTGGAAGAGGCTCTGGCTGAAGAAACTCGCTTCTGCTGTCTTCACTCTGAAGGGCAGAACTAAATGCTGGAGATAGATGTTTACCATGAAATTCACGCTAAATGTTTCCTGTTTGGAGCAGCCAGTAATGCTAGAGACACTAGGATTTCCATTTGTAGACAAGCTCTGTTTTGACAGAGCCCTTCACGATTCATCAACAATTTGGGTGCTCCTGGCTATGCAGTATTCATTGCACCCATCCCACTCCTGATAAACAGATTCAGGAGCCCTAATCACAGGGGCTCTTTAATTGTTTCTGATCTTTATCTCTTTCCCCCCAAGGGTTTTTTTCCTGCGGGAGGATCAGTGTTTCTCTTTGAACTGACTTTTCCTTTCAACATTTATCATTCGGGACCGCTCAAGTGCTGTTTCAGTGCAGAAGCTGCTTGCAAACTATTTGTAGCAGCTGCTTTTTTGGCAGTTTGCTCTTTGCAGTGCGTGATCCCTCACTTAAACCACCCGACATTGCCTTTCCCTTCCGACTGTGCATGAGACCCCTGCACCACACAACTGCTTCTGGGAGAGCTGGGCTTGACCCCAGACCTCCTGTCTCTGGTTGTTTCATATCTGGCCCTGGGGCAGTATTTCCAGCGTGCTTCAGGACCACAAGCCTGTAAGCACGGTCTGTGAGCAGCGTGCTGAGTGACTACTGAGAGGTGAACCGCAGCCAGGTGTGATGTTCAGGCTGGGGGCTGATACCAGCTCCAGTGGGACTGTCCGCACCCCTGGGGGCTGGCCTTTCAGCCTGGAAGTTTTGCAAAGAAAGCCTCAGAGCAGTTGGAAGGTGAACATGTGTTTGTGATAGAGGAACAAGTGAAAAATAGCATGAGGCAGAAAGAGAAAGTAAAGCTACAGGCTGCTTCCATCAGCAGAGTTGTTGTGTCCTATGGCTTATGTGTGTTTTTTTGTCACATGGGGATAATTACTTGATCCCTCTTTCCATTTGCATCTGATTATTAAAACCAATAATGCATGCATTGTCCTGAAAGTGATTTACATGCACAACTTTTCCTATATGTTGGTAGCTGACAGAACTGCTCAGGTCTGAGAAACTGCAAAACCCCATGTTGCTGTCACTGTTCCTGTCCAACAGCTCTGCAGCTCCGGTCTAATCTCCACTGGTCCCTACCTGAGCGGTTCCTGGAGGAGAACCTCACTGCACACCTGGGAGTCCCAGCCAGGCAGGATGCAGCCAGGGCAGCTCTGTCAATATTGACTTTGCTGCAGGCTTTGGTGCACAGTGATGGTTATCTTGTTCACTAGGTAAGATTTAGCCCGTTAGCACAAGTGTCTTTGAAGCCATTAAATACACAAAATGGATGGAGTGGAAAAGGGGAGGGTCCTTTCAAACGGAGGCGTGTTATCAGCCCGTGCAGGTTACACAGACCAAGACCTGCACTTTGGACTGCATACTGGGGTGTACTGGGCGACAACTGTAAATGGGACTTTTGCAGGGTGATCTCTGTCCACCACACTTGTTTGCTTCCCATATAACTGTCTCCTCCTCTCCCCCACATCGAGGGCACACCAATTTGCAGGGTTTTCTTTCCTGGTGCAGCTGTGCAGCCCTGCTTTCCCAGTTCTGGCATTAGGCTGGATGAAAACTTTCCACCTGTAGATGTTTGCTTTATGGGAAGGAGCTTTTTGCACAGCATGAAACTTTCCATTGTGTTCACAATCGGTTTTGGGCAAACTAATTCAAGGTGAAAAAATCCTGTCCATGAGAGCTGACTCCATGGGCAGTAGCACCCCTGGGCACAGACAGCCTCGCTCCTTGCCAGAGCTGGGCCCCAGGGGCAGGAGTGCTGCCAGCAAGGGGTGGCACAGCCTGACCTTGCAAGTCTGCCCGCAGAGACACGCTGCTCCGAGGAATGGAGTTATGTTGGCTCAGGTCAGGACAGCTGGAAATTCAGGAGAGAGCCCAGCGATGGTCTGGCCTGCTGTGTGCAAAGCCCTGGCTGCTTTCCCCAGCAGGGAGTGGAAAGCTCACAGGTAGCAGAATTTCCTCCCTTGTGCGCAAGCCAGCTGCTTTCCTGGTAATGGAGGGAGCTTGTATTTGGCAGCCCCTGAGTTGCCAAAGGGCTGGGCGCTTATGTCCCGAGTGAATCCTGGTCCCCCCGTGCTGTGCGTCTGCCAGCACTCACCAAATTTTCTGCAGGATCCACAGTATTCATACGGCTGCTTGCTAAAAGGGCTCTGTGTTCACTGCATTCGTCCTCTGCATGCTGAACTAAAAGGTGGGATCTTTCGAGGAAGGCGATAACAAGCTTTCCATTAGTGCAGAAAAAGTGTTTGCATGGTGTAAGCAGCGTGAGGTCCTGCATGGTGACTGTTTATAGACACGCAGTGCTCTTGGTTCACTCGGTGCTGGGGAAGCACAGGACGCACAGACCTTGCTGGCCTTCAGCTGTGCCTGATGTGTAAGGCGACATTTAAACCAAGAGGAGGAACTGCAATTGGAAAACAAGGCCCACTGGTGTGTCGCGTTCAGGGTAGCTGAGCTGGCCTGAGATGGGCGAGTTACACAGCTGTCCTGGCTATAAAAGCTGACAGGGGGAGCAGCCTGGCTTTCTGCCATGGAAGGGAGATGGGGATGGGGTGCTCTGAGGCAGGGAGGCTTTTCTGGGGATGGGAGCTTTCTGTCTTTGGCTACAGTCCAGGAGCTTCTGTGTTAGAGATGAGAGAAAGGGAGGCGAGAAGAGAGTCTCTGAGATCAGACTTAGGGCAACAGAAAAGTGATGGACTCTAATGAGAGGCTCCAAATAGAAAATGGAGATAAACCTACGTGGGTGGCATCTGGCCTAGGACTGACTCATGGGTGTCTCTGGAGATACAGAGCCTCTAGCTCACTGCCCTCTTGTACTGCAAATAATCTTGTCCTCCTAGAGAAAAGGCTCTGAGGAGAAAGGTTTGGGGAAGGGGATGTGCTTGGATGAAAAGAGGAGGCAGGGAGCTATCAAAAGCTTTCCTGAGATGAACTGTGTTCTGGTGGGTGCACGCAGTTCCTGTGCTCATCTGACCTATCCTGCAAGGTGGTGGCATGGCAAATGCGACAGTTTTCACGCTGCCCAATGCAAAATGAATGCTGATAGTTTTATATTGCTTCCTTATGTTATAAACCAACCTTCAATTCATGTTAATAGCTTGATATGGGACTTCAATGTTCTAAATTAGAACAAAACAGCAGTGCCTCTGTTATTAGTAGGTCTTTAGCAACCAGGACAGGTTTAATCATTGAGTGGATAAATCTGCAGTTGGATTAAAGCCTAATTACCCTGTGATGAATCACTCTGTAATATTTCATACAAAGCACTAGGTTTACAACCAAGCCTAAGTGGGGAGGTCTGCAATGTCTATTGTTGCTCTCAGGTCACTGATGCACATTCCTATTTTAGCTTAATTCCGGTGCTTTAAAGGAAAGTAGGGGAAAGAAATAACTTACCAGTTCTGTCAAAGCAGCACAAAGGTATTTCACTCTAGCTTTTTTCCAACTAGAAAATAAGCCACCATGTTTTGCCCTCTTTGCCTGCTGCAAGCCAGAGGCCGTTTCAGGACTGCTTTTACGCTGCCGTCTGAAAGCTTGGCTGCGAGTCTGGCTTGCTTGGCAAAGGCTAGAGCAGCGCCAGGCAAGCCGGCTTACGTGGTGACCTTAGCGCTGTGGCTGCTCTTGCCAGAGGCAGTTAATTTCCCTAAATGCCATTCCTCAAGGTATTTTTGAGGGGCTTGTTGGTAACGACCTGCTGGCTGTGAAGTCCTGCCTCCAGCCACCAGATCAGAGGTTTCTCTGCAATGTCCAAGGGTAAAGCCGAGGGCTGTGTTGTTGTTAAAGCTGGGAGAGGGAAACGTGGCCCTGGACTTAGTCTGTTTGCTAGGGGAGGCAGATTATGTTTTGCTGGGTTTTCCCATTAAATCCCTATCTCCTAATAAAATACTACAAGAAAAAATTCATTGTTCCTGCCAAATTTAACAGGAAATTGAGAATAAATATTTTACTTCAGCAAGCTTGCTTTTTAGCAGCCCAAGCTTTTCCTGGGGGTGGGTAGACGCCTGCTTGGTCTATCCTTTAAGCCAGCCCTGGCAGAGCAACTCACTGCAGGGGGCTGAGCCCTGCTTGAGACCACACTGGAGCCAGGTTTTCTGAAGGGGATGCAACTCTGACTGCTGTCACACTTTCCCATTCACCTTCTACAGGCTTTTCTCACAGCTGAGCTTAAATACAAGGAGAGGAATATGAGTTTTGCCTCCAAACATGAAATCACCTTTGTGTAACACCAGTTTGGGGCAAAAAAAGAAGGTTTTTAGCCCTGGATGTATTAGTAGAGATACCAAGGGCACTGCTGTGCTGTAGGAAAGGGGCTGAACACACAAGAGGGGGTAAATGAGCTGACACAGAGCGGCAATCACAGTGTGGCAGCTATTGATGAGTCCTGGCCTGGGAACAGCTCTGAGAGGAGAGTCTCTGCTGGTCTGCAGAACTGCTCAGGATATGGCAGTACTCCTCATCTGTCGTGTTGTGCAGAGAGAAAGGAACAGCCATTAAAAGTGATAAACAGTCTTAATGGTAAATGGGAAGCCCAGATAATAGAGCGGGAACAAAATGCAGTTTTACTGCATCTACTAGAAAAAGAGATCTTTTTAATTCACAGGGAGAAAAATTACTAATGCAGCCCAAAAGCAAGGGAGAAGGCAAGTGGTGCATAATGAAGTAAATAAACTATTCTGTAATAGCCTTGTTAAAGCAGCAAAGGATGGTTTTACATGTGGATTTTTTTTTTGCACAGGTGGCAAGGAGGCTGATGTGGGAGAGGTGGCTGGTACTCGGGAGGGCACAGCAGCCGGCAGCTCGCTGTTCTCACAGTGTGACCAGCATCCCTGGCCAGCCCTGCTGCCTGAACAAAAGCTAGCCTTCCCACCTCCTGCACAGTATGAAATTAAGTCACCAAGACTACGTGAGCCCATCCAGGTCCTTTACGAAAGTTGCAAATGGCTGTGGAAACAGCCAGGGTATGGGCCAGGGCACAGCAAAAGTTTGCCAGCCACCCCCTGTGCGTGGGGGTGAGCGAGCTGGAGGAGGGGTGACGAGATCCCCGGCACCATCTGCACGTTCTTGTAATCAAGGCTGAGTCAGAGCTGGAAGAGGTCGTGTTTTTTCTAGCTGAAGGGAAACTTCTGCCATGTATTCACCTGCCTCTCAGTGCCTGCCAGCTCTTAAGCTGGACGTTCCAAAGCCCACACGCAGTATTTTCACCAGATGAGCTAAAGTCTTCTCTAAGCGTATAATATTTTGCTGCACAGCATCATTTCAGGTCTTTCTGAGAAAGCTTCATCCCGGAGGAAATCTCTTCGTTTGCCTGTTTGTTTTTCTTCTCTTGCCTCATGGAATCAGACCCATGTCTTCCAGAAGGCACCATCAAGCTGAAGCTTGAGGAGGCCTCTCATTTTGGCAGGTCTCCCAAGGGGCTAAAACCGGGGCAGCATTTCATCTGCAACACCATCCCAGGGTCCTCCAGGGCCATGGGACAAACCCCCAGGGATCAAGCCCATACCTCTCCTCGAGCCCTGCTTCTGCTCAGCTGCACAAGTGGCTTGTGCCCTCACCCCATCAAGCCCAGAAAGCCCATCTCTGGCCTGCCCATGCTTCCAGTTCTTTATCCCAAAATTTCTGGGGGTTCCCAGAAACTTTGGCAGCACAGCTCTGGCTTGCATAGCCACCCTACTTGTGCTATGATACAGGATCTTCTCAGCAGGTTTTGCTGCAGCCCCAAACCTTAGTCCTGTTGAATGTCCCAGACCAGACAAGTTGCCCTTGATTTTCAGTTCCATAATACTTGCTCAGTTGTAAGAGAAATGCTTGTGGTGGGAGTGCTTTCAATTCCAGGGAACACCAAGCAGGGAGCACTTACTTTTCTATACTATTTTTAAAACAACCTATAAATCCGTCCATGGAGATGGAATTCCCTGTTAAAACTGTAGCTTTTTTTCTAAAATCTGGTAGAAAAGGCTTTGTTTTCTGTTTAGCTGTTTAGACAGTTAAAATCGTTCCTGTACGACCTGCAGGTTTCATCCTGCTATGTTCTAGGGGGACTTTTCACAGACTACAAATTAAACTAGATCAACAGTCTCATATGGACACCAGAGACGTAATTATAGCTATAAATGAAACGGTATTTCTGCTGTGCTTGACAGCAGTAAAATGCAAAAGAAAAGCTGAAAACAAAAGGGGAAGAATATCAGAAAGAATGAAAAGTAAGGGATAGGAGGGATTTAGACAAATGCACTAAAGGAGGCATCTTCCTCTGAGGGATTTGGAAATCCAACTAACAGATTCATCAGGGAGAAACAGAAAATAAATACTGTTGACTATAAAGACCGGGTCTTTTTTGTTCCCTAACCCTACATCAAGGATGATTCAGGCAGCCTCCTAGAAGAGAGAAAATCCTTTGGCAAATGTTAGTGAAACCCTGGATTTACGACATGCAGCTCTGCGAATCTCTTCTTTCTGGCCAAGCCATCCTTGGGATTGGCCTGTATGAAGGAGAGTGGGAATGCTGGGGAAAGTTGCTTGTAGAGCTTTTCATGTGGTTTCCATGGCTGGAAAAGTGTGGCTCGGTTCCCTGCCTCCTTGTAAGTGGTCAAAACAGCTGTTTTATTTAAAGCGTGGCTTGAAGTCTCAGGTATGTTACGGGAAACCAGCACGGCAGGGAGAGAGACCAGATCACATGCAACATGCAGCTCTGGGAGATCACTTGTTTTGCTTGAGGGTCTTTGCAATGGGCTGGACTGAGAAATCTTGATGCTGGCAGCCCTTTGCATGCTGCAGGTTCCCAGGATGCTAGTAAGAGACTGTATGGATGCCATACGGATGATGTGCATAGATGCTGCACTGGGATCTGAGCTGCTGCTTTTGTTTGCTCTGCTTTGGTTCCACTGTAAAATGGGAACAGGCACTGATTTGCTTCCAAGGGACAGAGTCCATTCCTAGGGCTCCTTATTAAGGCACTTAAATGCAAGCCCCCACTAAGATACCTGGAGATCTGCTCCATGTTTCTTGGTCCTCAGTGAACGGTGCTCTCTACTCTCAGCCAGCAAATGAAATATATGAGCTGCAACAGCATGCACTGCTAGATATTGGGGAGAGAGGGAAATGCAATAGCATGTCAAGTCAGGAAACCTTAGTAGTCCTCCAGAAATAAGAGGGGCATCCTCCAGTGTGCACAGGCAGTATTCCCTGAGCATGTGGCCGCTGGCAGCTGTGAGCAACAGCCCAGGCAGTCATGCTCAGCTCCCCTCTGCCTGCACCCTGCTCACCCTGCTCTGCCCGTGCTCCCAGGAGCAGCATGCTGGGACCATCCGAGTGCCCACCCTGGGGATGGCTCCTGGGGCACGACGGTGTATCACAGTGTTGGGCTGCTCTGTCACTGGGTAGAGCCATCCCAGTGCATTTGTTGCTCCCAGTTGCTGATCTCAACAACCATGCTTTTATTTCTGATTGCTCCTGCTCCCCGTGTTCGTAGTTGGTTGTCCTTGTGGGTGAGCAGGTCCCCCCCGCCAGCAGTTTCACTGCTCATCAGTCCTGCTAGCTGGGTTTGCGCTTGGCTGTGCTCCCCTGACTGTTTTCCCTCTCGCTCCTACCAGCTGTGTTTGCAGTCTGATCTGTCCCGCCGAGTCCCTTCCATAAAGAAGCAGGAAGGGAAAGGAGGCAGGAAGATACTTTTTACCCAGCTCTCAGACATGAAGTCATCAGGTTATTTGGCTACCTGAGTCCAGCTTTCTCGAACTTGTTGGCAGCACAGGACACAGTCTTGACAGACTGGACTCGCTATTTCTTAAGCAGAGCACAATGCCGCTTTGTGCGGGGTTCCTCGACCGGCCAGGTTAGGTTTTGTTTGACAAAGCCTCTTTAAATTTCATTTTTTCCCTCCATGGAGTTGTGAAGAAAAAGATTTCTTTCTTCATTCACTCAAACCTTAGCCTTGAGTTTGCTCAAAATAGGTCTGTGACCCTAGAGCTAAGTTTCAGGTTTGCAAATAAACCTGTAACCCAGGCAGCCTGGGCATTTTGTCATCAAATTTGTGGACAACAAAGATGCTATGATTTCAAACCTAGAGAAGAAAGATGGGGCTGGGAAGCCAGAGAATTACAATTTACTCCAGCATCTCCTGCAAGCTTTGTGTAGAAAATTACGCCATTGCTCTGTATGCAGCTTCCTCATGTGTCAAGTGGCATGAAGCAGTTGCGAGACATCTCACAGGAATGGTGTAAACCTCTCCCCATGTTTCCAGAGTGCCTGAGGTCCTCTCATAAAGAGGATGAGAGAAGTGAGGGGGATGGAGGGAGTTTCCTCTGAAAAGGGGAGTCCAGAATGAGAAACACATTCAGCCACTGCAAACAGCAAAAACACACGCGCTTTGATTCCAGGAGCCAGACCATGCGTGCCTCACATGTGCAGCTGCCCAGATTTATGGCCTGTTATCCTCCGAGGCAATTACTGGGGTTTGTTGTGGGGATCTGCATGAGCGATGCACAGGTTGCCCACATAGCCTGGCCTTCTGAGAAATGACACGGTGCTCGCTCCGCCAGCGCTCGCCATGTGCTGCAGCCGGGAGCAGCTGTGCTGGAAAACCACCACAGAGGAAATCACAAGTTAGTGAGTCACTGAGACTGCTGCCAGCCTGTCAGGAGTCTCTCCATAACTCAGCTTTCATGTGCCTCTGCTTCTGCACTGAAGCAGGCTCAGATGCCACCTTGAACGGCAGAACGGTCGCTAGCAGGTGAGGAAGGAGTCGGACCTGGTTTTCGTTCTCCGGTCCCAAAGGGAGGCGAGCGCTGCGGAGGGGAGACGTCGCCCTGGCAGCCCTGAGCACCAGCTCCCACGCTGCTGCAATGCACCCAGCGCACCCCTCGAAGCTCAGAGGAGGTGTTGCCCCACGCCCCTTCACCCTGCCCAGGAAAGGTGCTGCGTGGGACATGGCCACGAGCACACTGTTGCCAGGATGCTTCTGGCCCAGCTGCAAACTTCAATATTCAGGTCTTCCCAAAGCTGTTTATGGCTTTGCTCCAGCTGTGGGGTCCAAGTGGTTCCGGCTTTATCTGTGCATTGGGAGACCGCTCTTATCTGTGCATTGGGAGACCGCTCGCAGCTGCTCTGGCCCAAGAACACACTCCTGTGCCTTGGGCTGGACTGCATTTCCACCACTTGCATCTATGAGAACCAGGAGAAAGCTGTAAGTGTGCTAAACAGGCCTTCAAGCAGAAGCTTTGTAGCATGTGATGCAGGCTCTCATGCATTAAGCCAGCGGGCAGAGTAAGGGCTTTCCTTTCCAAAGTAAGGGCTGGGCTGCCCACGGGCCCCAGGGCAGAGGTGCTTCCTGCACACGGAGGAGGCTCCTGGAGACCAGGCTGGAGGCTAAACGCCTGGGAGAAGAGGGCTGGTGCTGTGCTGCGGGCCGCAGAGCTGGCAGGGACAGTACCGCCGTCTGCCCGCTGTGCCACGGAGCCGGGCTGCCTCCCTGGGCCTGCCTGCAGCCGCTCCTGCCTGCGCCCCAGAGACAGCCCCCGCTCATCCCCCAGCCCACAGCTTTAAATGCCTCTCTTCCTTAATCCCTGACAAGTGAGGAGCGGGATGCAGAGCAAAGCAGTTCCAAATGCTGGGGGCTCTGGGCTGGGTCGTGCTCCCCTTAAAGCCAGCGGCAAAATCCACAGGAGGCAGAGGTGCTAAGATACTCCCTGGCTGAGTATCCGATGCTGTTTTCCTTGGAAGTGAGAGGGGGTCCGTGAGGTGCAGTTTTGTCAGTGAGCAAGACCAGGTATTTTCAACATCAAAACAGACAAGAGAGTGAGAAGCATTTTCTGTGGAAACATAGTTGGATAAAGCCTACATTTGGGATTTGTGCACAGAAATGCTTTTACTGCTTTCTTTTACAAAAACTGAGCAATAATTCTTGTTTTGGGACTAGAAGCTTTTCAAGCAATGAAGCTATTCCCTTAAAATCTCAGTTTTAAAGCAGTCCATTCTGCACCGAGTTTTTGGACGAGTTCTCACCGCGTTTTTCAGCCAGGTCTGTGCAGCACATGTTCCCCTCAGCAGCAAGGAGCGCTGCTCCCACCGCTCGAGAGGCGGGGAGCGCTGGGGGATCTGCCCAGTGCTGCCTCCCAGCCTTCTCCATTTTTAGACCTGTTTGTGCTCGTAGCACCAGTGTGTGCTCAAGTCGCCGTCAGTGGAAGATCCCCGCCGCGCTCTGGCTCTCGGCTGGTGACAACCACAGAAAGATCACAGTGCCGGGGAGAGGTGCTGGGGAGGGCACTTGACAGCAGGGTAGATTCTTAGCTAGGAGTCATGCTGCCTTGCATTTTTGTTCTTTGATCAACCGTGATTTAAATTGATACTTGGACTTAACTTGCTTTAACTTACACGTGCAAACTAGCCCAAAGTAGACAGGTCCCTTGAACTGCTCAAGGATGCCTCCAGATGAGCTCTGGTGAGCCTTGATGAGGCAAACTCCCTATTTTCTACCCGCTCTGTGCCCTCATGGGAAGCACCTGTAGGGTGTAGGTTGTTCTCTTCAGCTGACCAAAACTCTACTCAAAAGCCCAATTTGGGACCTTCAGATTTGAAAAATTGGGTCTCACCTTGGGCATGGCAATGGGCAAACTTCCCAGGCAGTGTGAGAAATGCTCATGAAATATAAGATACCTTTTCTCAGTGGCAGCAGTAATGCTGGCTGACATCATGAGCTGGTCGTTGATTCCGTGAAAAGGCAGCATGGCCAAAGCTCGCAGCGGCTGAAGCCATTTATGAACTGGGATCGCATTCAGTGGGTAATCAGGGAGGAAAAAAGATGGAGAATAAATGTAAAAAAGCCTTGAACGTACTTTGAATTGAGAAAGTTCACTGTATTGTCTTGAGCTGCTGTTCCACTGTGAAATGTGGCATTTACTATTTTTGAATGAATGAATGAGCTTACTGTTTAAAAAAAAAAAAAAAAAGTGAAACGCATGAAAAGGAAACAAAACCTTTCCTCTTGTATTGAGTTAAATGTTCTGTTTGACCAGGTGTGGTTGAGGTTTTCTTACTTTAGTTTTGTTCTGTTTGCTGCCTTGTTTTGGAAAGGGGGAAGAGAGCCCCCACCTTTATGCTAGATCCACCCAAAAGGAAAGCTTTCCAAGCTGAAAGATGACCATTTCCCATCTGTCCCTGCTCTGACCTTCTGGAGGGCCCCTTCACGTGGCTGCCACCTCGCAGTGGGTACCTGCACTCCCCCAGCCGACGCAGGGCTGTAGAACCCTCCCCGCTGCAGCCGTCTTCTCCAGGGCACGTGGCTGGGACACAGGGTCAGCAGAAAGGGAGCTGGCTGCCATGTGTCATCCCTGTGAAAGTCTCACCACAGCCCACATCGAGCCTGGAAACATCTCCCAGCCGATACAGCTCTGCCTAGCTGTCATTATTGTGTGCTTTGCCCGTCTTTTGTATTAGCTGCCTGCTTTTGAATTCTGCTCATCCCCTTGCCTATCCCACTAGACAGGGCTCCCTCTCCACTCGGCAGCTGCTTCTGCTGCTCAGCCAGTGCCGCTGTCTGCTCTGGGGTGGCTGCATGTCAACGGAGGTGATGGCTGGAAACATACCTAGGGGACGGTCAGGGCTGTTCCCCGCATGGGTAAGATGAAAGCTGGGTGTCCTGGCACCCAAGGCTGCCTCCTATATGTCTGTAGTCAGCAGTACAGGTGATGCTGGTTAAGCACATGACTTCTTGGTGTGAGTTAGTCTTGATCTTCTCACTGACTGCTTACACAGATGTCCTCTGGGTCTTGTGAACATGTGTCTTCAATTAATTCTCATCAGCAGGGCTAAAGTGAAACACTTTTCCAGTTGGAAAATGAGACGCCTGGTATAGTCCAAATGGCAGATTTTCAGGCCGGGTCTGCTCCCATTCAAACTCCTAAGGGCAAGTTTTCCAACATGCAGAGAGGCAGCCACGGCTGGTGGGACAGCTAGCGTGGAGCTGTTTGCATTCAACACCCAAAGGCAGAACAGTTTGGGTAACGTGGATCCCACTGGAGGATTACTCCTGTAGCATCATCTCCTGGAAACTGGCTCAGCACAAATGTTTGAAAAGAAGAATTTCTCTCTAGGAGTCCTGCATGGATGCAGACACCCATAGGTCTTTCTACAGTCACCACCCACAGAGGGTTTGCTATCAGAAACAAGTTCAGTTGGGTGTTGGTGCCCAAGACATCACAGCATCCTCCTCTGTCCCCTGGAGCTGCCTTGATGTCAGGACAAAAATAAGAAATCCACTGTTTTCAGCCATGTAGATTTTAAACTGCTTAATCCTAAAACATCCCTTGAAGACATATGAAGCGACACGCCTCACAGCTTGAGTCAGTCACTGCCAGTAATGCAGGTGGGATCTATGTGGGGTGGATTTCCTCAGCTCCACATTTTGTGAGACTTTTTTCTCCTTCTGCAACATTTGAGGGGCAGCCATGGGCCTGACCCACTTGGGAGATGTCTGCAAGTAGCAGGTAAAACCCATAGTCCAGGAAGGAGTAGGTGTGATAAGTAAGTTTTACTACAGTAAAATTATAACTGCTTCTCAGACAAACAGAAAACAGGTCCAGGGGATAGTTCCCCTCCTGTGTCTCTGCTAGGGTCAGCCTGTCTCGCTAAGGAAAGGGCTGGAGTGTGTTGGTGGTGCTTTGGGGTTGGAGGTACGGGGGGATCTTGCAATCCCAAACACACCATGGTACCACTTCATATTTTTATCAGAAGTGCCAAATTCTGGAGGGATTTGAGTAATATGTCCTGCTCCCAGGCCATCTTTAGGATTTTATCATCTTCCTTCGAGCTAGAAAGCAACTCAAACAGCTTTTGGAGACTCTGATTTAAATGGAGCAATGAAGACCAGGTGAAAATGTAAACAGACAAAATCTCTCTCTCTCCAACATACCTAGAGACCGTGTTAGCAGCGAGTGCATGGGAGATGACCCCTTGTCGTTCCCAGCCTGACTGGGAACAACCCCCTGTCGTTCCCAACAGTACCTTTTACTGTTGAAAATTACCAAGAGCGGTGTGAGCAGGTTAGCTTTGCATGCCTGCTAATGCTCTTTGCTGCCATTGCTCTGATTTCTAATGGCTGTTTCCTAAGCCCTGGCTTCCCTGCAGCAGGACAAACAGGAGGGTATACAAGTTAGGAATTAAAACGAATGAGCCAGCCAAGGCTGGCAGCCTGTTCATCAGTCTCCTGCAGCTGAAGGAGGCCAGCTGTGTAGAAGTCAAAATAGCATCCATGATTTGAGGTATACCTTCATTCTACACACATCAAATCCATATTTTGCTTGCTTTCTCATACCCCAAGGATGGAAATCTCGCTCGGAGTGACTTATTTGCCTTTGAGCAGGTGATGTAAAGTGTTGGCCCTGTGATCCCACGAAGCAGTCGCACAGCAGCCCAGCTTTGCTCAGCAGAGCCCCCCACCCCTGGCAAAGCTGGTGTGGTGCGGAGATCAAAGCCAAATCTTCTCCTTCATGACTTTCCTGTTACAATTTTTTTTCTCTCTTCTACTTTTTTTTCCATAATCAGAGCCTTGACTCCTTTTTCTTCCCTATTCAGGCTCAAGATCAAACAGGCCAGACATCTGCTTTGGTATTTTTTAAATCATTTTAATGATTTAATAATTTCTAGGGGAGAGAGAGAAGAAGGAAATGAAAATAATAACAAAGCCAAAAAAATGACACCATTTCTTTAATTCAGGCACAGTCAGGAGTGCCTGTTCTTCCATCTTCTTATTTTTAATCTTGAGGAAATCATCATGATGATTGTAGCTGATGTACGCTGGCAAAACATTTAAGTAGACAAGCGCCTGAAAGCATGAATCACATCTATTTTCTTCTTCTTTTAGGAAATATGTTACGCTGATTAAGGCTTTTTCATCTGAAAATGCAAAAAACCTGTTGCAAACACCTTATCCCTGTGAGGCAGGTAGAGCTTGTGTGCTGGATGGGCAAAAGGAGGTGGAGAGTTTGGGCAGCTTTCCCAGTGGGACACAGGAAGCGATAAAAAATTTCAGTCCCCTCTTCAAAAATGGACCATATTTTCCATTAAAAATCCATTCATTTCCCTCAACTGCATCTTATCTGGGGATGAATTATTGCCACCACCCAAAAGACACTCCGCAGAGGTATGGCCTCATGCCAGCCTCACCTTCCCTCTCTGACTTTCGGGAAGATCTGACCCAGATATTTGAAGTCCTCCCAGTTTTAATGAGTCACCAGGCTGAGGTTGCAGGAGGAGGAGCGTGGTCGGCAGGTGTGCAGGGAACAGCCCCCACACTGGGGATGGAAGCGATGCTGCTGGCTTTATTCACAGATCACCTCTGTGTCACGGGGGAACCTCAGCTCGCCGTGAGGTCTCATTTTTCACCCAGCGTGACACTATTCATGCTCTAAAAGTTGCAGGCATCTTTGGGTTATGTATCAGCACCAGGCCAAAAGATTATATGCAAACTCACCCACGTGGCTTATTTTTGGTGAGAAGGGGTTCAGCCTGCCAGCCATCTCTGGGAAGAGGTCTTTTTGCGAAGAGTGATGCATGACGAGAATTTAGGATGTCATTCTGGTTCCCTTATTTAAATTTAAATACACACAGAATGTTTTCTGATTATGGAGAGGTCATTTGAATGTAAGCACTATGTACCATCATCTTGCTTTCCATTTTTTTGTGTAAAAGTTAAAAAACTTAAAGCAGAAAAGTCAATACAAACACAGCATCCAAATGTGGCATATAATCTTCCTCTTATCTGCATGCCATTGCTCAAAACGAATGCATTAATGTATTTTATGTTTCATGGTTATGAGTTGCCCTGAGGATAATCAAATCAAAATCAAATGCACCTGCAGAAGATAAGGTCGCTGATACTGTTTCCCACCCTTTCCCACTCTGGCTGCTAGTTTCACTGCAATCACATTTATTACTCTCTCTTAGTTTCATTGCTGTTTCTTTAAAGATTGCTTTTCCATATGGATAGATTAAGTATAGTTTTATTTAAGCTGTATGCTCTGGAGAAATGAGACTCGCTGACAAAGCTGGCAGTGGTAGATGTGATCCTGTGAGTGAGAAATAGCGCGGAGAAGTGGATCGCAGTCTCCCAAAGGGAGAGGAATTCCTCGGAGCGCGCAGTCTATTGAAGTGCCCCTGTCTCCACCTCGCCTGCCCCTTAATCAAGCAATCATATCGGCCCCCTCGCTCCTTTCAATGGGGGAAAATTTGCAGACAAATTCCTGCCAGCGGGACGTTGGAGCTCTCCTGGGTGGCGGGATAAAGATACCTGTCACCTCCGCGTGGCCCCACTGCCAGCTCACGCTGGGAGCACGGCTGGGGAGCCCCGTGCTGGCTGCGGGGCCGGTCATTTCCAAATCCCCATCACAAAGTGAAATAAGACCCAGGTCCCCAGTGGCTCGGCAGACCCATTGACCAAGGCAAACAACTGTGTAAGTGGTCCCATATGCTGTAGGTACGTTAGAGGGACATAAATTGTGCTTTGTGCTCACGGTGGTGGCGGCTTGCCCCCGCTGCGGAACTCCTCTCGCCCTTTATTTATTGGAGGGGCGGCTGTTCTTCCCAAAAGATGTGCGAGTGGCACCGCAGCTCTGAAAACAGGATCTTCCCCAGCTGATTACCTGGGAAGAAATATTTGAAGCCATGCAGCTGCCAATGTTTCGGGCGGTGAGCGCTGCTGTCACGGAGTACCTGCCGGGCAGCAGCTCTCTCCTCCAGTCTTTGTTCCTCTGCTGCTCCCCCATCACCAAATGAAGATTGTATGGGCAAGGATAAACAAAGAGCCTGTTCATATGAGGGAAGTTTTGGGGGCAGAAAGGACTGAAAGGCTCAAGATACGGCAAGGCTTAATGCCGTAAATCTGATTAATTTACCTTGTGACAATCGTAACAAAAAAGCGAAGGCTGGGAGCCGTGGCTGCGGGCTGACCTTTCGCTCGCACTGAAAGGCGGCACAATAGGGGCTGGGGCTGGTCGGGGGAGTGACCCTGCCTTTCACTGCTACCTGCTGCTTCCGACAATGCAATCGGACACAGCTCTCGGGATGATGAAAAACACCTTCCCGCCAAAGGCCCCTTTTTCCCCCAGCCCTGGACGGGGCCAGCCCGAGGGTGATTGGCTTGGGCTGAGCCAGCTGTGCTCAGTGTGTAAATGGGCATCACTCACCAATGTTAATATCCACCAGGCAAAACTCCCCCAGGGACTTCAGGGTCGGATGCTGTGTGGCCACCCGTATGGCTGCTGCGTATGCAGGAGGTGCAGGGGGACTCCGGGCTGAGCTGCCCAGCAAATGGGAAAGGCTTTCGAGGGCTCTTGTCCCACTGCTTCATGGTGCAGAGCCGAAGCCCCAGCCCGTGGGGTGGCATGACCCTATGTGCACGGGGGTTTGCTGCACCAGGGAGTGCCCCGGCCATATCTGAAGGCAGCAGCTGTGGGAAAGAGTTTTCCTGTGCATCTTCCTTGGGTGCCCTCTCACTGCCCGACAAGCACAGCACATATTCCTCTCTTGTCCCTTGCTAAGCATGCCCTAAAGCACATGAGGAAGGCGTGCACTACCTTCAGCAGCAGCAGCGTGTACCAGTGGGAACATCTGGCCCAGAGGCATCCCAGAATAGGAAACAGGCTTAAGTTTTACTCAGCAGAAATGTATTTATCTGAAGAATAATTAACCTTTGTGTTCAATACTTGTTCTCTGGACTTGTCTTTGTCTCTAGCACCTGCTTTGCCCTGAGCAGCAGCCGTTCCTACCAGGTACAGCTTCTTGCTTGATTGAAGTGGGGCCGGAGAGACCTTCAGGTGGGGAACAGAAGCTGCCCTGTACCCAGGGCAGTGCCCAGCTGTGCCCAGCATCGTCCCGGCCCTGCTCCCTCTCAGGAAAGCGAGATGGAGTGGTCTCTTACCCCCTTCACATTTCAAGCTCTCTTCTTTACACTGCAACAGTTTGGCTTAAGTTCTTTTCACAGAGTCACTATCACGAGGAAAGGTTGGGGGATTTCACAGTTTATTTTAGTTTTATCAGCTTAAAAAAATTGAAAACTTAAAAAGTAGGTGAAAAAACCCTCTAAAACTTAATGGGACTGTATACCAGTCAGGCAAAACCTATTGTCTGCCTTTAAATGCATTGGCTGGTATCTCCTGATGTGCATCAAAAATAAATAGTTAATAAAGGTGTTTTCACTGGAACATCTGCTGCAGTTCTTGGTTGTGGAGGCTTAATTGCAGACTGGAGTATCAAACTTTCAGAAGGTTTGGGGACAGAGATTGATTGGGGTCACCAGGTTATTCAGAATAAAATCCCAACCCTTATCTCTCAAATGCAGTGTCCAATTGATTTTCTCTGGACCATTACACACCACAGACTGCCGCAAAACCCAGAAGGGGAGTGGCAGAACATCACGCTTCTCAAAATCCTTTCGACGCAAACTACTGCAGTCCATTGCGGGCTCTTTGGGAGGCAAAGCTTTTCCCCGTAAGGACTGAAGAACGGGTGATGAAACCATCATGGCAAAGGCTCAGCCATTTTCCAAACTTGGGCTGTATCCAGAGGGGTGTTGCTACCCCCAGGACTGTGTTTGCAAAGCACCCAGCCACATGTGGCAGGCCTAGGTGATTAAAAACGCCAACTGCTGTTCAGACAAATCAAGCATTCCCATACAAATTGTTGAATTCCATTTATTCCAGCATTTCAGCCTGCAAAACTGGGAAGAGCTTCAGTCTGTGAGCAGAGTTGGCAGAGATGGAGGTGCGTGTGGTGCAATTTGCTTAACAGGGAAATACTTTAAGGTTAAAGAGCTCTTCACACCAAAGCTGTGGCTCATTATCTACCAAGTCCCAGGCAGCTTGGATTTGCCAATCAAATAATTTTTAATCAAATTGCCAACACCAGCCCTGGTTGCTCTCTCCCATGTGGTCCAGAGCTTTGCTGCTCTGGGGAAAGCAGGCTTTGACGTCCTAGCCAGCCCCGTCCCCTTGCTGCTGAAGCTCAGGCTTCCTACGCGGGTCTCCTGGCATCCTCGTTTGGTCGATGAGTTGTCCCCCTTTTCCCCATACTCCTGGTGGGAGCGAGCTGGGGTGCAGCCTCCACAGGGACAGGTTTGTGCAGACTTGGGTAAAGCCCAAGCTGGGAGCGGTGGTGGGCAGAGGGGACCCGCTCACTCGGAGCCCTCCCGGCATGTTTTGTTCTGCAGCCCCTAATCCTTCCTGGTGTGCTTCTCGCCTTTATGATCTTCCACCCACTTCAGGTTTGGGGAAAGCAGCTTTCCCTTGCGCCTCCATTGATTTACCAGCTCTGGGGTCCGGCTGTTGCCCTGGGTAATTGGCCGCAGTGACATATTTGGGCTGAATTTTATTGTATGCATTAGGAAAAGTCAGCAAACAAGAGTTGAGTGCCGTGTCAAGTATTGCCTTTGACTTTCTATTGCAGCCGTTTGGGGTCTGTTTTGTCCTTGGACTGAGAAAGCCTCTGTTCTGGTTGAGCCTTTGTCTGAGATGTTGGAGGTTAGTCTGAGGAGAGCCGTCTGAGAGACCCCACTAATCCCTTTTTACTTTTTGAACAAGAAAGTCAAGTGTTTTTTATAATAATAATAATTTGAGCTAATAAGTAACATGCTGGCTGGAGCTGCAGCTGCCTGGGGTGGAGCAGATTTGTTTTCTCCATCTAATTAGAAAGCCTTAGTTAATGTCACACATGTCTTCATTTGCAGGTTTTCTGGAGAGGTCTGGACTCTCACAACTAAATCAGCGCAGGCTCAGGGGCCAGCTCAGGCTTCCACCACCCCAGAGCTTAGCCCTCTCCCTTCATTCATGCCATTCAAACCCTGCTCTGCCCTCGCCGCTGAGAATTTTTGGGAGGACCCCAGGCTCTGGTGTGGCCCTGAGGCAGGACACCCACCCACGAACCAGCCAGGGTGCTTTGCGAGGGTAGGTTCCTCTTTCTGTGGGTAGAAATGTTTATTTTATTATTCCTTTAATTCCTCCACGCTGCGTTCCTGCCTCATCAAAACGCATTAGCAAACTAAATCTTCATTAGTGAGGGAGGTCTCGCTTCCTTTCAGGGATAACAATTCTTTAAGTCTGTGGGAAGATTAAAAGTGTGGTACTAAGTAAAAAATCATACAGCTGGGGAAAGCAAATGTCTGTAACTGTGTGTTCATTAACAATATTGTATATCATCTAAATGAAAGAAAGTTTAAAGGCTTAATGATTTCCTTCTCACCGATACACGCTGTTCAGTGCCAGCTCAGACAACGAAGAAAGACTAACCTGTTTTACCTCTGCCCTGCTTTGCTGGTTGTTTTGCAAACACTTTAGGAAAGTGTTCAAATTCCCATAAAATTGATTTTTGGTGGAAGTTGAAGGGAAAAAAAAAATATTTTCTATTGAGTCATTTTTACAATGAGATTAACTTTACAAGACCTCAACTTTGGCCCTAGCTGGCCTTGACAATGCCTCCCTTTTAAAAAGGTGATGCAGCTATCTATAATTAGCCACGGCTAGTTAATAACTCATCTGTTAATGTCCAGGCCCACAAATGGAAGGTTTCAATGCAGAAGGAACCAAGGTTAGGCCAACAAGGATAAAATCATGTCTGTTTTGGTTTAATGAATTCTGTTTCCATTGTTGCTGCATTTTATTTGGACAGTCAGATGGATAGCTGGGCTTTGGGACCGCTTTCGGAAGGATTACAGTTTCCTGCAGTGCAGCAGCTTGGGCTCCCTCCGCAAGCTTCTCTGGCCATAACATCATTGCAGAAAATGGTAAGAGCAATATTCTGTGCTATTCTAAGCTTGACTGCCAAATTGTTCAAAGCTTTGTTGGTGGTAGCTTGTTTAAATATCACATTATTGCTTTTAATAGCCCCTGAAATAATGGGAATGAATGGAGTAGTGGTCTCCGACGTTGAGGCAAGGCATTGCCCCTTATTGCCTGGTGCGGGTCCTCACCCTTTACTGCAGCTCAGAAGAACGAGCCCCTCAGTCTGCATTCCCACCGCTTTAGGTGGGGGACCTGTGAGGACAGAAGCTAGGCTGTTGAACACAGTCCTTAACACACTCCTCTGAAGGGATGCTGTGGCCCTGGTTATTTCTTACTGCCTTTCAAATCAAAGATAAAACCAAGGTCCTGGCGTTAGTGCATCTCGGCCCTTGGCTGGGTGATGATGTTCAATCTTTTTTAAATACCCCCAGAGCTTTGCGGTGTTTGGTACAGGACAGCTGAACTTTGACTGGCTTTGAATAATTGTGATTATTAGGCACCTAGCCTCATTCATGATGAAAACTAGCACATAAGCCAGACGATGCTGTCAAATACAATCCCAATTGGTGCTAGCACTGGTTCTAGCTAGCAGTGAGAATTGGCAAGGACCCTTGTCTTGGTAAAGACAGTGATACTTTATTTGCATGACAATCATTAAATACCAGAAGTGTGCATTTTCCCATTTTAAAAACAAAAAAATATTACATGTAAAATCGTACCAAACTGACCCTTTCCCTCAAACTTTCTGCTTTGACGTTCTGTTGAAAAATTCCCGCCCAGCTTTAGTCATGGGAAAGAATTTTCTCCTTAATGTTGTTTTGGTCAGAAAAAAATAAATCTTTATTTGCATGACTAGGTCTCAGTCATGAAAAACTGACCCCAAAAAATGCCGCTAAGAGTTTCCTCTGGCTGTAGAGACTCAAAATGGGGCATGTTATTTGAGAAGATGCATGCTTGAGCGGAGTGAGGACCGGGGGGATTTGGGGAAGAAGAAACCCGTTGGAAGCTCCTTGTTTCTTACCGAGAGTTTTGTTTAGCACAGAGCACTTGAACCAAGCGAGACGCCGGAGGCTGGGACTGTGTCACGTAAGGCAGCGTGTGCAAGCCTGCCCTTGCGACACTGCCCACGGGGAGCTCTGGAAAACAAACCCTTTTCCAGGCCACACGGCCCCGGCTGGGCTGGAGCTGCTCCTTCCCCTGTGCCTCCGACAGGAGCCGAAGCCATCTCAGGACAGGCAGTTCTGGGTCCTCTGCGAGGACCAAGCCGCGTGTCGTCCTACATCCCCGATGTCCAGCCTGTCTGTGAGTCAGGCAGGCACTTATTGAGGTTTTGGATGATTCCTCGGTATTCTCCAGACCTCTTGGGCTTGTAAAGCCAGACAGGAAATCTTGTAGAAATGTTTTTTCCTGTCTGAATCCCAGCCAGGCCCGTTTTGAGGACTACCTGGAAATAGCTGGAAGACAGTCTTGGTGGAAAAAATTCCCACAGTTTGAGCCTTGGCTGGGGACTGGAAGCTGGGCAAAGATTAAATCTGGTTTTCTCAAATCTTAGGAAGTCCTGGGGTATATAAGAGAGTGAGGATATAAATACTGGCATTCCCCCGCTGCTTTAGGCTGGGCTTTCTGAAGGACGTGAGTGACAGATGAACTCAGCTCTCCCGTGTTTCTGGGACGTGAGAGCCAAACTCTGCACGACTCCTCTGGAAATCCTGCCATGTCCCTGGGCAGAAGGGGGGCTTTCAAGTGGTGATTTCCACCTTTCTCCCTCTGGAAACCAGATTAATTTCCTCATGTAATCGTGCTTCTCCTGTCCTGGCCTCAGGCTTTCCAACAGTGAGTTCATCTTCCCCTTTGGCTGCATGGTCAACTCCAGGTGAGCTCCCTTCTCTTGAAAGGATGGAAAAGTTGGTCTTTTCACCCAATAAAGCCCGAGCAGCCTTCAGACTTGCTCCCAAAACTCCTGCCTATAGTCTGACAACAAAAGTTAAATCTTATTATAAATCCAGTCAGCTCTATGGAGGCTTGTAGTTATTGCTGGCTTTCCCACAGGAAAATATCACCAATGGACAAAAATCTTAGAGGTTTCAGGCATTTGGCTCTGGTAGGGGTACCAAGCATGCAAAATCATTTGTTGCATTAAGTCCAACCTAAACAAACTAAATTGCAGCTTCCATGATTAGTATTTGAAGCCACAGATAGGAAGGCAAAAACACAGTTCAGACCTAAGTAGTATCTGAACTTGAAAAACGCCCACCATTCAGCCTTCAAGAGCATTTTTGAAGCTGCCTGTAGAGCAAATAATTAAAGAGATGAAAGATACAGTGACTGATAGTAATAAATCACAGGCAGCTGTCTTTGCCCTCTCAGCAAACATAAATCACTTTTGCCTTTAAAATATGGCAACAAGCATTCTTCCCAGATTGCTTTGAATTTATTAGACAAGGTCATTAGAAATGTATTAGGGCAAAATCTGAATTTATTAACTGAGTTACTTAATAGCTTAATTGTTCAGTTAGTGATGGGTATGCGCTCTGCCTACTTTTTTGGGCGAGAAGGAAGACAGCCAGGAATGCAGGTTACTGTGCAGGAGGTGCTGCCGTCCCCAGAGGCAGACAGCCAGGATCACCCCTCGTGCGGCCGGCGCTGGGCTGGAGCAGGGGTGCAGCCCTCCGCCGGGCCCTGGGCTCTGTGGCAGAGGCTCAGGCCATCTGAGATGGCTTCTGATTAGCATCAGGCAGGTGTGTTTGTATCCCTGGTAATTGGCTTAAAGTTGACTGGGATATCTTTTGAGAAGGAAACCTGTTACAGGCCTTGCAGCTGGGCTAGACCAGAGCTTGTCTTAGGCTTTTTTGTATATGCTAATTTGGGAGGGCAGTTGGGAAGCTGGGGGGTCAGACAAGTTCCGCTCCGGTCTCTGCTGGGACCAGCTAGCAGCACGTACAACCCTGCGCTGCGTGGAGCTGTCTTCTACAGACCGACAGGTTTGAATTCAGCTGGCTGTCTGTGTGTGCATGCAGGAGGCTCTTCTAGCCTTGAGCTTTGAGACATTGCGGCTGAAACTACTCTGCAAGGAGCTCTCCTCATTGCACTGCCAGACTCCTGTCCCTGCTTGCAGGACACGACACTCTGCAGCACTGTCCTCCCCAGCAGGGACCATCTGCCAGGAGAGGCATTTCTGGAAGCAGCCAAACCCAACAGACTCATTCTCACGTGTGCTTCTCTTCCTCTGGGACAGGATGAGGAACCAAGCACACAGCAGGTCTGAGTCACAGGCACCGATGACATGCCTGAGGTTTTGGTTTTGCAGACCACCAAAGGGCAGGCTCCACAGCTGCCACGAGGGCTGGGGCGTGCTCATGTGGTGCTGCTGGCATGGGGTGTGCGGAACCCATCTGGGGCTGTTCAAAGCAGCACAGAGCTCAGCTCCCGGAATAGGAGGAAGAGACTCCAAATATCATATTTAGCATGGCTTTCAGGTCACTTAGAAGCTGCTACCACCCAAACATCTGCAGCCTCCAACTGATAAAAACTCATCACCTGCATCTTCTGCTCTCTCTTTTAGCTTAGTCAAACATAACTTTGGACTAGTTCAGCAGGCAAAGCCTCTGCTGAACCTGTCAGCTGAGCCAGCATCTTCCTGTAGGTCAGGAGATGCACAAGTGAAGACTTCCAGTGAGGACCAGTTCCTCCTGGCATGTTCAGTTCCATGAAACAACAGCATTTGCTTAGTTTTTCTCCATTTCCAGGTAGAATTGGAGTCTCTTCTTCTTCTTTCTCTCCATGCTTGTTCTGCCTGCCCAGGAGAAGCCAAGTACCCCAGGAGTTAATATAAGACAGACTGGTAGATAACTCTTGTTGAAATCAGTGGGTATTTTGCTTTGTGGCAGACTTCATGATTAGACCCCCAAATGTTTCACTGTGGCGTGTTTTCTCTTTTTCCCTGATGATGGGTAGCTCCAGAGTAAGGAAGAAGGTAAGAGGAGAAAACATGAATTTAATGACTGCAATGACAAACTTCATTACAGCAACTTTATGGGGGGAAAATGTCTCGCAATCTTCACTGCATAACAATGTCCCGACAGACATGATGTCATTGCGTCTTAAAAGGTGTTTGAGTTGGAAAATCTTTTCAGCAGTGTTTTAAGGGGCTGTTTAAATGATTAATAAGGTTTACGCATGTGATTTATTATCTCAAAATAAAAATGTACAGTAGGTATAAAATGTATTTGAAAGGGATGACTGTTTATTAATGTTACAGGTCTTATATTGCCAGACATTATCAAAATAAATATCCTTAACTGTAAGAGAAAAATGTAGCATCTCGTCAAATTTTATACATCTGAATATATGTGCCCTGACAATTTGTGTTAGAAGGAAGAAGTAGCTGGGCAGAATATTATTTTGTACCTTGTATCATGAAATAACACAAACATGAGATTTCACTTCTTTTTCCTGCTCGCTAGAGATACACCTAGAGTATATGTGATGTATATTTTGATTAAGTGCACCTATTAAAGCTATTTAATGGTGTTCATTATTGCACATCTGACAATATTTACCTAATGGACAATATCTAAATTTCCTCCAAACGGGTCTTGTTGAAGTTAAACCCTTACTCCCTGCTCCGCAGGCACAGGGAGAGACAGCTGCTGGGGGTGAGAACAGCACATGACTGATACCAACATCAGCCAGGGTCAGCTGTTTTCAGCTTTCCAGTTTCTCTTTGAAATTCCTCTTTCCCACATGTAGTGTCTACCTGCAGGCAAAGTTATAGTTTCAGCAAAATCTTTCTAAGCCAGAGTCCTATTTTTTGACTTAAAAATTCAAAGAAAGATGGAGACTGCCTTTATTTCCAGTGGAAGTTTTGCTTATGGGGAAGTTTTCAGTGGCAAAATGGATTTGCTTGAACACAGCTTATTTTTCAGATCTCTGAATCGCAGGAAATTAGTTTAGAAGATTAGAAATGAGGAGACTTGGGACCTTCTCACACAGTGGCTGCATGATGACTCCTTACTCTCTTTTCTCATTAACTCTCGAAAGGTTGCAAATGCCTGTGCAGATATGCCATGTTCCATTCAAACACTGGCTGGTCCCTGCCATGGTCCTCGATTGCCAATGGCTAGGGAGGGCCCAGGCTGGGCTGTGGCATCCCAAACCACAGGCTGACTTCAGAAATCTTAGACTTGACTTCCCCGAGACACCATTTCCTCCTGAGTGAAACAGGGATAAGTATTTTCCTGCCCTGATGGCACTGAGATTAAGGGTCTAGGTGAGAAGTCCCATTTCCTCCCCAGGAGTTATTTTCTTTGTGCTCTCTGAGAGGACACCGGGATGCCTCCTGCCTTCCTTGCATCTCCAAACTCCGTGCCCTGGGAAGGGCTGCTCCCAGCCCTGCTCTCAGCTCAGAGCACATCACCGCTAAGCATCTCCACGGCATCTGCCCCTGCGCAGAGTAATTCCTAAAAATAAAAGTTGCCAGATAAGCAGAGGCTCTAAAGGAGATGGGATTTCTTTATCTGGAAGTGTTCACTTCCAAAATTTTCAACTTCCATCCCTTGGGCACGAACCAAGCAGATGGTTGCCTGCATCCCGGAGGGCTGCGGTCCCCTCCTGCTGTCCCGTAGCTGCTCTACCGCACATCAAGGGCCCTGCTAATATTGCCAACAATGCAATTTTGGCATCTCCTGGCATTTCTAACTTTTATTAAAATAAGCCCAAATGGAAATTGCATTCTGCGTCCTCTGGAGTTTCCATGGAGCAGATCTAATTATCTTCCTTTAATAGCACTAATTGGTGGACTTACAGCCCCAGCCGTTCAGCCCACTCCTCGGTGTTCCCTTTATCCCTTGCACTGCCCCGGCCTCTTGGGCTGGATGGGATTTAAGCATGGTCTGATGGTTTGTGAAACCACTTTGACTTCTTGCCCTCAATTCGCTCGTGCTACCTGAGCTCCCCGACCTGTTGACAGAGGAGCTTTCCTTTGTCTTTGCAAATTGACACAGCTGCACACTTTGCAAATAGACTCAGATGTTGAGCTTTGGGCTGAATGGATCCTCCAGATTAGCGGAGGGGAGAATTAGCTTTAAAAACGCTAAGCTGGAGCCAGCAGCAGGAGAATGGAGTGAAGCTCTTTATCAGGATTCACTGCCATAGAAAGGGGCTCCCCGCTCTCGCAGCGATATTTACTTCCCTTTGGGGAGGACATTCCTGGAGCCGATAGCTCATCATGACCCTGTACTGCTGCCCAGAGTTAATTAGCCTACTGTATAATGGGAGATTCACCCGGAGATTACACACGGTGATCTCTCACCACACACGCTGTTTGCTGAGTGGTTTGGGGCTTTTGGCAAGCAGAAAAGCACAAATGCAAGCAGCAGAAAATCTGGGGCGGGGGGCGGATTGCTGCCACGGCATTCAGCAGAGCTGCAGGCAGGGGCCGAGGCTGAGCCCTGCCAGGTCCCCCGCTCTCCCGGGGTCCCGCTCCCCCATCCTCACGGCATGCATGGACACAGGGCATGTAAGCCCTCACACAGCTCTTTTTGCAAATGGCTTGGAAAGTTGGCCACAGAGATGAATTTGCTAAAACTGGAGCAACAGGGTAGAAAAGAAAGGTGACGGTCACCTCTGCCTTGCATTAAAGCCAGGATGCGAGCTGGGAGAAAGCGGCCATCCTGGGCCAGGCCATCTGCCTGCCCTGCCTTGTCCACAGGCAAAGGGACAAGATCGGCATCGGAGGCAATTAACAGTGAACAACTTGTTAATGATTTTATAGCAGGTTAAAGAAAATGCCTCAAATAAAACTACAGGAGACCTTCTATAACTCTACATGGCTGTAAATATGTATTAACTTAATTACTATGAGCAATTACAGCTCAGTTTGGAAACAGTTAAAATGGGTGCATGCAAAAAGGGATTATTATCCTTAGAAAATGAGTGCAAAGATAAAAGGGATTTATTTCACACTAGCTAACGAGCAGAGGCAGAGGTGCAGAAACGGCATCCCCCTCTGCTTTACAGTGCTCATAAAGGGGATGGGGAGCAGCCAGGCTCTGTGTCCCAGGGCAAGCGAGGGCCACGCGTGTGCCCAGCGAGCTGAAGGGGTGGCACTTCCAGGAGGGTGGAAGGGAAGAGCCTGGCACCAAGTGAACCGCCTACCCCTCCGAGGGGACATGTGCCCATGGAGTTACACCCTCGTGCTCACTTACTTCATCCTCAGCCAATTCTTGCAGGGGGCTCAGGACCAGCTCCTGTTACCCACCCATTCTGCTCCTGAATGCTTCCCTCATTTTCTCCCTGGGCCTACGAGCTTGTATTGCTTACAACTGCAGGAGCTGGTTGGACTTGTTCAGGATGGAAGCTCTGTATTTCACAGGCATCACATTTTGCCCAGAAATGCCTAAACTGATCCCAGGAAGAGCTAGAAAAGCATCTCTCCTTGGACTGAGCATCTGTCTCTCCTTTTCCTGGCTCATTAGTGGTTTCTAACCCTATCCCTTAAAGATAAATGCCTGAGTTCCTGTTAAATGTGCCCTCATTCCCTTTCCTGGTTTTGAGTCTTGTTATAACATTCTCTACTAAATTCAATATTTGTTCTGTTTCTTCTTCCTATTGTGACTTTTAGATGTATGACCAAACGCTCATTTTTCAGGGTTGTGCAAAATTGGTTGAGCTCTGCAAGTCTCACTCCAGAACACTCATTTCTGCCTTCAAATAATTTTTGTGACTCTCTTGGTACTCACCAACGTTTCAGCACACTGTTTGCAGTGTGAGCACCAGAAGGTGATAAGTACTTTCCTGTGACAGCTCTCTCCTATCTGTCCCAGGACCTCCTTGGTGTTCAGCCGCAGCAGCATCACTCTGCTGGAGCCAAATCCTTCCAAGGACCAGAAAGTCCTCAGTCCTCACCCTGAGCCCTCCATCACCTGCTGGCCCCCTCTCCCTGACTCAGCTCCCCATCTCTAGCACGATTCACGTTGTCTTAAATATTCATTCCCCGCTCTCGCTGGCATGATTGAAAACTGAATTCACAATTAAATATTAACTCGTGTTTAAAGGCCAATCGTTAGTCAAAAGCATTGGAATATTTTGCCATCTGCGTCTGTTTCTGGTGAGCTGATTCTCTGACTAAACCAAGTAGGGGTTGGTGGTGGTGGTCGGTGATGCACAGAGCATTTCCCAAGCGCATCCCCCGGTGGCTGCCTGGCTGCCTGTGGCACATGGGGACTCCTGCTCCACAACCCACACCTGGGTTTCAGACTCCCCCAGGGCAGCATTGCTGGGGTCTCCAGGGTACCCTGGGCTGAGCCTGGAACTGCTCCTGCTCTTTGAAGATGCAAAGTGCCCTTACTGACAATCCCCAGCCTTTGAGAGTGGGGAGCAGCGCTGGAAACCTGGTGAGATAAAGCTGCTTTGTAATCGCCAGTGCTTTTGTCATGCACCGAGGCTGCCAATGCAATTGCAGTATCCCTTATCAAGTGCTTAGCCCAACCTGCCTGTTTGGGGCCCGAAGGCAGAAACGCTGCCTGGGAAAGGTGGGGGACAAGGCTAACAGACCATTCAGTAGCCCTGAAAATGGAAAACCTAAAAACAGGCAGGCTTCAAGAATGGGGAAAGGACAAGGGGCGTCTGGACCCCCATGGTTTATCCTGACACTCTAAACTTGGGCACGGGCGGGTTTTCCAGGCTGGCTGCCCAAGTGCAGGTGCCGCTCTTCCTGGCTGCCACCCCAGGACCTGCCCTTTCCCCAGCAGGTCCCCAGCAGCCACCACCGTGCTGCGAGCATCAGCACCCGGCTGAGCACCCACAGGCGGAGGCACTCAGAAAACAAGGCCATTTCCACCCTGACAGAGTGAACTTACCAGCGCCTGTAAATCACAGACAGGCAAGCTCGGGTTCTCCAGTGCGAGCAGAGATGTTGTTTTACTGCCTTATGAACACATTTATTACTATAGAATATGACTTTTGCACATATCATCTGCTTTTCTTTCCTGATCTACTTCTTCCACCCTGAGCTGAGTTCACACGTGTTCAGCACTGCTTTACAGATGATTATCCCTGCAAATGGCAACCTCTCCTGAAGGCTCCTGCCACTGTCTCTGGTAAGAAACCCGTCGGAGGAGGAGCCCGGGTCTGGGCTCTGGAATGACATTTGGAGCAGTAGCAACGTTTGAACACAACGGTATTTCCTTCTGAGAAAAAAAAAAGGACCCTTCAACCTCTTTTCTCTCCCCCACACCCCCCTCCTGGAGGAGATATTCGCCAAGACTCACAGATGGGATCGTTTACAGTTTCCTTTTGAGCTGCCTTGGCCCTTTCAGGTTTTGTTTATTCGAGCTGGGCTCTCAAAGAGGGGAGGGTGGGACGGGGAAGGCCTCCCTTCCATATTCCGATTTGGATTGGGTTTGCTCAAGTTCCCCATCTGACAGAAGATGATTGATGAGAACGATGCTGGCTGTAAACTTGGGAGGGTTTGGAGACCGGGTGGCTCTGCTCTTTGCGGGGCCTTAAATCCCGGTTGTCGGAGCAATGTGGGGAATGGCATCCCGGGGTAATTACAAACCGACAACAGGAAAAGCCATTGGAAATGGCAGGCACTCCGGCGTTGCGGTGGGACGGCTGGAGGGGTGGTTGGGGTTTTTTTTGTTTGCTTTGCTTGTGAAAGCACGCACACGTGGTCCCGAGCTGAGGTCCAAATGTGCTTACAAAAAGCAGGGTCTAGAGAGGATGGGGAGATCCGCAGCAGAAAATCGCCTGGAAAGCTGCTGGAAGAGCCAGGGAGTGCCCCAGAGAGGAGGAAGTCATTGCTACATGCAAAATCTTTGGCAATTATCCTGGCAGCAATGAGATAAATACACACTTGTTAAGAGTATGAAACCAGCTGGCAACAGTGCTGGTCCACGCTGACGGCCCTTGCTGGCCAGAGCTTCCTGTAGCCTCCTCTCCTATGAGCAGCTCTCATTGCACAAGTGCCAGCCTCAGTTTCCCCAAACCAAGGCTTGGAGGAAAAGGCCTCCAGGAGAGGAGGAGATCCCCATTCAACTCATGGGCCCAGGCGGCAAGGATGGGAGGCACGGGGGACTGGCATCGCACGTGAGTCGGGACAGCGGCCCTGCCCTAGGTGCACAACAGCAAAGGTCTTCAGGGGTTGTTTACAGGGAAGCTAAACTTTAATCTGGTCTGGCACATGTGCTAGGAGTGGCTTTCAGCCACAAAGATTCAGCAGCCTCTTTTGTCATGCCTGATTTGAGCAGGTCAGGGCTCCCAAGGCGCCAAGGAGTTGAGGGGTGTGGGACTGACCAGGGCTGTGCGAGACAGGGATGCCTGTGCCCACGCTGGTAGCTACTACGTCGGGTACTGGTTCACCAGTTTCTCCTTTCCAAACCGGAATGGACTGGCACCGCTTTTCATTGCTGCTGCTGAACAGACCTGTCCTAGTGTTATCCTTGGTGAACTACAGGGTGTGTGACCTGGGCTGGGTCTCCAAGAGCTTTATTCAAACCTGCAAGCATCCCGAAGCCTCTAGACTGGAAACTGAACAAAACCAGGAGAGCTGAGCTAGAAGAAAGCAGCCAGAGGTAAAGCAAGGCCCTAAACTAGATGCACTTAGAGTAGCTGCTCCAGTTAGACTGGATGACTCCGCAGGGCTGGGATGGGAAGGAGGGGATTTCCCCTCCCTCCGCCTGTGCTGCTGGTTTAAATCTAACCACAACTGAGCAGTAAATAAGAGTTACCACCCAGCAGCTGCCAGGTGACCTGTGTGCAGTGAGTCAGTGAGCTCTGGCCACGCAGCCCTGCAGACATCAGCAGCAGAGGAAGCCTGGGCTGAAAAGCATATTTTCTTTGGGAATGTGCTCTCATTTGGGTGAGCCCTGCAGCCCTCCCTGCACACCAGCGCTGCAGATCCATCCTGGGATGCAGTGATGCTGCTCACCAGCGCTGCGGATCCATCCTGGGATGCAGTGATGCTGCTCACCAGCGCTGCGGATGCATCCTGGGATGCCGTGATGCTGCACACCAGTGCTGCGGATGCATCGTGGGATGCAGTGATGCTGCTCACCAGCACTGCGGATGCATCCTGGGATGCAGTGATGCTGCTCACCAGCACTGCGGATGCATCCTGGGATGCAGTGATGCTGCACACCAGTGCTGCGGATGCATCGTGGGATGCAGCTCTGCCACCGAGTGCAACAGCAAGCGTCTGCGTGCTGCAGCTCGGCAGTCAGGATACGTGGGGCCAGCAGCAGAGCTGCATCAGTGGGACTGTGTAACTGGAATAGCTGTGATTAAAGGGGAGCTGGTGCCTTGTAATGCTGCTGAGCAATCTGTAATCAGCAAAAGAGAGTCGTGGTGCTGCGGCTGGTCAGGCTGAGCCTGTAGCAGCTTGGGCATATTCATAACTGCCTTGGTGACAATGGGGTTACTCACGTGGGGCAGGGTAAATGTTTGAATACAGGGACAGTTCCCCAGTGTTCACGGACCTAACAAACAGAGGGGGATTTGAGGAGACATTTGAAGAGCAGAGCAGATTTTTTATAAGGAACTTCCTCTCCTGGGCAGATGAGACAAAAGGGGATAAAGCCAAGCAAAAACACACAGCTGCTTATTTACCACTTATATTCAGGAGAGCTGAGCCATACACACCTCCCACTGTGCAGGGGCTGCACAAATACACGAGGAGACCCAGGTCCTGCCCCAGAGTTTCCAGTCTAAGATGAGGAATTAAAAAAAAAACAACACAAACTCGGAGGAGTAGCAGCTCTGAAATCTTTCTGCAGATCTCCATCTGGTAAACGAAGTGCAGACAAGGGCATGTTCTCTCCACATCAGCTGCACAGCGAGAGCGGCTTAGATGAACTCTCCTGGCTGGTAATAAAATAATTTTACATATGTAGGAAGCAGGATGTGCAAAGCCCAGGAGTCTGATCTTGTTTCTGAGATCAAACAGAGTCTTATTGTACAGGGGTGTGGAGCTGATGTAACTGTCTAGTGTGCCGGACACAATCGCCGTGGTTACGCAGCTGGACCGGAATAAAGCAAGTCTGTATCTGAACTCATTAATTTTTACAACCAACTGAACCGCTCTGCCTTTTTCTTTCGCCTTTTTGGTGGCAGAGGACCGTCGCGCTGCAGCAGAGGGGCTCTGCCCCCGGCCATCGGCCCCTCGCCTGCGGCACGGCAGGCCGGGGCTGGCACGGCGGGGGGCAGCCAGACCCGCGCGACCCCCCCAGTCCAGCCGCCCACCGTGTCCCTGGGGATGCTCAGCCAGCTGCACAGGTCCGTTTCTGAGACAGGCCAGGAGCTGGGGGGATTAGGGATTAAAACGCAGGCTTAACGTGAGCGGAGCAGTTGCTCTGTCAGCTACAGGTTATGTCAATGTTTCCATTAGAAACCCCCGTTTGCAAGGTTTATAGCTTGGCTGTGAAAGTGCCCTCCAGGCTGGGCTCTAGCAAGCCAGGGAAACCCACGGTTTTCTGCTGAAATATTCAATGCGGCTGCTTCCAGGTTTGCACATTGCTTTTCACCTGCATGCAATGGAGGGGGCTTTCTCGGTAAGCGGTGCAGGCAGCAGGACTTGGGCACGCTGCGCTGGCAGCCCCGCGAGCCCCATGGGAATGGTCCCTGCCTGCCTGCAGGGAGAGTGCTGCGTCCCGGGGCAGGCAGGGCAGGCCAGGCAGGGCAGGGCTGCCTGGCCAGCACTCGCACCGTGGGATCCCGGGCTCCTGGGTGATGCTGCAATGCAAAACCAAGGTGAATTTATCAAGAGGCAAACCAGAGGTACAGCACCAGAGCCAGGGGCCAACGCCACTGATGAGCTGTGACAGGGTGAGGGAGTGGGACTGGAACTCCTGGTCGCTTCTGGCCACCAGCCCAGGACCAGGAAGCCACCTCGTGCTCCTCAGCAATCACCATCCCCACGGTCCCATGGCAGCCCTCCCCAGGAACCCAGCCAAGAGCTGAGCATCCCGGTCCAGGTACCTGAGATGCAGCCGTGGCCTGGGGACGGCGCCAGCCCAGCACTCGGCAGAAGGTTTTTACGCAGTGGCCGGAGCTCTGTAGGAGGCTCCCCTGGCTGGCAGCATGCTGAGCCTGCATCCCACCCTGCCTTGGCCGCTTGCTCCCGGGAGGGGCTGCCTGGCCACGGACCAAACGCGCATCCAGGCCTCCTCCCTTCATCCCACCCCTTCCCGCTCCTGGGAAGCTGCTCTTGACACATACACATTTGCCTATTTTAAAGAGTTGCCAAGAGCACTTGCAGGCTGGGATTTTGCTGTGAGCAGGACCTCCTGGGGCAGGCAAGACTACTTTCTTCCCTTGCTCTTTCCACCTGGAAGGCTGGAAAAGAGGAGAGAGAGAGATGCCAGCAAGCCCCCGGGCACAGTGCTGGGCTCCCCAACGGCACAGCACCCAGCTTCCCTTGCAGGGGGCTACACGCACATCCCCCTGCCCGGCTGCAAGCATCCCTGGTCCCATGCAGAGGTGCTGCAAGTGGGCAGCTCCCACCACCCCAGGCTCTGTGTTCCCCCCGCCTCCCCCTGGCACAGCTAACTGCCCCAAGGCTCAGACATTGCCAAAACCTGCCATAAAAGCTGCCCCTCTCCTAATGAGGTAACTGGTGCCATCATCCCAATAAGAAGGCAGCCCCTGCAAAGAGCTCAATAGAACAAACTACATGAAATGATTTATATCTCTCCCTCGAGCCAGGACCCTGACCCAAACCTGGCTGAGCCCCACAGAGTCCCTCCTTAGTGACACAGCAGCAGCCACCGCATCCTCGGTCGCCCCGGCCACATGCACCCTGTGCTCTCCCACCTCCCTCCTTCCAGGGGAAGGTGCCTGAAGCCACAGGGTGGCCCATGGGCCAGGGGCCGGGGCTGGCCATAGCCATGGCAGCCTGGCATGGGGCAGCCATCAGTGCTGGAACAAGTGGTGGTCCACCTGCCCAAAGTCACCCCGGTTCTTACAAATAAGGGATGGGTCTTTGAGCAGTCCCTGAGATCCAGGGAAACCCGAGGGGGTGTCATGGCCCCAGCCTGTGTATTGGGAGGATGCTGGAGGAACGCTGCTCCCCTGGCAGGTGCCCAGGGAGATTTTGAGGAGATGTGGATGGGGCAAAGCTGTTAAAACCAGCAGCACCCATCAGCCTCCCGTACGGGACTTTGCTTTTCTCCATCAACAGGCTCAGTGCCGGTCTCCTGCCATTCAACTACACATCTCCCCCATGGTGAACACCCCCCAGCCCTGGGATGCCGGGGGAGCTGCCGAATCTGTGTGGGAACTGCCAGGGAGCAGCGTCCATGCCGTGGGGCTGCTTTACCTTCCCCAGTGCCGAAGCTGGCATGCAGACCCCCGCCGGCAGCAGGAGGGTGAGAGCCCAGGGCAGAGCCCGGGTCAGCCTGGGGCGGGCAGCAGGAGGGCAGGGAGCAGGCTCCAGCACCAGCCTGGCAGCATAAAAAGAAATATAAAATATTAAGGAATAATTTTCAGCTTTTTACCCCCATGAAATCAAGGCATCATCATTTAGATTTACAGTTAACGCTGAAGCGTATTGTGTGTTTTAGCATACGGCCTCAGGCTAGTGCACATCCCCAGACAGGCAGGAGTGGTGCAGCTGGGACAGGTAGCGTGGGGGAGAGGGCAGGGAGCAGCTTCTGGTCCCAGTTTGGAAGCAGCCCATGCTCCAGGCTCCCATCCCCAACCAAAGACCGGGCTCTTTGCTAGGGCTCTGCTTTGCTGCTCCACCATGCCCACGCCTCTGCAACCCCAACAGCAGGCTCTGCTCACCCAACAACCAACGGAGAGAGAAAGAAAAAGGAGGGGGAAGAAAAAAAACCCAACTCCTTGCTGTTTTTCTGCTGCCTTTCCAGTATACTTGAGTTACCATGGTTAGGTTTCCACTGTTCTCCTTGACCCCTGCAGCTTTCCCTTATGAGTTAGTGTCCTGGAATGTCTCTTTACGAGGTGCCTAGAGAAGTAAAGCTGACCTGATGCCAGTGCCCCCACACTGAGGACTTTATTAGTTTTTTAATTTTCTGTCTGGGTGCTCTCACTTGCCTCAAACTTTCCACAGCTGCTAGGATTTATTAATGAAGGAGGTTCGTTTGTGTCCTGCCTCCCCTTCCCCTGCTCAGTGAATTGGTGGTGTTGCTTTGCCAGTTGCTATTTTTAGTGGCTTTTTGGGGGTTTTCAATCTGCTTTGTGCAAGCAAGATTCTGCGCAAGCAAAATATTCCACCAGATCTCCTGAAAACCCCCAAAAAGCCCAAAAGAAATGTGGGGGATACAGAGGGGAGCAACCGTGATGGAACCATCCTGATGGAAACACAAGATATGGCACGTGGAGCCCGACCGAGGAGACAGGACTGGGACTGGGAAAGCCGAAAACAGCCGCATTGTTGCCGCTGGGATGCAAACCCCAAGAATTAAGAGGATAAAATAATTTTGGTTCCCCCAAAATGCATAAATGCTTAAATATCGGGGTGGGAGGGAGCCTCCTTGTCTCCCATGCTGGAGTGGCCCTGGGACACCGAGCTGCAGGCTCATGAGGAGGAAGAGACTGAGGGGTGATGAAGGACATGCAGGGATGTGCTGCATGGGGCGGAGAGGAGGATGAGCAAGGCCGAAGGAGCAGAGAGACCCTGCAATGTAAACATGGCCAAAAGGATGCGGAGAGGGGGAGAAGGGACAGACTTTTAAGGCAAGGGGAAAAAGGGCCAAATATTTATTTGTCCATAAAATAAGTCTCCATAGCAATGAAGTGCTTCACAATATATTTTCCAAACAAGCCCAGCCATGCGGCACGCAGGCAGAGCTGCCAGAGGGGCACGTGACGCCTGCCCGGGCACCATGTTCCCGGGGATGGCCGGTCTCACACGAGGGACTACCAGCCTCGCATAGGGCCACTGGCAGGGGACAGGGAGGGGATGCTTCTTGGGGGCACTGGGCAGCCCCAGCCCATACCCTGGGGGGGTGGCAGTGGGGTTATTTCTGTGCTGGGGGGAAGGTGGAGGGAGTAGGTGGCTTTTTTACAGCTGTGTCTTGTGTCGGGACGTCCCAGGGTCGGGCAGGTGCAAGACGCACAAGCCTACCTGGGGTTAGGCAGGGAAGGAAAAAGGATGTGCTGCCCCAAAATGCTGGGAAGAGAAAGGGGCCAGGGGGGTTGGATGAAACGCCGGCTGCTACCCCAGGAGCTGGCAATGCCGCCCGGGCTGGCAGCAGCCTTTGGCAAGCAGCGTGCAGCGGCACAGACCCGACACGCCTGGTACGCGGCTCTGGGGTTACGGGGCACCTTGAATTCATTACCGAGCACGCAGCATCTCCGGGGCGGCTGCCAGCAACAGCATCGTGTCCGTGCTTTACAGCTGGGGCAAGTCCTGCACGGACCACACAGGCAGCGTATTGCCTGCCCCGGGAGGCGTAGGGGGTTCCCCGCACCATCCCACCCTAGAGGAGGGGGGACGGTCAGAAGGGGCCTGATCCTGAGCCCTGGGCACCGCGAACAGCCCTCCCCCGGCCGCCTCGCACCTGCCACTCTGCCGTGTGAACTCAGCTGCTGCCTGACCCCAAAATATCTCGGCAGCAGTGTCGAGCACCCCTCCCGGAGCTCGCGCTTAGACAAATGTCACTGCAAATAATTTGGCTCCAACCCGCAGGGACATAAATTTCATTATTTTGATGTCAGCTGCACAATTTGTTCCTGTAACAAGGTGTTTTAACCTCACTTCATATTCATTGTTCTGCCCACTTTAATTTTACTGTAAATGACTGAATTCGCTTTTGATGTGGTGCCAGTGCCCCATAAATCTTGACACTTGCTGTAAGAAAGGAAAGAGCCCTCCCCGCTGTTTGGTTTGCAGAGGGTGGTGGCAGGGGGACTACCAGGGCATCAGGAGGGTCCATGCAGGGATCCTGCACCACCCGAAGCAAGGTTTGGCTCTGAGCATCCACCTGATTTTTCCAGGCCGGGAAACACTCCATAAGAGGGGACAAGGCAGCAGGGAGGAGGAGTTGCGTTTCTCTTGCAAACCACGAGCTGAGAGCCAGCTTCATTCAGAGATTCACGGCTCCTTTGAGGACCCAGCCGGCGCTTCAAGCTTGCATGAAAACCCCAGACCAAGCGCGATTTGTGTGGTTTGAGGTTTCATCCGGAGCTGCTTTTAAGTGTTTCAGTTCCCAGCAACTCTTCCAGAGTGTGCTGGAGGTGAAAAGGGGCAATAAAACCACCCCCCACAAAACCCACACTTAACTGAACATTTCCAAGCCCGGCAGCACTTGGGGGACGGAACCTTCCATTACTGCCATCGCCCAAATTCCTCCTAACCCCAGAGGCATTCAGATCAGACTCCCATTTTCCAGCCAGTAATGCTGCTTGGGTTTCGTTCCTCACCTGCCTGAGTGTTTCTGCTTGGACTGCCCAATAATGCAGCCCAGTGAATTTTGGAGGTATTACTTGCAGGAGACTGTTCCTGGAGCCCGCCTGCCCTGGAAGTGCAAGCCCCCGGCCTGCACCCGGCAGGGACTGAGGCGCTGGCCCCAACGCTCACGCCAGGGCGAGGGTCGGACTCATGACCGGGAGGAAGCCGTGGCCCTGCCGCCACCCAACAATCGGCGGAAAGGGGCCGTGGCCTTGGCCGGTGTCCCGAGGATGGGGAGGGCTGCCTGCCGGCAAGGGCAGGGACCATGCTGCCTCCACAGGGGACAGATCTGGTGTTGCCCCAGCTGCATCCCAGCCAGATGCCTTGCCCTGTTGCTGCCCCACACGCAGGAGCTCCTTCAAAGGGAAAGGCTCCTTCCCCAGGTCCTAGGAGTGCGGGAGTGCAGGCAATTGAGGTGGTGCCTTGTGTGGGGTACAGTGTGCAGTGCCCAATGCCTGGTGTGCATGGCATGGTGCATGGTGCACAGTGTGCAGTGCCTGCTGCCCGGTGTGCACGGTGTGGTGCATGGTGCAGTGTGCAGTGCCTGCTGCCTGGTGTGCATGGTGCCCAGCGTGGGGTGCACAGTGCCCAGTGTGCATGGCGTGGTGCCCGGTGCATGGTGCACAGTGTGCAGTGCCCGATGCCCAGTGTGCCTGGTGCGGTGCTCAGTGTGGGGTGCACAGTGTGTGGTGCCCGGCGTGCATGGCGTGGTGTGCATGGTGTGGTGCATGGTGCGTGGTGCCCGGCGTGCAGTGCCTAGTGCCCGCTGTGCATGGTGTGATGCCTGGTGCCTGGCGCACAGTGTGCAGTGCAGGGTGTGCATGGCGTGGTGCCCGGTGTGCCCGGCACGGTGCCCGGTGCGTGGTGCACAGCGTGCGAGGCACCATGCAGACTGCGTGGTGTGCAGCATGCAGCGCGCTGACCTCTCGCTGCCTCTGGCCCTGAGCAGGGGCCAGGAAGGGAAGTGCTGCCGGTCCCGCTGCTTTCATCGGAGATCTGGAGAGCCGAAGCCTGCCCAGATCCTAATCAGTGTGGGAAAGCAACGGCAGGGCCTGCTCTCACCCTGGCCTGCTGGAGACGCCTTTTATTTTCATAAACTTTATCGCAGCCCGCAGCCCCTGATAAACCACCGTAAATAAACGGAGGGGAGCGTGGCGGCCGGCCAGGGCCCTCGCAGACGCACGTGCTCGCTGCCGCCCCGCTCCCCGGGGGGACGCCCCGTCACACGCCAACTTTCAAAGCCTTCCTTTTATTCCCCCACCGCTGCCCGGCACGGGGAAACCACATGGCCTCTCCGTTGGGGGACCAGCCGGGCAACCAGCGCCTGCCGGCAAATTCCTGCCCTGCCCCAGCCTCCCCCGGTGACCCCGGCCTGTCGCCAAGCCGGGGTCCTGCTCCCAGCGCTCGGCACGAGCCCTCATGGGGCCACGGCGGCTCAGGATGCGGCCGGCCACCACCCCGGGACTGGGGGAGGACAGATTCGGGACAGTCGCATCCTCTCCAGGCGGCGAGAAGGGGATCCATCCCACCGGAGGGCTGAACCGGCAGCAGGTCTCAGTGCCTCCCCCGGGGCTTCTCTGTTATTGAAATTGAGGATTTCTGGGGTTTGCTGCAAATTAACAGTTTGGGCTGCCTTTTTTTTTTCTTTCTTTCTTTTTTTCCTTTGCTAAAAAGTTTGGGTTTTGTTTCAAAAGGTTTACATTCTTCTGGGAGCACGGAAAAACAGGATCCGGGGGGTTGTTTTCACGCTGGCTCCGCAGACTGACAAAGACAAAAGTTAACCCTTTTCCATTTCTGTTTGGAGTCGCTGTGGGTGAAAGGCATCCCTGGCCGGGCTGGCAGCTGCCCCTCAGCTCCCGCCGGTTCCCAGCCGTGGGGTGCCCAGCCTTCCTGCAGCCTCATCGCCCCTTCAGCATCCTCCTCCCCTTGCAGGCAGGGGCTGGGGGAAACACGTTTGCTTGTGTTTCCTTTTGCACCGTGACTTATGGTAGCTAATTTTAAGCTGTATCTTATCCCAGCATTTGCAGAAGGCAGCTTGCTGCAGTTGGGGACCAGGTTTTTGCTTCTACGCGTGCTTTCTCTCGCTGCAGCAGGACAAGTGGCCTGGGACCAGCGCAGCAGCGTTTTGGTTACTGCTGGTTTATACCCTGCCTCCACGGCCATTTGTGAGGGAGGCCGCCCAGCTGGTGCTGACAGCTTCTGCTGTTAAACCAACTCGATTTAATACAGAAATGGCTCAGACCACAGCACTGTGAATTAAAGGTATATAAATTGCGTGCCATGTCACGTGCACCAGAGCTTTGGCCGAGTGCAGCTAGTCCAGCCCACTCCGGCTAAGATGCGGTGGGTGCCCATGGGTGACTGTCACCTGCGTTTGCCCAGGCACTGTGAGCTCCGCAGGGCTGCATGGGAACCTCTTCTGTCTGCATTTTCCCCATCAGCAGCATCTCTTGGGGCTCCCTCCATAGCTCCAGGGCTGCAGCAGAGGTGGCAGCAGGCAGCAACCCGGGGGGCATCTTCCCCTGCCTGCGTCCCTTCTTGCAGGGGCACGCCGCAGCACGCTACCCCCTGCTCTTCAGCCTCCTCCTGGCTTTTCATCCCATTTCTCCAGTCTGCCACAATCCTTTTTCTGTCTGCAGCCCCAGCCTTGTGTGGCATGCAAATGTAATAAATACGCTCTCTGTTTCTCCACGCTGGCTGTTAATGGGAGCGCTCAATAGCAGCTTTCCAGCCTCACAGTGAGCCACTGAGAGCTGCTCTTGCAATGCCGTCCCCCTGCTCGCTCCGCACCCATCCAGCGGCACCCTGCCTGGCCCTGCTCCCCCACCGCCCTACGGGCAGGGCAGGCAGAGCACCCCACGCCTGCCCGCAGCTCCCGTCCCACAGCCACCACTGCTCCTCAGGCCTGTTATACCCCGCTGCTGAAGGAAATTAACTTGGCCTGACGTGTCTCATTCTTGACAAATCCATGTCAGATATTACTCATCTCTGCGCTAACTTCCAGATGCTCACAAAACTGCCTCAGATTACTCATGCCAGTGTCTTTCTTGGATGGGAAGCGCGATGGCTGGGCTGTAGCCCTGGTTGCTGGTCGGGGTACCAAGAGAGCATCTTCCCAGTGCTCTCTCAGGTAACCACTGGCGGCTCTGAGATCCCAGCAGGGAGTTTGATCCTCGTTTGATCCTAAGATGGATCAGGCCCAGCCAGTCTGAAAACACTAAACACACCGTGTAACATTTTATAGTAAAAAATATTAAGGGGTTTTTTCTCCTACTTCCACGCTACTTTTGCCTCTGATAAAGAGGCATGTTGTGGAGGGACTGAACCCTCCGCTATTACAAATGAGAACTACTTTATTTTCCAGGCTCACCAGAAGTTTGCAAAGACAAACACACCGACTTTCTGCAACTGTTTCCACTCTTGGAAGAACATCCCCTTCTGTCAACAGCAACGCTTTCCTGTTGGATGTTCCAGTTACGCTCCATATAATCATTCAGGCGAGGATCTCTAGATGCTTTGCTCCTCCTTGTGTAACATCTTGGCTCTGGGTCTTGGCTCTGTTGAAAACAAAGGAGTCTGAGGGCTCTTGGGGGCTTGGAACATCCAGAATGAAGACTATATTTATGCGACTCCTTAGGAGGGACACTCCAAGGCCACTGGTTTCTCACCCAGGAGTCCTCCTGGGGAGCTGGGCAGCATGGGGTGCTGGTCCCCCTTGCAGTGATGGTGCACAACGAGGTTGTGTCCACAGCATGAGCCACCTCCGCATCCCCGCCCTGGCTCCTGAGGGACTTGGGCTCCTTCTGGAGGACTCCAGTCGTGAGACAAGCTGAGGCCCATCTCAGGTGTCCTGCCTGTCCGAGAACCTCCAGGGACGCTCCAAGGGGACACGGCATTGGCTGCATGACCAAGGAGCGTCCTTGAACCTTCCTCCCTGGGGTTTTATTCTTTACGGTGCTGGCAATGAGAAAACCGTTCCCCCACCTCAAAGCATCCTTTATAAAAATAAAGTGCCCAAAATAGCCCTAGACAGTGCTTGACATTTGCCAGACAGCTGCTCTCGAGAGTGCTACAAAGGTTATGGATTGCTCTCTACTTCCCTCCTCCTCCCACCCCACCGCTGCCCGCGTGAACCCTGGAGCAGGGCCAGGTTTCACGGGAGTCTCGTGGTTTGAAAAAGCCAGCTTTGAGAGGGAGCCGGGATGCAGGGAGGTGTTTGTGGGTCGCTGCCTCCCATCCCAGCTGGGCAGCTCGGGGCGGAGCTGGGGTGACCTCTGTGAGGGGAGCTGCAAACCCTTGCGTTAGCTCTGCCCAAGCCTGGAGCTGGCAGGATGCTGCTGCAGAAGCCCGGTGACCGCAGTGCAGGGCTGTCCCCACCTGCGAGGCATTGGGCATCTTTGCTTGGCCTTCCAGGTGTCTGAAAGCACAGGCAGAGGGGCTGCCCCACGGTGTGCACCTCACCTGTGCAACCAGGAATGGGGTCACACCTGGCTGCAGGGTCACAGCCAGTAACGGGTCCCCAACAAATGCACGGTCAGCACGGGAGGCCAGGAGGCCAGTGGTGCCTGGGAAAGTCACGACTCAAAGGAAGACTTGGAAGTCATCTTGGGTCAAAGCCCCAGCTCAGGCGTAAGGAGTCGTGCAGGCTGGGGAAGGAGCAAGCAGGGTGGGAGAGCTGCAAGGACATGGTGATCGGTGCTGGAATCGGCACCTGGAAAAGGATGTGGGGACATGGCAAGAGGCCAAAGGAAGGGCCTTGCCAGGCGAGCCTTGCCATGAGAGGCAAAAGGGACTCAGCTTAGCAGAGAGAAGGTTGAAAAACAATTTAAGCACCTGCACGAGTTGAAGGACCTTCCTTCCAAGGTGGAACTGGTCCTGTATAGCGGGTTTATCATCTTTCTTGGGAGCATCCAAGAAGAGTTGCAGCTGGGGACAGGGCACTACCTGTGGTCTGAAGGGGATCTGAGATTGCACAGAAAGTCCCCTTCCCGTGGAGCTTGGCTGGTGTATCTCATACTAGGACAAGGTCTCGGTGTGGAGCAGGAGGAACCCCCCTTCTGTGGGGCCAGCGTTTTATACAGTGAACAGAAAGTCACAATCTGGGCCTAAAAAGTGAAAGCTAAAGGCACAAACTTTTAAATTAACTACATAGAGAAATACTTGAAATCCATGATCTTAATCAAAATGAGAAGTCAGCAGCAGCAAGGCATGACCCAGTTGTTTTATCTAGTAACCAAACAAATACATACATGTATTTTAAGCAAAAGAGTCAACGACCTTTAAATAGGAAAAAAAATATGCACACAGGAAGGAAATTTATCACTTAGGACAGAACAGGGTCTTTGAAATGTTAAATGCAGTAAAAATTGTTTTAAACTATACAAGTTAGGAATAGAAGCCTCAAAGAACACGTAAGTCCCAGCAACTTCACCAGGCTCATGAGGCAAGGAGGCAACCAGCCGGCAGGGAAAAAGGGCAGGATCACAGTCAGCTCCATCCATGACCTTACCAAGTTTGGGAGATAGATATCAAATACTGGGAGGTGTACAGGTGTGGGTTTGTCTTCCCTTACCACAACCATGGGGCTCGCTCCTGCGCAGGGCAGGGTTGTCCCCGCTCCCTGTGCAGCCCTCGGGGCTCTGCTGTGGCTGGGAGGTGAGGATGGGGGATGCTAGAGAAGCCGTCCACGGGGGTTGGTGGGTCTGGCAGAGATGCACGGCCCAGAGGAGCCTCACAGACAACCTGGCTTGCTTGGCTTTTTTTCCCCTCACTTTTATGTTTACGCAAATGAAGGTTTCCAAGGAAGTGCCGGTACCGGCTGAGGCCGTGCTGCCAGTTTTCTGCAGGATCTGTCTCATTTCCTGGGCCGTGAGACTATTTTAAGGACTCTCCAGATCTCCAAGAAAAGTCACTTTTAAGATGTTTTTCTGTGCCTGTTTCTCCAGCCTGCACAGTGATTTGTCCCTGCAGTTTCACCACCCAGCAACTTTGATGTCTAGGAGTCTGACACGCTCACCTCTGAAGTATTTCCCATCACATGTCTGGCTGTTTATACCTTCGAGGCACGCAGCCACCCTTTTCTGTTTAAGGACTGTCTTGACCACATCAGTAGAGTGAGAATTTCTAAAAATAGACAAACTGGCAAACTTCACAATCTGGAAAATGACATGCTTTTGAAATCTCTGGAAAAGAATGGATTCCTTAAAGTATAGTTTACAAATACTGATTTCATTATTTATAGTAGCTGTAAAGCACGGTGCATTCGGAAAGCATCATCCCATTGAAGAAGTGTGTTATTCATTACCACGGCTTTAGCGTTCCAGCATGTTCCTCAACTGAAATTTAGCCAAGAGAACAAGCTGGGGGCATACATGGGGGCAGCCTGGGGGGAAGCTGCTTCTCATTTTGTGTTGGAAAGAGGCAATGAATAGGAGAAGGGGGGACGCAGGGGGACCGCAGGAGCCTCTGCTGGAGTCTCTTGCGGCACCAGACGAAGAGAGCAATGCAAAGAAGCAGAAAAGTAGCAAATTCACAGCTGGAAAGAGAAGGGAATAGATTTTCACAGAGTGACCACTCAGCCCAAGACACCCAGTGGGCCGAGGATGGAGCTGGGTATCAGAGTAGTGGGACACTTCTCTGGCTAAGGCACTGGGGACTGAAGGTTAGGCACAAAGCCCATGAGTTTTGGAAAAGAACACCCATGCGTGAAGCACCCAGAGGATCTCAGATGGGTGTTTTTTCCTCCATGCTTGCACACTCAGCGCCCTCTCCTCCCAGCTCTCCTCGGTACACCCAAAATTTCATATGTTCTTTGCCATTCTTCCTTCAATACTTAATTCAAGTGCAGCAATCTCTGACATTTATTTTCCTCACATATGCTGTACTAGACAGAGACTACTGCTCCTCCAAGTCTTTTGAAAAGCACCCAGTTTGCCCAGGAATCTTTCTCAGGATCCCAGGATTTAAATTTCTCTGGAACCACTGTTTTTCCCCTGCCACTATGTTGTCCCTCACCCACTCCACTTTTTTCATTCCTAAAGCCACTGGTAGCCAAGGGAACATGCTCCTTTTTATGCCAGCTGTCCTCGTCTTATTGTTTCTTTTAAAAGATTTATTGCATCATTGCTTTCTGCTTCTCTCACTATTTCCACTAGTGTATTTGTAGATGTGGGTAAGTATTGCAAGACCGCCTGCACCTGTTCCTCTGAGTCCTCCTTCTCCTCTGCATCTTGCCCTTCTGTGAAACCCTCCTGCAGGAATTCCTCGCTCAGGCTTGTGTTTCACCCTCGAGCCGTACCTTTGGAGCTCTGAGACCATGCTCTGAAGTTTTGGCGCTGCAGAAGCGAGAAGTTTCTCAGGAATGTTCTCTAAGGATTTGAGGTCTGCTTCAACTGTTACAGCCATGTATAGATGTATGGGTGTATATATATATATATATATATATACACACACACACACTGGGGAAATTTCTGACATCCCACCACAACGGCAAGCGATTGGAGGGTAACTTCTCGGCTCTGAGGGGTGTCCCCAGCCCTTCTGCCAGCGCTGGTCTCCTGCAGGAAGCCTGCGCTGGCTGCTGCTCCTGAGGACCCACATGGCCCCTTGCTTTGGGAATGCTGCCTTGGTTTGGTACTGAGGGGATGCTGCGCCTCCTAAGTCCTTATCCGGATGGCTGTGCCAGTGCCGTTTGCACAGTGGTGGCTGGAATGGGGATCTTCAGGACTCTTCCTGTTCCTCCTTCAAGCCCTGTGCACTGGGAGGTGCATGAGCATGCCCATCCATGGTGCTCCGCTGTACAGCTGGGACGAGGCTGTTCCTCTCACATGGTGAGAAAATCCTTGCCATTAGAACATACTGACCCTAAAATTTTACCGGCTATGTCCTCAGCTCCTGCCTCCCATGGTCAGCATGGCTGGGTGTGTTGTCTGTCCTTGGCTCTTACCTAGCTAATCACACAACGGGGCACAGACTGTCCTTCAATACAGCAACACACTCAGATATCCAACCCGTGAGATTCAGCAATGCATTGGACAGGTCTGAAACCCACTCCGAGCACCAGCACCCAACCAAACTCCCATCGGCAGCGGATCAGCACTTACCAGTGAAGGGAGTTTGCACACATTTGGGTCCCGTCCCTAGGTTGCTCTCGCTCATCTCCCTGGTGCTGGGAGCTGCCTGGGGAGGTAAGCAGCACTCCCGAAGCAAGGAGTTAACGCTGCGCTGTAATTGTTTGCTCTCTGATGTATTTATAACTTTTACATCTATCTGACATTTTATGGCCAGGCAACATTACAAGGGACAACTGCTTTCCATTACTCAGTGCCATGAACTCTCATTCATGGCTTTTTCGCCTCCCTGTGACATCATGCTTGCACGGCACAGGGGGGCCCAGTGCTGGCCCCCACCGGCACAACCCAGGATGCCGCAGGAGCTGAGCAAACAGATTGCCACCGCACAGCGTCAGGCCTCACCTCCAGCCAGCCCCTGGGTGAAGGACTGTTGCTTTTCCAGGATGGACTGTAGGTGTTGCTTTTCTGGCAGCAACATCCCCTTAAAGGTGACAATAAGTCCCATCCCAGAGTGGCCCACTGCTGGAGCGGTCCTATACGAGGCTGCACGGAAAAAGGAAAAGAAAAATGACTGGGGGGGCAGCAAAAGCACCTTCTGTGGCCCATTTGTGAGAAAGAGATGACCAGGGTTAAAATTTCCATGGGAGAGGGAATATGCACAGCTCCCTTGAAGCAGGAGCCGCACACAGCACCCCCCTGCCTGCCCTCCCTCGCACGTGGCCCTGCGGCCGCCCTGGCTTCGATGTCAGCCGCCGAGTTGGCATCCTCATCCCATGCCTCAGCTGACACGGGGACAGCGAGGACTTTGCACCATCTGGGCATGGGGAAAACATGACCGAGGGACAAATGTCACCCATATGCTGATGGCACCAGACCTGAAGCACGCAGACGGCTCCTCCGGCAGCCCTTGCATGGCTGTGGAGGGGAGGTAAGAGGACACCGACCCACCGCCCCCAGCTCCTGGCACCAACCCTCCCTCCTTTCTCCTCCTTACCAAAATTTTCCAGCCCACGGGTCCCGCTGCGGCCAGGTCTGGGGGCAGACCACTTCAATTGCACCCTGCAGAGCGCTGGAGGAGGAGCGTTCCTGCTCTGCTTCCAGGCAGTGTGACCCCCAAAGCCAGACCCGTCTGCCTCCCATGTGCAACCTCGCCCCTGCATGCTCCAAGCCTACAGAAGGTTTTACAGGGGCAGCCGCATGCTGCGTGAAGGTGTCCCTGGGGATCAGTGGCTCCTTGGGCTCAGAGAAGCCGGGCTCCAGCCACTCTCAGTCCTGCTCGGGTGCTTGCAGCCAGATGGGATTCAGTCTCTCCTTCACCTCCTGCCCAAGCATCCCCCTCCTCCCTCTCCCCTGGCCTCCCCCATCTCTGCTGCCTCTCAAACGCCACCCTCATTCCTGGATGCCTCGGAGACGCCAGTTCCCCCTGCCTAGATTGGATCTGTGCCCGTGTTTGAGCTGATATCCAGCATTTCCCTCCAGTCTGCAATCACGGTGACACGTGGGGACTGTCTCGCAAGCAACGCAGTTTGCAGCCTTGCAGGGTTACGGCCCACTGGCATCCCCATGGGGTCTGGAGTTGTGCACGGGGTAGGTGCTGTGAGGGGTTGTGACACAGGCAGAGGGGTGTCCTTGACTATGAGGCATCCCCCTGATGTTTGGGCTCTGATATGCCTATGTGCATTACGAGATGACACATATGCACATATGCATCTTTGCTCCGAGAAATTGCTTTGCATTAAAGTTGCTTCTCATAGCTGCAAAGCTGCTGCTGCTCCTGTCCCCCCATCACCCCGGGGGGGCTGCATGCCTGAGTCCCAGCTAACCCAGGAAAGACAGCTCATAAAATGAAAGGGGCTTCCCAGAGCTCGCCTTGCAGAGCCCATCACCCACCACCAGCTGCAGACAAGCAGCGTGTGTAAATGGAGCGAGCCGAGACCCCAGCTCAGCCCCCGGCTGCCGGCAGCCGCTGAGCGGTGAGGATGGAGCAGCAGGCTGGGGATTAGGGAGCGCAGGCAAGGGGGGTCCCAGGGCCTGCGTTTGGTGGGAGAGCCAAACCCGCCGTCAAACCTGCTCCCCGAAGCCCCTGGTGTCAGCAATGCCATGCCGGGTGCTCTGCAGCTTCTGCTGTGCTGGCAGAGGTTAGGCGAGGGGAGCCGTCAGCAAGCCTGGGGTGCCCCATGGCCCCGCTCTCCTGGCCCGTGCCGCTCCTTCCAGCCCGGGGATGGGGACCAGCAGGTCCCCGGGGGTCTGTCCCCGGCCACTCAGCGCAGGTGGGGGGAGACGGCTGGCGGGGCCGGGATGGATTGTTCTCCCACACCTCCCTCCCACTCCCATTCCCTTATCCAAAGGGTGCTGGGGGTCTCCAGCATCCCCTGTCTCCTGCGCTCCTCTGGGAGCAGGGGGCTTTGGCTGGGTGGAGGTTTCTCCCTGCAGCTTTTGGGAGCCAGACCTGGGGCCAACAGGGAAAAGGAGTGGGGAATAACTTTTTTCTTTGGAGGAAAGGCTGCTGATGGGTGATTAATGGCCGTGGCCAGACCACTGTGCTTGTGCCATCTGATAAGAAGCCTCCTGACAAAACAGACCTGTTGCTGGGGAATTCATCATGCCTCACTCAGCAGCCATCAGATAAGAGCAGGGCTGGATACCCTCTTCATTCCCACTTCTCCACCCTCTCCTTTCACCCTGTTTGCCAGAGCGTTTCATTCTCAGAAGTGAACTCCTAAGGCACAGGGACGCTGTGCCATGTGTGGGGAGAAAGAGCCAAGGCTGACCCTTTTTTAGGGTGTAGGGCAGGGGTTTCCAGTCTTTTGCTTTCTACTAGTCCCCTTTTAGGATCCTGCCCACTTTTTTTCTCTCCTTCCATGAAAATAATCCAGTTTTAAACCAACGAGTCACGCACATAGGGAGAGGACACTTCTGGGGGTGGCAATGTCTGATCATGGATAATACACCTTTCATGGGTGAAATGCTGCCAGGTGACAGTGAGAACTGGTTGTGTGTCAAATTCAGCCCATCCCACGGCTCTCAGCCAAAAACCAAACTTGCCACACTTTAGTCAGGAACTACTTTTTCAGCTCATACAGGGAGGAAGGGGCTTTTGGGGTGCTGGGATGCTGCAGAGCCCGCACAGCTACAGCCGCTCTCCCCACTGGCACGAGGCCTCTGCTGCGGGGCTGCAGGCTGTGCATGCACGTGTGTCTGTGCCAGCCAGCCCTCCATGCGGGGATGGATGGCATCCCAGACCAACGGCATTGGGAAAAAAACCCTTCTGTCCTGGGAGGGGGTCCCCCATAAGTGGCCCTGTGCTAGTCCCCAGGAGGCTCTCAGGGAACCCCGCGGGGAGCGGGGAGGGGGCCGGCCGGGCTGCCGAGCTGCTGCTGGGCTCAGGCTCTGCTGCGAGCACAGGCAGATCTGATAGTGCTGCAGGCTTCGCAATCCTTTCAGCCTCTTCCCTCTTCCAGCGCAGAGCAGGCTCGGGCACCCTGCCCTGCCTCTGCTGGGACAGGGCAGGCTCCCCGGCCCCGCACCCAGCCCTTGCTATCCAGGCCACCAAAAAGACCCCGATTTCCAGCAAACCTAGGCCTACAGACACATCTCTCTCTCTCTCTCCCCCCCCACACCCCGTATGCATGTCTAGCTGGGACACGGGGGGTGGGCAGGCACCGTGTCCCCCACCCTCGCTGTGCAGCACTGCAGGGTCTTGTGGCTTTGCGGATGACTGATGGTGCCCGTGACGAACAGGTATGGGAGCACTGTCCCCAGCGGTGGGGACACAGCGAGCCCCTACGCATAGCGCTGAGCTCACATGGATGGCCCCGTGTGTCCCGGGGAAGACGGGTGGGTTCGGCTGTCCCCGGAGGCTGGCAGGGGTGTGGGTGTGCAGTGGGGCCACGTTTGCACGCTCACGCTTACACACTCCTCTCCACAAGGAGTTAATCGCCTTGCAACTGGATCTAAACCACTTTGAGGTTCTTTTCATGGGATTTATCATGCAACAGGGGGATTTAATGAAATTAGGGATCTCCAGCAACCCTGGGGTCACATTTTCCTCCCCTGCCGGATGGGGAATGGGGAATGGACCCCAGCCAGGGTGAGCACTGGCCGGGATGTGCCGCCACGGACCACGCACAAGCCCCACACCGGGATGCTTCCCACCGCTCTTCTTCAAAAAGGCTTTTGCAAGCAATGCCCCGGAGCGGATTGAATTAGAGCCTAATAAAGCAGTGGTAATTTGCAAACTGGAAATGCTCCAGAGTGCCCAGGACTAATTCATTAAAGTTTTCCACCTCCCCTCCCTTCCCCTGGAGGTATCTGGTTGAAGGTAGCCAAGCTTTAGCCCTGCTGTCCTGGCTTTTCTTCCACACCCCAGCTCCCGCGCTTGCTGCCGCTCTCACATTTTTGGTTTTCTCCCGTCCTGGAAAGAGCTATTTGCAAATGATTTGTCAAAACGCTTTCAGATTGAAGATAGGACCAAAGATTGACCAAAATAAAAATTTAGCATCAAAGAACTATTTTTGGTTGAAAAATTTTGGTATTAAAAAAGCAGTTGTTACAGAAAACATTTGGTTTTAGGGTAAAGCTTTCAGGCACAAAACAGCTTTTGTTTTTTATCACACTAGTACTTGAATAAAAACAGATTTTGTTTAAAGATAACATTTTTGGGGTTTTTCTCTTTCAAAAATAAATTAGAAACTACAGTAGGAAATATTTTTAAAAATCAAAACTTCTGGCTAAAATGGTTATTTTTTGACCAGTTCAGCCAAAGTTCCTCCTTTTCCAAAGAGGTGAGAGCTTCCAGGACGTGGCAGGGTTGGGTCCTTGTCACAGTATCCTGCTCCTCCCTTGTCACAGTGGGAGAGTGATGGTGACCCCCAGACGTCTCCCAGGGTCAGTGGCGACAGGCGGCTCACGGGGACACAGTGCTGACACCGGGGAAACCTGTGGGGCTGGGGAGAATGACCGGCCCTTCCTCCCTGCAGGGGGACAAGACCTGCCCCTTGGGGACACCAGCATGGGGGCTGCAGGAGAAGGTGGCACCTCTGCCCCTGGGTGCAGGACCCCACTCCCAGCCGGGCACCCATGGATGTCTCACCAGGCACCTGATTTTTGCAATTTTGGGGTAGCCAAGGGGCTGTGGGACCTGCTGTCCCGCTTGCCACCCCTTGCGCTCCCCGTGCTGTGCGTGGCAGCGCAGGAACCGCTTGCAGGGAGTTTGAGCCCACTGCCAGGAGTTCAAACTGTGACAGCCCCTTGGATGGGTTTCCTGAGCTGCCTTACGGCAGCAGGTGCCTCGAATTTGAGCCATGGGCCGAGCCAGGCGTCGAGAGCTCGGGGTGGCTCTGCCATCCCAGCAATGTGCGCGCTAAGCAGGGATCAGCAGCAAGGAGAAACGTTATCCTGACGGGTCCCGCGAGCGCTCAGCAGCTGAGGGCAGAGCAGAGGGGAATCTGCCGGACGCCTCGGCCCGCCGGCGATTCCCTGTCGGCATTTTTGTTGCCCAGCCTGCCAAGACTGCTGCCTCCCAGCTGGCTGGAAGGGAGGGAGCTGTGGGGATGTGCGCGGCTGCGGCTGTGCCTTCGGCGGCAGGGCCAGGCCACGCTCTGGCAGCTCCGGCAGCAAGGGGGGAGCCCTGTCCCTGCGCACCCCTGGCCCTGCGCACGGAGGAGGTGGCCGGGAGCACCCCAGCACGCACCCCGGCACCGAGCGATGGAGGGGAGCCACACCTGGCAGCCAGCCGCAGGACTCCTTAAGCATTGCACCGGCGCTGTGCAAAAGCCAGCCAGGGGACAGTGCAGAGTGGTGGGATTGGGGCGGGCTGCAGGATTGTTCTGTGAGAGATTTAGGGTAAAAAATAGGCTCACACACACACACACGCAGGCAGCAGCTCCACCGTATGACTGCTGTAGCTCAGCCCTTGCATGAACAATGCACGATTTCTTGGTTCGCTGTAGCGGATGGGTATTCAGTTACTGCTTAGAAAGCACTTAGATGTCCCCTGATAAGGAATTTTGAAAAGTGGTTAATTCATCTTTAGAGCTCCTATCTCCTGAGTTACAAAATTACGAACTATCCATCAGCTGCCTTCTCCTTGCTCCTGATTTCTGAGCCTTCAGCTGACATTGCAGGCTGCTCTCTGGAGACACAAGGACACAGCCATTGCCTTTCTCATGGGATGGCTCTGCCCTCGCTGATGGTCGTTGGTGACCCTGGGTGCTGCCGGGCTCCTCTGCAAACGCAGGGGAGGTTTAAGCAAGCTAATTCACTCTTCCCATCTTCACATCCCACGAGAGTCAAATGTTGCCCAGCAAATACACCCAGTACATAAACACGGTCATTAGCACTTATATACATGTATGCATATATGCTCCAGTGAGTCACTGAGGAGGGGCAGAGCAGGGGACAGAGAAGGGGAGCCCTACCTGCCTTTAAAAGGGAGCTGGTCGAGCACTAAAGAGATGAGGTGCTGCCATAGCAGAGGGCTGGTTAAACCTCGCACTGCATCTTTCTTCCTCCTTCCAGTGCAATCAAACCTCTGCAAAGTGTCAATAAGGCCAATGCTCATTTGAAACCGAGCCCCCAAGCCTTGGAAAGATTTGGCTGATCCTTCGTGAATATTTGACTGACGTGTTTGGAAAGTGTAACAAAAGCCAAATCAGAGAAGGGCTGCAGGAGCTGTTTGCTTTTCTTGCTTAGTTCTGGCAAGGAGAAACTGCTGACCCCAAGCTTCCAAGTTCAGTTCCTCCTCATGCGAGCTGCCCCGCTTCAAGGGCTTTCAGGCAAGCAGTTTAGGTCTACGCCTAGCACCAACAGCAAACATTTTCTCCACTTGAGAGGCCGTGTGGGGATAATTGCAGGCAAGCAGCAGAGGTGCAGGCGCAGCTTGCAAGCAAGGTCTGTCTCCGCTTCGAGAGCCGACTCAGCTCGGCTCTGCAGCAGGTGACACGTCTGATGTCCTCGCTTCGAGAGCAGACACTGCTTGGCTCTGCAGCAGGTGACACGTCCGATGGCCTCGCAGTGAGAAAGGCTGCGAGCCATCGCAGTTGTGTCCGAGTGGTGAAAAAGGTGCCAGTGGGATGCTGAAGCCCCAGATTTTCTCACTGTGCTGGAGCTCGTCCACAGCCAAGGGCCAGAGAGGCCACGCTGCGGTCTTTGGTTTGCAGAGATAAGCCCGAGTCACCCTGTTCAGCCAGTGCCTGGGTCGGAGTTTTCCCAGAGCCTGGGAGCATTCACATCCAACATTTGGCTTGGCCCATGGTCTCTAACACCCCGTGGCCTCATTTTGTACCCGCTAATAGCATCGTCTGTCTGTCTGCAGCAGACTCCCAATTCACGCGGATGCAATCCAGGAAAGACTCCAAACTTATTTCATTAGAGCTTTGGGTTGTTTGGGTTTAGTCAACAGGTTTAAAGGCGACTGAAAGCCCAAGCTCTGCTTCTGCCTGACCTTCTGAATTTGTGTAGCTCTGACTGCGTAGTCAGCATCACTCTCCAAAGGTTTCTGAAATAGCAAAGGACTGGAGTCATGAAGAAGTTGATGGCAGGGCAGTATCGGGGATATTCCAGCCCTCCACCAGCTGCAGGGCATCCAGAGCACTTTTTTGGGGAAAAAGACATGACTCTGCCTCTCTTCTTACACCCTCAAAACTATAATTGGCAATGGACCCATCATAACATTTGACTAAATACAGCAGGAGCTGTGGAATCACATCTGAGGTGAACAGGGCATCTGAGCGTGGCTATTGGCCAAGCAGCGTGTCCTGGCCACCGTGGGGTCTGGGGAGCAGGCTCTGCCTCCTGAGCACCACTCTTACTTTAGGGGGAGCAGATGGGAGACATCGTTCGGGGTCTGCAGGGCCAAGCTCAGCGCCAGACCCAGCGAGGAGCGCCACGGCCAGCTATGCCAGCAGGGGCTGAGGGCACGTTGGCATCTCTTGGACAAAGCGTCTAGAACCAAAGTGAAATTTCAGACTGCAGCCATCCTACCCTGCTCGTGCCTTTATAAATACCTCAGCTGCCCCGATGGGAACTTTGGCTTCCTGTGGAAGAGGCTCTCACCAACTCTGCTCCCCAAGGGCAAGGAGGGCACCTGGCCACTGGTGCTAACGTGGGCCAGGAGCTATGGCAGAGACGGACCTGGGGCTGGCAGCACACCTCCAGGACGTGCTGCGGGTTGGGGCAGTCATCGTCGTTCTGCCTGGTCTGGGTTGCGGACAGGAGTAGGAGAGCGGGGCAACACTGCAGCAAAGCAGAGGGCAGAGGAGCTAAGCAGCTTTATTTTAATTGATCCAAGTTCACTGAGCCTGCCAATTTAATGAGTCCCCAGCAAGCAGCTTTAACGAGAGCCCGTGGCAGGCTTAGGAAAAGGAGATGAAGACGAGGGCAGAAACAGACGCTTGACCGCAGAGCCTGACGGGCTGGGGCCAGCACGGCAAGGAGGAGCTGGGGAGGGCTGGCGGCAGGCGCCGGGGCACCAGCCAGCCACCGAACGTGCTGCTCCAGTGCTTTGCCTTGCTGCCCTCCCGCCAAGCCCCAGCCCGGTTCTCCCGCTCTCCGGGCCGGCCATTAATCCCCTGGCAGGGGGCTGGGGCGAAAAAGGAGACGGGCCGTTCCCCACCCTCTATTCTGCTCGGTCTTGCTTTTGTCTGACTTCAGAGCTGCCGGCGTGGGCTCCCGCAGCCAGGCGGCCAAGGCCGCCAGGCCGAGCCGGGGCCACGCCGGGGCTCCAGCGCTGAGCCCCTCCGGGAGATGCCACGGCGACGGCCGCTGCAACGCCCGAAAGGGCCGCGGTGAGCAAGGAGGGTGCTGGAGAGGAGGAGGGGGATGGCTGCTCCCCCAGGAGCTGGGGTGCGGGCTGCAGGAGCATCCCCCCACAGCACCCAGCATCTCCCGCCTTCCCCTTGCACCGGGGGCAGGCACGCCTCCGTGCCGGAGCCGGGGCCGAGCCCCGCGCCGCTCAGCCCCAGCCAGGCGGACTGACCACGGCCGGGGCCCCGGCCGGCTCCAGGCACCGTGGGGCCTGAAAGGGGCCATTGTCTGCCCAGGGCTTTGAAGACGAAGTCTTGTACAAGTGCCAGGTGGTGCGAGCTGCGGCGCGGGGGCAGCTCCCGGCTCCCCGGGGCTGCTGCTCCTGCTGTCAACATCCCCCACACCCTTCGTTTCAAAAAACAACAAAAAAGTGGGGCTGGGAAATTGTTTTCTAAAGGAGAAAAAGGGCAGCAGCCCTTCCTTCCCCATCCGTGGTGGCCGCGGCAGGCGCTGGGGGCTCAGATGTTCTTTGTCACCCGCGGGGCCGGGGGTTGGCAGCGGATCCGCACGGAAACGAGCGGGAGCAAACCACCATTCCAAGGGCTGCGAGCCTCGGCTCCTGTTTCTCCCGCGGCGCGGCCGGGCTGGGGCAGGGCAGCTGCTGTGAGTTCACTGGAGCAGCACTTTCCCACAGTCTGGAGAAGTGACACATGGCTCTCACACATTCCTGCGCCGGCAGGCTCGGCCGCGCTTGGCCAGGAGTCAAGGCAGACGGAGGGCTGCCGCTGCTGGGAGCTGCTGATTAGCAGGTTCCGACTTTGGCACCAGCCCGGCCCTCGGAGGGCGAAGGAGATGGAGGGGGCACAGCAGACCTGGGGTCCAGGGGGCAAGCTGCTTAACCCTTCGGAGGGAGGCGCTGAGCAAAGCTTCCCTCCGGGGATTTTGCTCCGCTTCACCTGCCCTGCCTGTGCTGAGCCCGTGGTGCGGTGCCCAGCTGCCTGCACTCCCTGCCTGCAGTGCAGGCATCTCCCCCACGCTCCCCCATCACCCCTTGCATCCCTCGGCGGCTCCCCCGAGCGCAGGCGGGATGTGCATGCGGGACGGCCTCGGTGCTCGGAGGAAGCATCTGAGCCTGGAGAGCAGCGGGGCTGATCCTGCCGGACACCAGCCTCGCTTCCCACACGGGCTGGCCAGCCTGCCCACAGAGCCTGGCAGGGGGTGAGCAGGGCTGGCAGCATCCCAGTGCACCGGTGGGTGCTGGGGCAGCCTGGCAGAGGGCTGGGAGAGGTCTCAAATGAGCGCTCAAGTGAGTGCTGCGAGCGTCTCAAATGAGCTCCTGGTGCAGGAAGGAAAGGGTGTTCCCGCACCCTCCCCAGGATGGCAGCGCAGCAGCAGCTGCCCAGGGTCAGGGTCCTCTTTACAGGCAAGGTTTGCCCTCGCCTGAGCCTTCGTTCACCTGCGTGGGGTATTTTTTCTGAATTTGTGCTGACTTCAGAGCCTCATCCCATGCATGGGGGAAGGTTTGGGGTCTGAGCTCCCGAGCCCACGGAAAGACTTGCAGGTTCCCAGGAGGGCCGGGTGAGTATCTCCCAGGGCTCTGGCAGTCCAGCCGCGCCCAGCCCTGCCTGCAGCCAGGAGCCTTGGGGAGGGCGGCTGGACTTCGCCCCGGGGAGAGAGCAGCAGCACCCCGCCGGCCCCTGCACAGCCCTTGTGGAAAGGCCCCCATGTCGGGAGGTGAGAGGTGTACTAGGGCGTACCCGGCACCTGGACGGCCCTTGCTGCTGCGGGTGAAGGATCTGGCCGCACGCCGGGGCTGGTGACTCACAGTGTGGCATGACGGGCATTGGCCCTGTCTGCTGCAGTGGTCCAGGCGGTTCCCAGCCTGCCTCTGCCGGGGCCTCCATCCCGCAGAGCTGGCGGAGGGCCCAGGGCAGCGGCTGCGGGGCTGGCCGGGGGGGGCTGCTCCTCACCTCCGCGCTGAGGCGAAACCTCCCTTGCGATAACATCAGTTTCCCAACCCTGCGGAGGCTGCGATGCTCATTCCCATGGAGCACCCGCGGCCTCAGCCCCTTTCCTTCAGGAGCACAAAGCAAGGACATGCATGTCCCGGTCCCTGCTGCATGGCCCCGGTTCCTGCCCAGCTGGCTGGGAGGAAGGCAGAGGAGGCTGGGGATGGTCCTGCCTGTGCCTGCCACCCCCTTCCCGTGTCCTGGGGGAAGCTCCCAGGCTCAGGTTTAAGGACTGCAGCGTTTCACACGCTGAGGTACCCTGCTCTGCAGCGGGGCCAAAGACTTCAGCGAGTTGGTGGTGCTGCTGACACTGTGCTGGCCCGGGCGTCCCTGCCCCACTGTCACGTCTCAAAGCCCTGCCAGGCTCCCACGGACGTGGCACGCTGAGCTTCCAAGGGCTCCTCAGTCTGCTCCAGCTCTTGCCCAGGTCCCCAGGTGTTTACGCAGCTGAGCTCTGACCCTGCCACCTGGGCAAGGCAGCTGGTGGCCGTGGCCATACCAAGGGGATGGCAGCTCCAGCTCTATCCCACTCTGCCTGTGGGAAAGTCATTTCTTGCCCGTTTCCACTCCTGTTTTGTGTATTCAGGCCACGAGTTCTTCCCTCCAGAGCCTGGAGCAGCTCCAGCCTTAGGTGGGGTCTCTCGGTACTGTCATGCAAAAGCTGTGGCAATCACAGTGCTACACCACCACCACCACCAGCAATTGCATTTACAAGTTTCCCAGTCCTCCCAACAGTCAAAAGGAGCTGGTTTCATGCCTTCCTCCCTGCCTGCTCACCTTTGCTTGCTAGTTTTGTTTGATTCCAGACTAACCATGACCTCCTCAAAGGCTGGAAAGAGCTTTTTGCCAAACAGCTGGAGGCAAACCTGGGATGGCCGGGGGGTTCCAGACGATGCAAACACTCTCTTTTATCTTACCTATGTATTTTTGCTCCTTGCAATTAGCTGCCTGCTCTGTCTGCTCCCTATTTCCCTGCGGTTCCTCCCAGCAGCCCTGCCTCAGAAACATTTTGACAGAGAAGCACATCCCCATGCCCTTTAGCTCTTCCGACAGCTCTCTGACGGTTGTGGGTGTTGGCCCTTCATTCACACCCACCGCAGGCACCAGCGAGGCTCAGCAGCACAGGGACCGGCACCACAGCTCGCAGCAGCCCGAGCTTTCGGCCATCTCTTCTGCAGTGTTCCCTGCAGGAGCTTCTCCCCCTGCCCCTTACAGGTGACAGTCAGGAACCAAACACCCGGAGTCTCTGGATGCTGCTTAGACATCCCCCAGAGATCCCCCCAACCGGCTTCCTGGCAGGTTGTCCACAACCGTTTGCTCCCAGAGCTCTGTCTCTTCTTTCTGCTCATCTTTATGAAACCTCCAAGAAAAGCTGAGGGGGAAAAAAGTCGAGTGAGGTTGTGTGTCATTATTGGCTGTAGGGACATCTGGTCTCCAGCGCCAAGCTTTGGGGCTGGCAGGCTCCTCCAAGACTTGAGGAATACAGCCTGACTTTCTGCTTTCCTGCATCAGGAGGAGGCAAGAGCATCCACCTCTTTTTTCAAAAAGATACATTAAAAAAAATAAAATAATGAAGGCTTACAGTAGCACCACTAATTGGGTCTCAGAGAGGGTTCGTTTGCTTGCCATGTGTGACCCCCAGGCCAGGGAAACCATGGCAAAGGGGACCACAACTTTCAGTCCTTCTCAAAATAGCGAAGGAAGCAGAACAGCCTAAAACCCTTTAGAGTATTTGCTTTTACAAGAAACCAGATAGCTGGATCGCTGCTATACGAGTGCTGCCGATACGTCCTCTCCCTGCACTTAGCTGTTACCTGGCCATTTCAAATATTATTTTTTGAAAACCACTTCCATAAATCAACATACACCAGCAGAACAGCCCACGCGGCTGCAGAGCTGGTGGCCGCTGCCAGTCACTGAAGTAGAACCAACTAGCAAGTCCGCAAAGAAATGTGATTAATGAAAGGCAGACCACAAAGCCTATAAAAACACATTTCTTGCTTTTATTAGACCAAAGCAACTGTATAAAAAGAGCACGTGAGCCTGAGATGCCCGGACAGAGGAGGGTGAGGATTGCCACCGCCCCGTAAAGATGAGGCGTGCGGATCCCCCGCCTGCCCCTCGTGCTGCCTGCCACCCCACGGGCATGGGGGAGAGGAGGCTCCTCCACGGCGTGCCCGGCTGGCAGGGACACGCATCCCTGCTGGAGCCGGCTGGGACGGGGAGGAGGGATGGAGGGGAGAGGCACAGACGGAGAAATGTGAGTTAATGACAGCGGTGTGGCAGCGGTCGTGAGAGGATGGGTGTTGCTGGGTGTCCGGCACTGGTGCGTTGGCACCACACGGCTGAGGGGAGGATGCGGCGGCGTTTCGTCACTTGTCTCTCATTCACTGGGGCCTCCAACCTGCGGAAATATTATTTTTGCCTCCCCAGGCACTTCTTTTCAAGTTAAAAATAAAATCTACCAGCAGTGGAAGGGAAATATTTGTTGTCGCCCCCCATTCAGCTTAGTGGAGACAGTAACAACGGTGGGAGATCAAGGAGGGGATCGGCAAGGCACCCTTGCTTCCCAGGGAGAATAAAAGCTACTCAACTTCCCTGCGACTGGCATGGCCTGGGCATAGATATTAAAAAAAAATAAGAAAAAGAAAGCCCCTTTTTCCGCTCTTCAAGGCAAGATCTCCTTGGCGAGTGCTGGCAAAGAAAGGCATCTTGTTCAGGGGCTCTGGAAGGCAAGATGAAAGGGGAAACCTACATTTTTCAGCCCAGCCTGTTTCTGACATGGGAAAATAGTGCAGACAAGAATAGATAGCTTGTTGGCTCATTTTTTCCTTGACAGATTATCTGTGTGACTGCACCGTATTAAGCCGGGAGTAAGACGCCAGGATCCCCCCACCCTCCCTCTCCCCCTTCCCCAGCTACCTTGAGAGCAGCGAGGAGTGAGGAGCTGTGATTTGCGAGCATGTGGAGCGCTGGGGGTGCACGGGGCAACCATCCATCACTGGCCACCTCTTTTTGCCACTTCTCATGTGCTCAGCAGCCTTCTGCCCCCGCACTCAGGCTCCTGCATGCCCTAAAAATGCAACCATAACCGTGCCAAAAGCTAAGCTCAGGTTAGGAGGAGCTGTGCTGAGATTAACTTAGTGATGCTCCCCACAAAACATGTCCCAGCAGCACACATGGGTGGTGGCGTTGGAGCAGGACATGCTGCCATGATGGGACGGGAGAGGGTGACAGTGGCCGTCAGCAGCCCAGGGGGTCCCAGGCTGGTGCCAGCGCTGCTCTTGGGTGGCATTTGGCTCCCCAAGGGAGCCCATTTTGGCTCCAAGTGCTGCTGCTGTCACGGCTCCCTCCCACGGTGGCTTTCGTTGCCCTTTCAGTAGCTCAGCAGCCATTGTTTCTGTCCCAGTGCTGCGCGCGGGTCATTAGCTGCGGCTGGCTGTGTGACCCACCAGTGCTATCACCCGTCACGGCTGCTCTCCACTGCCTGCTGTGGATCGCCAGGCACCGGGTTATTAAAACAAATGTGCAGGTGCCACACTTAGGGCTTGAGGCAGGCTCACACCAGCCTCCTGCCTGCCCGTGCCCTGCCTGAATCAGGTTTTCACACTGCAAAGGAAGCAAAAATGGCCCAAGCGAGGGCTCTGCATCTTCCTGGAGGGAGGCTGGCGCTGCTCCCATGGGCAACAGGGACATGGCACCATCAGTCCCGCCGCTCCCATCAGCGGGGTCACGCTCTTTGCTTCTGTTTAGACATGAATCCCTGTCAGAGGGCGGAACTTGTTGCTGCGTTGCCCAGCCCCAGGCACGTGCACCAAAAAGCCTCACTTGGGCCAAAAGCAACACACTAGCTTAAAAAAATGCAATTAAAAGTCCCGTGCATTTTGGATCGCTTTTGTCCCCTTCTGAGCCATTTGGGTCCTGTTGCCAGGTTTTACCCCACAGTCGGAAGAAAGTACTAGCAAAGTGCTTAAATTATGACTTTCCCCTCCTCGCAGGGCTCCAGCAGGGTCTGCAAGCCACCACCCCCCAGCTGCGACAGGAACCCAGGCACCAGCAGCACCAAAATGCAGCCACTGAGGCATGACAGGACAATTAGGGAACGTCCCTGGCTGGACTATGGGTCACTGGGAAGATCCCTCCTCCTCCAGCTCCTGGGATGCTCGCTGGGCTGAGCAAAACCCATCCTGCATCCCCCTGCATCCCCCCACATCCCACCACCCCTGCAGCCCTTGGCTCTGCGATGCTCTGCCCTGCCAGCCATGCAGCCGTCTGCATGCATGTGCGGGTGCGTCCGCCCGCCCGGGCGTGCTGCAAGGTGCTGCACCCTGCCCGGGAAGTGTGTGCGTGTGCGTGTGCGTGTGCGTGTGCGTGTGTGTGTGTAGCAGGGAGACCTGTTTGCATATGAAAGTGGCCGTGTGCTCCGGAGGGCTGTATCATTTATTGTATGATCTTATCTGGCGCGTGCCTCAGCCGCCCTTTCCCACACTCTGCATGCTCTGCTGCCAAGGCCCCGGGCTTAGCCTGTCAGCATTACCCGGGCTCAGCAGGCAGGCAGTAATTCCCTGAATAAAGAAAACATTTTAAGGTTTGACAAGTCCAGCATTTGCATGTCTGTTTTCAGAGAAATAACCATCTCAGGGGATTAAGCCCTTTTTTTTCCCATCCAGCCCAAAGTATGAAAACATTCTTGACATAGTTGCCTGAAAAAAGGATTTCTATAGAGTAGAATACCTTGCGTCCTGTGTGAGTCCAGTGATTTGCTTTGGGGTGAAGGAAAAAAAAAACCAGAAAGGAAAAAAAGAAAGAAAAGAGCCGCTCCAGTCCAATAGGTTGTTGGTTTTAAAGTGGGTGAAACGCGCCAGCAAGCGCCACGGATCCCAGGAGACGTACACACCGGGAAGGATTTGCATCCCTCCGTCACTGCCCACCTCTTTGTGCCGCGCCGGCAAAGCCTGTCGGCTGGGCTCCCCGTGGGGCTCGGGCCGCGCTGGCTCGCAGCATCACTTGCGAGCTGAATGAATCCTCCCCGGCTCAGCAGCCCCGGAGAGGCCAGCAGCTGCCTGGGGAGGAGGGCTGGGGGCTCTGGGGGGCTCCGGGGGGCTCCAGGGCTCAGCTTGCTTGAGACGTGCCCCGACGCAGGGGCTTTGGCCGCCCACGCCAGGCACGTCCCGGAGGAGCGCTTGCTCGCTGCACAGCCGAGCCGGGGGACGCGCTCGAAAGCACCGGCCCCAGGAGGACTGGGAGCAGGTCATGGCGGAGGAGCGCGGCCAGGTTCAGGATGCTAAACGCTTATTTTATTTACTTGGAATAAATCAGATGTACAAAGGGCTAGTCACTCTCTGACTCCAAGGAGGAGGTCGCGCTTTGCCAAATTCAGGCTCCCCAGGATTTGGCCCTCTGGTGCAGTTCTGTGGGGGCCGGGAGAGACCAGCCCCAGTACCGTCTGGCAGCTCCTGAGCTGGCAGCTGCCTTTGGAGCCTTCAAGCAAGAAGGTGCACGTGGGAATTACACACACACGCCGGCCTGGGGCCCGGGCTGATGACGAGCATCCTTCGCTCCTCCGGGCTCTCCGCCGCGGTGCTGCTCAGCACACCCGGGATGCTCCCAGCCGCGCCGGCCGCCAGCTCCCATCCCACCACGGCTGGTGGCAGAGCCTGGCGCGGCTGTTTGTAATTTGTCAGGGTGCTTTGCCTTCCTTCCCCCCGCCTCCCCCCGCGAGTACACTGGTTTTCTTCACAGCTAAATGAGGCTTTAAACCGGGGGATAATACAGCTTTAACATGGACAGGCTTAAAAAGCAAAAGTGAATAATTTCTCAGTTCTCCTTCCCGTAATCTCTCCCGGTAACATTAATTATGAGTTTGCACAGAGTGCCCCAAGGCAAGCGCTGCTTTCCCAGGACAATTAAAGTTACTTAATTATTAAAAACCGTGTGTGCTGTTCCTGTGCGTTCCCCAAAGCACCGTGAGGCAGGCGGGCCGCCTCGGCTCACACACTTTCTCAGAGCGGTGATTGAAGCATCTGTGGGAAAGTCTGCTCCTTTGTAATTCCTCCGGCATAATCTCTGCAAATCCCACCCCCGGCCCGCACCCCGAAGGGCGAGCGATGCCGGCGGCCGGGCCTCTGCCCCTGGCCCTCGCGTGTGGGACAGCGGGGGGGTGGCAGCCGGGGCGGGTGGCAGGGTGCCGGGCGCGGGCGCTGGCCAGGCTGCCTGCTGTGGGCAGGAGGAGCCCGGGGGTGCTGCCCATGGCCGGGCGTTTGGGGGGGCTGGATGCTGGTGTGGAGCTGCGGAGGATGCTGAGCTCTCCTGCCGGTGCTCCAGGTTCAGAGCAGGGCTGGCCAGCCTTATAGGCAGCAAATGGCTTTGCACCAGAAAAAAACAGCTTGCCAAAAGCCACACGTTGCCCTGACAGCCGAGCCCTGCTGCCCCACCGCCTCGCTCTGCCTGTGGGTGCACCAGGCTGTGCATCCAGCACCCGCAGCCCAGGCGCCCTGGCCAGCCCCGGTGCAACGCAGAGGCAGGTTCGGCTTCTTTTTCTTCCTGACTCAAGATATTTTTCAATCTGACAGAGAAAATCTTGGTCAATTCTTGCTCATAAAAGCCAGGGAGGGGCGAAGGCACTGTGCGGTGGAGGCAGCAGTGGCAGGCAGGGGAGGATTTCTGCCCGTCAGCTCCAAGCCAGAGCACGGCACATGGGAAGCGAAGCACAGCTCCCAGCCCAACTCTGCGTCTCAGAAGGTGCCTCTGTGTGTTCAGCTCAGCCTTATGGTCTGGTATTCTGGTTCCTTCGCTCCTTTCCCAGGCCAAGGACGCTTGCAGTGCACCAGGTGCTGAAATACTCCTGCTCCTGCGGGAGCGGTGCCAGCCCCAGCGCCCGGCTCGTGACAGTGGCAGCAGGTACGGGGCTGGCAGGGGAGCAGGGCAGCGGGGCGGGTGTGAGCCAGCTCCGTCCCAGCTGCATGCAGTTGGTGTGTCAGGCTGACCCAGAGCATCAGCGGGCACAGCTTTCCCCACCTTGTGTGCTTTTGGCTGCCACAACAGCCTGTGGCAGAGGGTTTTGCAGCTGAGCAGTGCCTGGTGAAGACAAGAGCTTCCTCCGCTTTGTTTTGGACTTGTTCTCACCATGATCTCACTGTTCCCAGTTTGATGCCAGCTCTCCCTCCACCTACCACTCTGGCTCCTGGGACCTTCATCATCTCCCTTCAGCTTTTCCAAGCTTATGTGACCTGGACATCTGATCTTTCCTGATCTTTCCTCACTGCCAAACTCTGCTTCCAGGCATCCTTAAGGCCTTTCTTCATACTCCTTTATTCCCGTTACATCCTTTTTGAGAAAAAAGACTTACACGTAATACTCAAGAGGAGGATCTATTTAGTTGTTCTCTCTTCCTTTCCTAATCATGCATTACGCTTGCTGTCCTGAGTCTCACCCAGCCTCGCTGAAGAGGTCAGTGTTTTGCACGGATAATTAGGGCTGCTTTTCTGTGGGTTGATGCTTTGCCTTTATCAATGCTGAATTTCATCTGCCAGTTTACCAGCCTGAAGTTTAATACTGTGAGCTCCTGCTCAGCAGTCAGCTTTACATTTGGCGACCCCAAGTCTTTTAACCAGTTGTTTTCTCCCTGCAAGGCGAATGTCCCTCCAGTCCATTGGGCATTCAGGGGCTTTTGGAGAGGTGCCAAGGCAAAACCGTTTTGGAATTGCCGCTGCCCCATGACCAGCGCATCGCTCTGCTCCCTGGCTGATTCGCAAGGCATGGCTTCCTCCTGCAAGGTGGTGTTGAGTCTTCCCCAAGCGTTGTATTGACCCAGACTGTTATAGATTACTTCTCCCAAATTGCCTGTGACATCCCCTGAGCCCCTCTGGCTACGGCTCATGTCGCCTTCCCCACCCTCTGCCCCAGGCTGGCAGGAGGGGCTGGGTACCGACCCTGGCTGGGCTGGCATCGCCTCGTCCCGGATACATGCCACTCTGCAGCTCCTCGCTTTGCTGGAAGACATCTCCGGCAGGCCCCCGCCGTGGGACGGGTCCCCCAGCACAGCCCTGCCGGAAGGCTTCCATGGGAGCACTGCCTGAGCATCCTCCCCGATCTTCGAACCACCCCTCAGCTTTTCTGCCGAGGCTTTGCCTTCCCTGGGTGCTCTGTTCATGCCTCCATCATCCATGACCTGCACCAGCTTGCTGGCTGGTTGCCTGGTCCTGGCACGTATGCAAACATGCTTATTTTCAGCTTTTAATACCTTTAGCAAGTTCTTCCCCAAACTTTTAAATCACCTTTATTGTGACTTTACTTTTAACTTGCCGGGGTTTCGCTCTTTTCTGTTTCTCACGGTACAGCACCATGTCCACTTTTGAAGGCTCTCTCTGCCACTGCCTCGTTAGCTCCTCCCTGCAACTGCTGGGCTGCTTTTAGGCCCTTCTTGAGTCACCAGGAGAGCTGGGGGCTGCACAAGCCCCGACTGCTGCTCAGAGTTGTGCTAGCAGAAGAGGGCAGCTGGCCCTGGGGGAGCCCTCCTTCCCCACAAACACCCGGCCACCCCCGGACTTTTGCCCCGTGTACAGTAGAGGCTCTTCCACCCCCCGCCGCACGCCCAGGCACTTCTTTCCTTCCCTTGACAAAGCCGAACCCGAAACAAAGATTTCCTCCAGTGCTGCCGGCAGCCGGTTTGACTCCTTGAAGTAATCGCTGTAATTGACCCTTGCAGGCGCTGAGCGCCAAGGGAGTGGGGCCGTTCATCAGGCTGACGGGGTGTGAAAACCATCAACTCTTTGGCTGGGCTGGCTCCAGGGCCCGTCAGGCTGTGCCGGGCTGCCAGCGAGCCCCGTGGCCGTCCTCACTCCGCAACCCCGCTCCCGGTTTGGTGGGGGGGCCGGATGGGTCCCCAGGGTGCAGGTGGGGAGGAGGTGAGTGGTGCCCTTGTCCTCGCCGGGCACCCCCATGGCACATGGGGAGCGGGGCTGGAGCACCTTCACAGATAGCCTGCTTTCACACAAAACCTGCCATGTTTGGGTCACCAGCTCACTGGAGCCCCAGGACATGGGGACGGACCCAGCTCAGCACTGCAGCTGTGCGCTACCAGCAGCATCGCGGCGTGGGGTGACATCGCTGTGCACCACCCCTTCAGTGCAACCCACATCCCAATCCAGGGTCGTTGCCATTCACCATCCAGGGTATGGAGCCTGTAAGTGGCTTTTCCTTAGGCAAAGGACATCTTCAAGGCATAGCGCTGATGTCTGAGGTGACAAGCATGACACACACCTGGTGATAAACCCCGCAGGCTGGCTGCTCCTCGCCTCTGCCTCCAGCGCCTCCGCCGCAGGCTCACGGCGAGGAGCAAGCTTGTGCCCCTACACGAGCAGTGGTGAACGAGGCTGTGGAGATGCGGCACAGGGGACGCCCGTCCCTTGCCAGCCCACGCTAGCTCATCCCTCTCACGTGTGGCTCAGGCTCCAGTGAGCGATGAGGTTATTTTCTGGCTGCTGCCGCTCCTGCCAGGAGTTGCTCCAGATCCTCCCGGTCCCAGTGATCATTTCAGCCCCATTTGTCTTCCCGGCAGTTTTGTCATTCCCTTCTGCAGTTTTCTTCTCTGACTGGGCCACGTGCATGTAGTGAGCATGTTGTCTGGCCACCCGCCCTCTCAGGCAGCCCTGGGGGACTGGGCAGCGGCTCCCAGCCCCATGCTGGCCTCCACATCTCACTTCCTGGCTGGAGAAACACATTTTGCAAGCAAATGCTCCCTTTTTGTGTCCAAGTCAGTGGTGAAAGAAGACCAGAGCCATCAGCGTCCTCCCCCAGCCCTCCAAGCACAACTGGCCACTGTCCCTCGCTTCTGTCCCTCCCTGTGCTGCAGCTCCTGGGCTGAATTCTCACTCCTCCTTTTCAAAGGGCATCTTCCACAGTGTGGCCAACGCTGCCATGCATCGCGGGGGGCAGCAATCAACCAGCATTGACAGGTCTAAAAATGGTGTCTTAAAAAAGCAGATCTCAGATTAGCATGACAGAACTCCCTAGCCCTGTCTGCCCTTCAATCTTTTTTTTCCATCTACACCTCCTCCTTTAACTACCTTTCTTCCAAAATGCACGGAACATGTTGCACACAAGTGAGATTAATTTAAGGGACCAGCACACTGTGGGCTGCGATTTCATGGGATTATGGCTTCCTCCCTCCCTATATCTCCCAGAGACACCAGATTTGGGATCCCTGGCTGCTGCGTGACTGTGGGAAGGCTGTGGGAGAAAGGCTCCAGGTGGGACCTGCCTTTGCTGACCTGCGAGCGTGTCTCCTCCCAGGACAGCACCAGCGAACCTAGTTAGCAGGGCCAGCCCGGGGACTTCGGTGCCTGCTTTCCCCTGCTGCAAGCAGCCTCTGCTCGTGGCTGTTATCTGTGTGCAGAAGTCCAAGGCGGAGGTCACAGACCTCTGCAAACCTCTGTGTGTTCCAGATTCCCATCGGCAGTGGCCAGCTGTGGTGCCACGTTGGTATCCAGCATCCAAAGGCAGATGCCTGTGCGCTTCCCCTGGCTGCCAACTGCCGGGGAAAGGCTGTTGTGCACCAAGGGTGCCGGGCCAGTTCTCTGCTGTGACCCCGGGACAGATCTGCTCTCCCTGTCCTCCAGAGGCTGTTTGCTTTATGATCTGTGAACATCAGGAAGAAATGAAATAGCAGTGGAGAATCCCCTTCAGCAAAGCTTTGATGGTGAAAAATGTGCTGTTGGGTTGTCTGAATTCCATAGAATTCAGGGAAAAAAAAGCCGAGGAAAAGAAGGAAAGAGAGAAACCATCTGCTTTTTTCAGAAGTTCCTCACCCGCACACTCCCTTGCCGCTGCTCGGAAAGGCCTCTTTTCCTCTCCCCACCACTCCCGTGCAATCAGATAGTCCCCAAACTGCCCCTGGGTTAATTGAAACCAGAAGCCGCTGTCACTTCCAAGTGTCATGAGCACAGGGACCACGAGGAGCTCAGGTGTTTTGGAAAGGATGATGTCAGTAGGGTCTGCGACGAAAGGCTCACTGACAGCCTGGGAGGCGATGCCGCGGGAACAGCCGCAGGTAGGGGCTCAGCCCTCCGTGGGTACCGCCGGCTCCGCTCCATCAGCCCCGCACCGCCGGGTGCTGTGACCAGGGCCACCCCGTGCCGCCGGCCACCCCGCAGCAGCTGCGGCAAGGCTGAACACAAGCTCAGGGACTCTGCCCCGTCTGCTCCCCGTGCTCGCCCCCATGCTGTTATTTTTAGGGCAAAAATAATTAGATTTTTGTAAAGAAAAAAAGCCCAGAGTGAAAAGAGGCTCCGGAGCCCTTCCCAGCAGGGGACACTCAGTGACAGCGTGTGCCCAGCCTCCCTTCAAAGTGCGAGTGGCTAATCTTGTCTCAATAAAACCGGCATCATGTCAGGGTAATCAGTGGACGTCAACACTTTAATGGCACTGGCAGAGCCCCAGCGAGGTCCAGGGGTTATCCTGGCTGCATGGTATTCCCACGGGAAAGGTAGATAGCAAGCTCCTTCCTTCAGGTACACATCCACGGCTGTCAGGTGCCGCGGGGCACGCGTAGCACTGCCGGCACCTCTGCTGCAGCTCCGTCTGGGTTATCAATGGGCTCTCTGCTGCCTGAAGCCATCTCTCCTGGGCATCCCGCCTGCCCACGCCAGGAGGGGAGAGGAGGGGACAGGACTGGACGGGACCGGACACCTCACTCGCCAGCAAGCAGCATAAATCTCAGCTTCCCAGGTGGGGCAGCTCTGTGAACTGCAGCAGCTTCAGCACGGGGTTTATACGCTTACATTTACAACAGGCAATTTGACAGATGACGCTGTGTACACAGATTGTGTAAACTGCTGTCGGGTGCTGCCCCGTGCCCCTCACTGGGCACCGGCGGGTGCCCGAGCCTCTCTGCGGGGACGGGAGGGAGACGGGGAGTGACCTGCTGGCGATGCAGCCCACGGCGAGCCCGGCGTGCTCCCACGTACCCGTCCCCTCGGCCTCAAGGGCAGGCCCAGGGGAGAGCCGGGGGGGGGGGCACGTTGATTTAAGATGTGAGAAGGTCAAAAGTTTTCTCGAGCGGAGTTGCTATCACGACGCTGAACACTTCATCCCCCTTTTTATCTGCCCCAGTATTTATTGTCCATGAGCAAATACTTGTGTTTTTATAAATTCCTTTAGAGTGAATCACCCTTCTCCTGTTTAAACCAGCAAAGACCACATCAAACAGTATCACTCCATCTAGAATTAATCATTAATTTGAAGTATTTGACAATATTTTGCCAGCATTATTTCTTCCTCTCCCCAATTAATAAAGGTTAAGCCTCGGTACCGGCACTTTTGCAGGACTTGCGGTGCACTGTGGTGTTGCTGGGAGCTCACCAGCCCCAAACCCTCCCTGGGCAGCACAGGCACAGATGTGCAGGTCTGGACCCGGCTTTCAGGCAGGTGGAAGCAGCCTTGCTGCTGCCCGTACGTGGTGTGGAGTGGGCAGCTGAGCCCAGGGACAGCCCCGGGACCCTCCATCCCACAGCCGGGGAGCTAAGGCACACAGGGGCTGGTGTCAGAAGCCTCTTCACTCTCCGGGACGTGCAGAAAGGCTGCTCTGGTCTAGAGGATTGTAAAAGGAGATGGAGCCTTCCTCTGCCTGCTCTCACTGCAGCCTCCGCGAGCAGTTTCAAATCAGGCCAGAATCTGATCTCAGATGGATGCATGTGGCTTCTATTCACTTGAGACAGAATCCAGCCTTTAAACGCCACATTTTGTACTTTGGTTTTGTTTTATGTCTCAGACATGTGTTTTGCTAGGACACTGCATTTCATTTAAAAATTATTTTTGACAAGGCCTTATGGTTCATGAATTCCTGCACGCCAGGTCCTGCAACATGCATCCCAGATCTGCTGGCCTCTTCTGAGGCACCACATCAGGGTGGTTTTGCTTCCCGCTCACAAAAAAGCCACGAAGTGACCTTGATTTTTCCAATGTCTTTGTGGCAGGGCATTTTCTCGACACTTTCCTGCCAATCTATTGCAGCCCTTGGATGGTTTGCAATCTAGCTTGCTTGGATGCTTTGCTATTTCGAGAGCGTGGCTGGTTGCTTAAGTCATGTGGCATTGCTTCTTGCTTTCGAACAGATGGGTAAAATGTATAAACACACAACGTCACATGATGAAGGCAGAATATAGCCTGCTGTCCACAAATAACACACCGGAGACGGAAAGATCAAGCATGGTAAGCTGGCCATGCCGACACCACCCAGGCAGGCTGAATGAACTCCAGGTCTCTGGCATTTCATGAGCACATTTGGCTATTAATCTGGTACTTAAGGGAGTTAAATAAGGGCAGGCTTGGGACCTTTTGGCACGGTTTCCACAGTGCAACAATCCACAAGGTCCCCTCCAGCTCCCCTTGCTGAAACACGCTGTTCTCCAGGTGCCTACAGCAGACGTGCTCTGAATCCACAGGTGCCTTCGGCTCCGAGGAGAAAGCAGGGACAAGCTCCTGGGCGTGCAGCACAAGCAGCCTCTTCTCGCTCTTTCCTCGTCCTCTCCTGCCTGTGGCATCCGGGGTGTTTATGCCACAGGGGACAGGGAATTCACCACCGTGTGCTGCGCTCCTGGCTGCGGCTTGTGCTGCTCAGGAGTGTGATGGAGACGGTGCCGGGCAAGGCGTGAGTGTTATTTTCTTGCCTCTCTCCAGCAGCGGGATTGCAAAGGCTGGCTTCCCTATCATCATAAAGCCAGTGGCAAGGGTTGCTGCTTGCCTTGGAGGAAATCACTTGCCAAACTCTCCCCAGATTTACACCAGAAGAACCCCATTTTATTGTGGGGCAGCAGCAGAGAGAGCAGGACACAGCGCTCCATAACAACGGGCTGGGCCACTGTAGCATCCCTGCAGTGAGCATCCCTGCCCACTCTGGCTGCTGGCATTTCTCCACCGGGTTTATCACTGTATCAGCCATGTGAACACACCTTTTTTATGGCATGAGCCTTTCAGTGGACTTTCTGAAAGACAATGATGTGCCTTTGAAGGTTTGTCTGATCCCGTTTCCTGTATGCTCCTGAGCCTTGTATACATTTAAATTTGACTTGTTAACTTTATAAGGATACTTCAGACTTGTATTGTACTGAAATCGGCTGGGATCTCAGTATCTCCCTTATTCCCACGTACTTTTTTCTTAGAAATGCTTTGTAGTCATGTTATTGCTGTTGCGAGGTTTGGCTTTTAACAGCCTCCAATAAAGATATGAGCCTGCAAAAGGGCACCAGTAGCCCAAGATTATTCAAGAGGAGCAACCGAAGTGCAGGTGCCTGCTGTTTGGCAGGGCCTCTTATTCAGGGCAGCGGCAGCCGGCCCCAGCTTCAGCAGCCAGCGTGGCAGCGGGCAGGCAGCAGGCAGGCAGCAGGCAGGGCTTCTCACGCCCCGCAGAAGGGGACCTGCCTGCAACAGACACAAAGTCCTGCAGCCTTCTGCAGAGCGAGCAGAGGCTGTCGGGCATGCATGGACAGCAGTGGGCTGCAAAAACGCCCTTTGCTGGGTTTATTTGCTGCTGCTTCTGTTTGCATCCTTGCACAGAGCCGAGGCCTCGCTGGTGCTCAGGCCATGGCACTAACACCTCCCTTTCGTCACCAGAAGCACTCCCCGCTCACCTCTTCGGGTCCTGCCTGTGTTTTTCACAGCCCTGCGGTCGTCCTGCCGTCAGCTAACACCGATGTGAGGCCTCCCAGCCCACTGCAGACATCCCCGATTTTTGTCTCTATATTCCCTTTTTGTATTTTGCAGTAATAAAAAATTGCACCTGCATTAACCTAGGTTTGCTACTCTGCTCTCTGTGTCGCTCCTGGAGGATTCCTGCCTTCCCCTGCACTCCCAGGCAGCCTGAACACATTTCTAAGGCAGCTGATGAAAACACTGCCCTTCGTTGCAGGGGAGGAAGGACAAGGCCCTTGAAATCTCATTTCAGGACATTTCATCATTTGGATTACATGTGAAAATAAATGTCATTTCATACGACATTCCAGATTACTTATCAAATAATGATCTGCCTCTCAATGCCTAGACTACTGGAATCTGTGCAAATTAAATGTTGCACTTGCAAATGTATTTATTCATTATGCTTAGCAATTAACTCATGATTTAAGTAATTGAGCTGTAAATTATCCCCTTGTTTATAAAATAACAACATCCTCTGAGGGATAATATTTTCTGTTACAGCAATTAGTAACACATCAATTCTTGACTCACATGTAAAAGATCTCCACCTTTTCTCCTCTTGTATTAGCTAGTACAAGAAAAATTCTTCTCCAGAATGATCTCCAGCACTAGGGCATGCACACGGCTGCCCTGGACTGGCACACGTGTGGCGGTGTGTAACCAAAGCAAATGGAGAATGCACAGGAGTTTTCCCAAAATCCCACCCCTTGCTAATGCATGCCAGTGGCCAAGGGGCTAATGGAGGGGCTTGGCCGCAAATCAGCAAGAGAAAGAAGGAAAATTAGGGAGAAAACCAGTCCCTCCTAGCACACACCCTGCTCTGCTGTCAAAATGTGTAAACTGAGGATTTCAAATCGCCACCTCCCACGTCAGGTCTGACCGCTCTGGGCAGAAAAATAAACAAAAATCACCGTCGCTCTGTCCCCTGGCACACCGCCCCAGATCGCCTCACCTGCTGCCGCAGCTTAACTCTGGCGTAATTCAGGGGGCTCACCGGGACTGCCACAGGCAGGAGGCAGGGCAGGGTCCGGCTCCCTGGAGAGGCGGCAGGGACGATGCTGAGGGTGCGCTGCCATGCAGCTTAGCACCGTGCCCTGCTGCCCTACCCACGTGTATGACGACATGTGTCTTTATGAGGTCGCTAATCCTAATAGCATATGATCATCCTGATATTCTTGATATAGCTAAAGGACTAATTTTAGTTCTGCTATCACCTTGAATAATGAATATTGATTTTAGGAATGCAGCATTCAAATTATATATACATTAAAGTATTAGTGAGATAAGCTAATTCTCTCCATAACGCTGCCAAGCTAAAACAAAACTGAAGACACCGGGGAGATCAGGCGCCAAGTGCAAATGATTCATCGTACCCTGGATTTATCAGAGTCCATCTACTTACCACTTCAAGAAAGACGCTGGCTGTGCAAAGGCTCTATTCTGCAGTAGCAAAGCAGTGCACGCTGAAGTATCCTGTGTTTTCTTGAATAAATGGATATGGGAATGATGGAAATGGGAGGGCTGGCAAGCTGTGACCGATCCCATCCGTCAAGGGGAAATCCCAGGGGCTCCAGGAACAGGTCAGACCGGGGGGGCTGACACCTCTGTCCCTGCCCTCGGCGGGGCACACAGCCCCTGTGCTGGCCATCCTGCCCACCTGCCCGCACTGCCCTCGGCTGAGCTTCCCAGCGCAAGGCAGGGCTGCCTGTCACAGCACCTCCCAAAGGTCCCAAATATTTTCTTGCTGCATTGCCACGGTTGCCAGGGTTTTGAGGATAACATGCAGTTTACACACCGCTCTCCCCGCTACCGATTCGTGGCATCAGGAATAAGAGATGATGAGCAGCTGGTGAATTTAACAGAAAGCTCTGGGCCAGTGATCACTCCAGGCTGCTTTCTTGGACTGATTAATGCCAAGGAGAAGGAATCATGTTGGAAAATGTGATTGATCGCTCTGCAGAGGAGCACAGACGCTGCGGTCAAGGGCTGCCCCGTGCAATTTATGAGCCTGCAGTTGGTGAAGGTTGAGTCCCCAGGGAGCCACGTGCCGTGGCTCCCACCTGCCCTCGGCTGCGGGTGCCGGCGAGGCCGGGAGAAGAGGGCAGAGGGAGCACAGAAGGGCTCCTGTGCCAGGACTTGGAGGGCACGCTGACACACCGGGCGTGGTTTCCCTGCACCGAGGATGGCTGGTGAGGGTCCCACCTCGCCACGATCCTGCCTGCATCTTCCCACCCCCCGGCCGCACTGATCCAGCTGTGCGCAGCTGGGCTGCAAACTGCACCCCTGGTCTGATCTGACTTAAAAGCCATGTTCTGGAAAAGCCTGCAGGGCTTCCTACAGCCTCGGCATAGCAGGGACCATGTACGGCTCAGCACACGAGTGCTGCAGCAACGCAGCTGGTGGCTGGACTCATTGGATGTGGAGCTGATGCACATCCACCTTTGCCTGGAGCCTCTCAAGAGGGTGCCTTCTGCTCGGTGTTTGGGACAGGGACATTTTCAGTGCCAACGAGCCCTGCATGCCTCCTCCAGCCCCACCACTGCCAAAGCCACAGTATTTTTATATATGTACCCAGGCTCCACAGCTTGCAGGGTCTCCCCATGCCCTGCAAGCACGCAGGCAGCACAGCTCAGCACAGAGACAGCAGCCTCAGGCAGCAACACAAGTGGGATCTTAATAAATAAATAACTCGGCTCTCACTGCCAACACCTCCCACCACACGGGGAGAGGATGACAGCCAAGAAATGCTCCTTCTCCTCTCCGGAGCACAGCAGTGACTGCGCATTTATTTCTGGTTCTCAGAGGGATGCAGGCTCAGCTGTATGTCCCTCTGCCTGGAGCTGCTACATCTTGCAAAAGATACTGGCTGTTGTGCTGGAGCGGGACTGCCCTGTCATTGCCAGTAGACTGCAAATTCGTGGTCCAGTGAACTCCGGTCATGTTGCATGGAAAGACCATCTCTAAGAGAAGGGTGTAAGGCAGCTCCCAGCCTCCGGCTGGCAATGGCAGTGGCAGATGCAGGTCCAAGCCCTGCAAACAATTTGGGGATGTTCCCAGTGCTTGTTCCCAGCTGCAGCGCCTGCCAGCACCCAGCCTTCGCTGCCAGCAGAGGACCAGGCTGGAGCCAGGGCTCTGCAAGGGTACAAAGGGGAAAGCTGGGGCCGCACCATCTCATGCCCATTAGCACATATGGCTGCTCCAGCCCAACCAGCAATCTCTGAAATAACGCCGTGGGTATCAGGGCAGGAAGGGAATTCCCATCCACATGGGTGGCATTTCACAGCTGCCAAAGTGCCCTCCTCGCCAGCTCCCCGGCAGCGTTTCCTTGGTTCAGCAGGATAGGAGCCTGCCAAGAGGAATCAGCTTAGCAAGGGATCCAGGTACCCTGGCTCTCGTCCCAGAGCCCTCCTCAGTGCAGAGCTGTGCTCCAGCCTGGGCTGAGATGGGATGGGGAGATGAAAATTGTTCTTCAATCCCTGTCCTTAGTGACATTGGAGTTTCTCAGAGTGGTACTTTGCTACTCCAAGCAAAGCCTCTGCTGCTTCGTCCCACAGCTTCCTGCACCATTCCCAGGGATGGCTGCCTGGCCATGTGGGCAATGGAAGGGTACCAGTTCCTGGAGCCCACAGATGCCCCCCCAGTGCAGGGGCTGTTGCCGCAGAATGGCCGGAGCTCCCCCACACCCAGCCTGATTCACACAGCGAGGAGTAAAATGAATAAACACTTCAGCCTCTTCTTTGTGGCGGCAGCCAGGGAACAGCTGAAAGAGCCTGGCTCCTGCAAGGCACGCGCTCGCTGGGGGAGCAGCCGTCATGCAAGCCCCCCGAGACTTGTCTGCCAGCATCAGCATCCTGGGTGTCAGCAGACCCTTGGGAAATGGGTCCCAGTGGAAAGGAGAGGGCAGGATCTGCCACAAACAGCTGCTCCAGCCATCAGGAGGGCCCGGCAGTGACACTGCTGCACAAAAGCTGCCCTTTTTACCACGAGGACCTGGTGTGTAGGGGAGCAGCGTCCATGGAAGCTGTGCTTCATCTAGGGAGCTTTGTCAGGAAGTCAATTTGAAAGTGACCTTGTCCCAAAGATCTGGCAAATGTTTATGGAGGGGAAAAAACCCCCTGAAACCTGCACCCGAAGCTTCTGAGGTCACATGTCCCAGTGGAGCCAGCTGGGTATGGTTTGCACACCAGCTTCTGGGCTGGGGACCACGAGCAGAGGCATGTGTGCGGGGCTGCCCAGAGGAGACATCTGCGCCAGGGACATGTCCCTGAGACGCAGCACTTGTTTTCCAGCCTTCAGGGTGGTGACGACTTTGAACTGTGGCCAGGCTAGGATTTCAGTCCATGACCCGAAGGGGGAAGGCTTGGTGTCCCGTTCCTGGGCTCCAGCTTGTACCCCAGCTCTTACAAGCAACTCGGTTTCTATTTTCTGTATTTCCTAGGATCCTGCAAGCTTCGGGTATTAAGGCTTTTAGATCTCTAGAAGCACATTTTGCTCATCTTGGCTGCTTCCTTAAAGTACCGGAGAGCAGGCACAGCCAGCCCTGCCACCTCCTCGCCTCCTGCATGCCCCACCAGCGGCAGCATCCTATTATATTCCACCTTCCCACCCCTGGGCCCGTGCCCAGGACTAGTCCAAATTTTCTTGCCAACACATTTTTCCTCCAAGATGTTCTGACAGTCAGTAATGCCCTAATGCACTGTCTAAAGGTTCTTCCCAAATCTGGTTTGGACAATTCCCAATTTGTAACCCAAGATTACTCCCCGAGCGAAGAAAAAAACCTTGCGAGAGGACTGCAGGGCAAGGGACACCCCAGTCCCCGGGGCAGCCCCTTATCTCGGGGCTTTAACTCCCCCTTGACACCTCTTTCACACGCAAAGGCAGGGCCGGAGAAGCCCAGAGGATCTGTTCCAGGTCCCCCCAACGGTTACAAACCCCTTTACCACCTCCTTCCAGCCTAAACTTGGCCTCGGCCACTTCATTTCCAGAGACAGCCTTCCATGTAAATCCTCCCCTTCCTCTCCTGATCCCTGGGGAATTGACACATATGTGTGCTTCCGCTTGGGGATCGCAACCCTCGCACGGGTAAGGCGTTTCACAGCAGCAGGGCGGCGGCGGCGAGGTGGAGCGGGGACACCGGTGTCACTGCCTCCCCGCTACCCCAGCAGTGCTCAGCCGGGGCTCCAGGAAGCCCCTGCAGAAGCCAAGGCTTTTGGAGGCCCAGTGCCCTACAGCCTGGCTCCTCGCATGCCCCAAAAGCGAAACCCTCCCCGGGGGCTCTGCAGCGGGCAGGGGCTGGGCTGCGGCAGGCCAGGCAAGGGGAGCTGCTGCCGGGCCCTTCCCAGGCTCCGGGCGCGGGCAAGCGCTGGCAACCCCTAACGCCAGCCTGTCCTCCCTGCCTGCCCCGCTCTCATCCCCAGAGACACCGACCTGTTGCCGGCAATTAGAGGCGGTTAGCAGCTCCTCGGCTACCATAAACATGGACATAATTACAGCCTGTTCTCACTCCCAGCCGGGAGGGACCAGGCTGCCCAGCTCCGCATTTCCCGAGTCCTCTGCAAATCCCTGCAGGAGGGAGAACACCAGCTCAGTAACTGTGATAACTTTGCCTCCCCCCAAAAAAAATATCAGCACTAGAAAAAATATCGGTCCACCGGAGAACTTTTTAGGCTCTCCAGAAATGCCTTGCAGTTTTCATACTCATCAGTTGTATCCGATTTCCCCATAAAGGCGACTGCGAAAAGGCTTTTCGGGAGCGACTGCCCCAGCGCAGCCTCGATCTTTTCCTCGCTCGCGTTTGTCCGAATGTCTAGCTAATTGAGGCTTACGTCAAATATTGGTCATCTGAAGTTAAATCTTACACGCTGAAGGCTGCTCTTTGTTTTTAAATCAAAAGGCTTGTGGCTCCATCAAGGACCTGAAAGAAAGCCTGGATTTGTACTTTTGGGCAGTTTTAAACATGACACTCTCCCTTTTATTTATTTTCCTTTTTTTAAACTCTGAAGGCTCAGCAGGCAAGCCTTTGCAGAGACGCGGTCTTTGCACCGGTGAGATCTGCAAACATGTCTCTTCTTTCTTGAACTTTATTTTTCTCACGGTCTCTGAAAAGGCGAGATCAGGTGATACGTGTGGGATTGGCCCTGTACAGGTGCAGATCAGGTACTGGAGGAGGTGGAAAAACATTACTGTGTATACTAAAAAAAAAAAAATAAAAGAAAGAGAGAGAGAGAGAATGAAAGAAAGAGCGAGCACATTTTTGAATAGGCCAGGTCTAGTTCTTGGCAGGATGACTCAGGCTTAGCTGGCAGACTATGGGAATAGGAGTGTGAGAAAGTCAGTCAAGCGGAGGGAAAAAAAAAGATTCAAGTCCCCAGGCAAAATACTCTTTCTTTTTTTTTTAAAGTAACCCACAAACTGTCCGACCCGGCTGGAGGTGGCAGGAGAAGCGCGGCGGGGCCGGGGCCGAGGGACGGGCACCACCGCCCCGTGGTTTCGCCTCCGCCCGATGATGCGAGCGCTCGCACCACCGCACCTGCGGCCGCGCCGCCACCCACGCGTGCCAGCGCCCAGGAGCGTAACCCAGCGCGGCTCCCCCCGGCCCTGCGTGTGCCACCGCGCACCCCTGCCCTCCGCCGCACGCTCCTCTGGAGACCGCCGGGCGCTGGCGGCGCCCGGCCTCGGCGACACCGGCCTGCGGGCAGGGGCAGGCCGCCGTGGCCAGGCCCGGGCCGCCGAGGCGACGCTGAGCGCGCCGTGGGAGGACGCGGGCCACCGCAGCGGCGACGGGGGGGGGGCCGCGGCTGGCCCCGCGCGCGATAGCCGGGCTCCGGCCACCGCAGCTGGGGCCCGGGCCGCCGCGGCCTGGCCATCGCCCCGGAGGGCCGCGGCCCCCCACAGCGCAGCCCGCCCCGAGGCCGGCAGCCGGCACCCCCCGAGGGAGGCGGGCGGGGCCGCGCCTGCCACGGGCGCCAATTAACCCGGTAATTAGCGCGGCGCTCCCCGCGGGCCGCCCCCCCCCTCCCCCGCGGGCGGCGCCCAAGGGGTTAACCTCGGCCGCCCGCCCGCCCGCCCGCCCCGCGCCATTGGCCGGCAGCCGCCGCGCGGCGCCCGGCCAATGGGCGGGCGCCGTCCACGAGCGGGGCCGCGTGCGGGCGGCGCCCATTGGCTGGGCGCGAGTGTGGGAACGGCGGCGGGGGACGTTTCACACGAGCCGCGCGCGTGCGGCGCGCGCTATAAGTAGGGGCGGCCAAGGGCGCGCGGCACCCGCGCCCCGCCGGCCCCGCCGCCCGCCGGCCTGGAGCGTGCGCCCGCCCGCCCCGCCGCCCCCGGGCCCCCCCGCTGCCGCCTCCGTCCCCGCTGCCGCTGCCGCCGCGGCGCCTCTTCCGCGGCGGCGGGCGCTGCCGACGCGGGCGCAGGATGCCGGCCGACCTGATGGAGAAGAGCAGCGCCTCGCCGGTGGCCGCCACCCCCGCCAGCGTCAACGCGACGCCCGACAAGCCCAAGACGGCGGCGGAGCACCGGAAGGTAAGGGCGGCCGGGACGGGTGGCGCCGGGGCGGGCGGGCAGTGCCGTACGGAGCAGCGCCGGGCGCTGACCGCCGCCTGCCTCTCTTGCAGTCCTCTAAGCCCATCATGGAGAAGCGGCGGCGGGCGCGCATCAACGAGAGCCTGGGGCAGCTGAAGACGCTCATCCTGGACGCGCTGAAGAAGGATGTAAGCGGGGGGGGCCCGGGGCGGGGGCGCGGGGGGGGCCGGCGCCGCTGCCGGGCCGGTCTGAGCCCCGCCTGTGCCCGCAGAGCTCGCGGCACTCCAAGCTGGAGAAGGCCGACATCCTGGAGATGACCGTCAAGCACCTGCGGAGCCTCCAGCGAGCCCAGATGACCGGTGAGTCCCGGGGGGAACCGGGAAGGGGGGCTGGGGCGGCCCTGCCTGCGTCCCGGGGGCTGGGGGCATCGCCCTCCCTGCCTGCATCCTCGGTAGTGAGGGTACCGGGGGCACCCGGCTGCACACCTGCATCCCCGGTGCTGGGGGGTGATGGGAGCACGGTGCTCTGTACCTGTATCCCTGGTACAGGGGGCCAGTGGGCTCCACACCTGCATCCCGGGTACTGGGGGGGCCATGGAGGGTCACAGTGCATCCCAGGTACTGGGGGGTGGTGATGGGCACCGTGCTCTGTACCTGTATCCCCAGTACAGGGAGGCTGTGGGGGGCACTGTGCTCTCCGTCTGCATCATTGGTACTGGAGGGCACTGGGAGGGCTGCAATCCCGGCTTAGGTCCCCTCTACCAACACAGCTGTGCTCCCCACCTGGATCTGTTTTGGGGGGATGGGAGGCACAGGAGCCACTGGGGGTCTGTGCTCCCAACCTGGATCCCCAGTACTTAGGGGCACAGGAGGACTCTTGGGGGTTGTCTGTTCCCCACCTGGGTCCCTGGTGCTGGTGGACTTGGTAGCAGAGGGGCCGTGCTCTCCATCCGGATCCTCGGCACCTGGGAGCATAAGACATGCTGCCAGAGGGGCTGTACTCCCTGCCTGGATTCCTGGCTCAGAGGGGCTGCAGGATGCAATGCCGTTGGGCTGCACACCCCCATTCCCTGCGGAGCCTGCTGACCTCTGTGCCTTTCTCTCCCCCCACAGCTGCGCTGAGCACAGACCCCACAGTGCTGGGCAAGTACCGCGCCGGCTTCAGCGAGTGCATGAATGAGGTGACACGGTTCCTTTCTACCTGCGAGGGCGTCAACACCGAGGTGCGCACCCGGCTCCTGGGCCACCTGGCCAGCTGCATGACCCAGATCAACGCCATGAACTACCCTGCGCCCCCCCCACCACCCCCGCTGCCACCAGCCGCAGCCTTTGGGCCACCTCTGGTGCCGCCAGGCAGTGGTGCGGGGCCACTCCCGGGCATGCCCTGCAAGCCGGGTGCTGACGCAGCCAAGGTGTATGGTGGCTTCCAGCTGCTGCCGGCTTCTGATGGGCAATTCGCCTTCCTCATTCCTGGCACCGCCTTTGCTCCTGGCGGTGCTGTGCTGCCCCTGTACGGCGGCCCACCCACGGCTGCCACTGCTGCCTCGCCGCCTGGCCCGCCACCTAGCACAGCTGACTCGGTCTGGAGACCCTGGTGAGGGTGGCAGGCACCGGACTGGACTGAGCACCACACCCCGTGCTGCTGGCACGGCTGTACATAGGTTATATGTTCATATTGGATTGTGCCTTTGTACCATAGCACTCCCTTGACAGTGTTTCGTGTTTTACACGAGATCTTTTTTTCTCCCTTTCCTCCCCTTCCTTATGTGACACCAAAGATCGGGGTTTTTTTTTTTTTGAATGCTCTTAAAATAAAAGTGTCCCTTCCATTTTGGAAGGCCTTTGGAGATAAGTGGGAGTGCTGGTGTGTGTGCATAGGAAGGAGCCCAGCTCCTGGCTTGCTCCTGGCCCCCTGTGGATCGTGCTGCTCCAGGGCCGCCTTGTTCTGCTTTCCAGGCTGGAGCTGTCACTCAGACCCCCCTGTCCCCTCTCCCTGCCCTGGGGCAGATGTAATTACTGCTTCCTTGGGAGCAGCTCAACTGATCAGACTTGTTAAAAAGAGCTTATGTTTGCAGAGCTGGTGAATGTGCTGAGGGAGGCACCTCTGCTCTTCCTGGCTCCTCAGGCTGACGGAGTGGAGTAGCCCAGGTAAAGCGAGACGGATTCGGCACAGAGCCTGACAGCCCAGCTCCCAGTCTAGGCTGCCCGGGTGAGCCTCCTGCCCTGGACCCGGAGGGGCCCGCTCCTGGGCCGTGGTGTAAATCGCGAATGACTTCAGTCAGTTGATTTAGAGAGTGATGCTTCTCATGTTACAAAAACACTGTCTCTCTGCAGGACAAGCCTGACACGAGTGCTCCTGTCTCCTGGCTGACAGGCTGCAGCAGGCGCTGGGCACCACCTCCACCTGGACTTGAAAGCACAGAGCTGTTCCCAGCCCTGAGCACCAGCCAGGCTCTGCTTGATGATTAATGCTCTGCATGTGTTTTTGATAGACTTGGGCATTTCCTCTGCTGTTATATGGAAAACATGTGTCTGGGGGAGTGATGTGGGGCTGTGCGGACTATCTCTGTCTATAACCGTGAGTGGCAACTGACCCCTTTGACTTGGGGATGCCCCATTTCCAGGCAAGATGCAAGCCCTAGATAGAGGTGAGCGGCAGTCTCGCGTTACAGCTTGCATTGCCCTTCTTAACAAGTCCTAACTCAGAGCGGACAGCTTTAAAATGTGCCAGGATCCACTGGGGTTTCTTTCCAAATCCTGCTGCAAAAACTTGTTGCGTTTTGTCTGGATCAGCCAGGTGCTTGACTGTATCCAGGTGCTGGGGAAATGAAAGCTGGGGAGAGTGTGAGACCAAACAGATTAAACCTGCTGGGGTTTGAATCCCTCCCCAGCTTTCCCTCCCTTCTCCCTGTATCTTCCTGATCTGAAAATACTTTTTGGGATGGATTGGGGGGGGGGGGGGGGGGCAGTGTGTCTGGGATCTCTCCCTTTGGGGCATACTGATGAGGTTGGGGCCAGTGGCAGCTCTTTTAAAAGGGGCTGCAGGGGCTGATCTCCCTGGGTGGTGCAGAAGAGCTTCCCCTTCTGTCTCCCAACACCTTGCTGGCCTGCCTGCATTGCCACCCTCATGGTGGCATCTCACAGCCAGGTTTTGTGTGCCAGGCTTGCAAATACTGGATTTGCTGTCCCTAGGCAGGTGTGTAGGCAGACGGGCTGAGCCTGCCTTCCCTTCTACCAGCCTTTCTGTGTTGCCTTTCTGTGCTGGAGGTACCGAGGGCAGGACTGAGCCCACCTTGTGTTCAGAGAAGTGCTTGCAGGACCTGTCTGCTTGCATCAGAACAACTCCTGCTGCTGGATGCCCTGTGTGGAGCTGATGCAGACTAGTAACTCATCACCTGTAAGAGCTGAGGCTGTTCCAGCTTAGCAGTCTTCTTTTTCTGCTGAAGCAGTTGGTTTGGAAAGTGCATTAGGAAAAAAAAAAAGACTTTGCTGTAGGCTAATGGAGAACACATAGCAGATTCAGGAGTGAAAGACAAGAGGAACCTATTTGCTAATGGAGTTTAAATAGCCTAGTATAAAGTAGATATGCCATGCTTGGACCGGTTTCTCCAAAGCTTTCTGTGTTTATTCTATCCCACAGCCTGTTGACATGAGAGATCTGCTTGAGTTTGTGAGCTTTGAGAGGATCAGAGCAATTCCCAGGAGCTGTGCTCTCAATGCCAGTTCACTGAGCCCGTGACAAATTGGGATGACAAATGCAGGCTGTGGGTCTGTGCATCATTATGTGCAGGAGTTGCCCTTCAGGTGCAGCAAGTGCCTTCAAACTGGTGCCATGGGATGAGGGAGGGATGGGGAGTGCCAGGGAAGGGACAGGGCTGAGCTGCTGGCTGGTGGCCTCTTATTTGGCTGTGACCCTGCACGGGGCTGTGCAGGACAGGTAGGAAAAGGGACTGGACTCTGTGCTGCCGGATGGGATGCAGCTCCTGTTGGCTTCCCTGGACGCCCTGGTGAGCCCTGCCCAGCAGCGGAGAGGACCCTGGGGAGGGCTGGAGCCAGGTCTGTCCCTCTCAGATTATCGCTCTTGGGCTTGTAAGCAGTTTGCCGCAATCTGGTGCGTGCATTTGCAGCCTGGAGAGCGCTGAGCCGGAGGGAGCAGCGCTGCATCCCTGCCGGCAGTGCACCTGCATGGGGGTCTGCGTGCAGGGAGCTTTGCCTGCCTTCCCCAGCACCCCGCCATGCTCCCACCCACCACGGGCCCTACACCCCGGCTGCCCCTCGCATCCCTGCAGCTCCCTTCCATCGGCCACTGCTGCCGTCCCGGGAAACCTGTCATTAAAGTCAATTAACTTTTCCCACACTCCTCGCAAGCAGCGCAAAAGCCCCTCCTCGCTTCCTCCTTGGCTCTTAAGTGCTACCATATGGCACGGGCCCCCGCGCCCGCCCTGCCTTTGATTCCAGCCAGACAGCTGGAGCTTTATGATTTAAGCCGGGAGAGCCCTCGTACCAAGCCCTGGGCCGCTCTGCGGCCAAGGTGGTTTTTTTAGCAGGCAAGGCTGTTTTCTGGCAGGAAATGAATAGCTCCCAGATGAGCTCAGGAACCTGAGAGGTCGTGAGAAAGGAGCGAACCCCCGGCGCGGTGGCGGGCTGCCAGGCGGCGAGGGGAGCGCGGGAGGGAGCGGGCCGCCGCCGCCGGCACACGAGCCCGCTCCGGCCCCCGCTGGCAGGCGGCGAGGCCGAACGCCGGCAGCCCGCCGCCGCACGCCACCCGTGTGCCTGGGACCAGACCCCCCGGCCGGCTGTCCCAAACCCTCGTCCTCGCTCGTGCCAGGGGCCTGCGGCCGCCGGCCGACCTCGGGCTGGGATCCAGGCCTCCGGCCCGTGGGGAGCACGGGGATGGTGAAAAAGCAGCCGGGCGGCGGGGCTGGGCTGTGGGGGGAGAGAGGTGGGGTGTCTGGGGGTGCCAGAGCAAAGGCCCCTCGGGACCGGCGCTGCAAAGCTCCCCGGGGGCCGCACACCGCAGTGCGCCGGCAGGTTGGGATGGCCGCTCGCTGCGGGGACCGCGACGCTCCAGCCCCGTGGCTACCAGCCCCAGGGTGGGGCCGGATCCTGCCCAGGCCCAGGGAGCCCGTGACTCGCGTTTGTGCCAGTGCCTCAAGGCCAGCGCCTGCCTTTGCTCTGCCGCTGCCCCGGGGCAGGGTGGGGAAGGGGACCTGTGATTTACAGGGGTGACATGTGTTTTACTTAAAACAAGTCAAACAAAAGCCCGGTTTGTTTTGCGGAGCGCAGACTTCCTGGGGGGGTCAGCCCAGACAAATGACTCTGCTCCTGTTCATTAAACATTCGCGGCTGGCCACGGCATCAGCTGGCGCTGGGGACGGCATTCCCGGCTGGGCTGGGACGAACTTCTCCCCTTCCCACTCCCTGCAGCAGGAGCGATTTCGGATGTCCCCTGCCCCAGCATAGTTGTCCCCCGGCGCAGGGGTACCAGCCCCCCGTACGGGGCCTTGCCAGCGTCCGAGGACAGCGATTTGACCCACGCGGGCACTGGTTCGCTCTTGTGGTGCGCAGCCGTGGCTCAGCCCTGGGCTGGCCCCCGCAGCGAGTACCCGGGGCGGGCTGGGGGCGCGTGTCCTGCCTGCGGCGCTGCGGCGAGGGTGGCGTGGGGCCCTGTGACACCGGAGGGGTGCAGGACTGGGGGGGCTCCCCCGGGGGGGGTGGCGAGGGGAGCGCGGGGGCGGCAGCACAGGGCAGGGGTGCTGTTGCCAAAGGACAGCCGTGGAGGTAGGGCTACCTGTAATCTGTAATGATTAGGAAGCTGTTTCCAGCCGGGGTTTATTGCCAATAAAGCTAGCTCAGCACAACTGCTGGGGCGTTAACTCTTATCTGCCCAGCATGACAAGAGCTTTGCCTTCAGGCCCGCGGAGACCAAACACCCGCGGCAGGGCATGGTGCAGCCCGCGCTGTGTCCTCCCACGGTGGGGACGCAGCCAGCACCCTGCACGGGTGGGACACGCTCACTGGCGCGTGCTCCCAAAGCCCCTGGCCCCGGCTGCCTGCCACGTGGGGGGAAGCAGCGGGAGCCCGGCCGCAGGGGTGAGGGCTCCGTACCCGAACTCCTGAGGGGTTCAGCTGTACAAAAGCAGCGTCCTGCTTAATTAAAAGCAGACCTGCTGTAACGAGCCTGCCAGCACACCAGCGTGGCTCAGGCAGCTCTGCTAGAGTGGAGGCTGGGACTCAGCCTTGCCGTGGGACTGGGACACATGGTTGCCCAGGGGCTGGGAGCCAGGGCAGGGTCACACTGTGACTCCCCACGAAGCCATATCTCCCTTTGTGTCCTCCCACCCCACACCTCCCCCCGAGGAAACACAGCCTATCTCCGATCCAGCCTGCTGCTGCTGCTTAGCACCTCGCCAAAAGTCATCCCTAAAATTGCCCCCTAGAGCGGGGCTTCCGCTGGGTCCTTCCCCCCTGAGCAGGGTCCCATGCCATCCCCAGGCTGTTGGCTCCCATCGCACCTGGACTGCCAGCAAACATGCTTGCCCTGCAAGGGAGATGGCTACCGAGGAGCCGTGGCAGCACCGGGAGGAGGCTGCTTTCTGCTTTGGGTCCTCGGGGACTGGGATGGCATGAACCACTCTGGATGTGGGTGCACCGGCGTGCCTTGCAAGAGCCTTTCCAAGGGTGCCCTGTGTTTTGTTGGCTTTGTTTGGCTGCCGAGGAGGTCAGAGGGCTGTCAGCAACGACTGGAGGCTGCCGTGGCTCTTCCTGCCGCAGAAGATGGGCTGCAGCTCTGTTCTCTGGAAAACATTATGAGTTCTTGAAACCGTAAAACAATCTGGCTGGTGTCTCTCCCTCTGACGTTGGAAATCTGGACAGTGTTTGTACCAAGAGAGGGAGCAGGATGTAGAGACACATGCCGAACCTAACAGTTACGTATCTTGCCTGGCTCTCGCTCCCGCAGCCCTGCTGCAGCCCAGGCACAGATAAACCCCCATCTTTTTTGGCAGCGCCAACACACACAGGGCATCTGCCAAAGAGGGGAGACAGTTCTGGGCCTGAGCCCACCGCAGCCCAGCAGCATCCTCACTGGCTAATGACTAGTGTAAAGCAGGACCAAAACAGGCTGATCCTGCCAGGCTCAGGGAACATTTGGCTTTGTTTGCAGCTCCGGCATCAGGCTGAGCTCCATCCCCACCTCTGTCAGCAACAGGCTCTGCTCCAGACCTGGAAGACAACCTGCCTTTGTCCCAGCAGTAAAATGAATCCAGTTTATGGTGGGGGAGAGCAAATGGCCCATTGCACTCAGAGGTTTGACTGCAACACGTAAATGCAGAGCCATACTGGAGCCCTTCCTACCTACGGAGGAGAGACCAGGATATCCTTCAGGGCTGTGTCGCGGTGGGTGCTGGAGGAAACGATGAGCCTGGAAGAGGATGGGGGAGCCTTGGGATGGCGATGCGTCAGGACAAACCCTTCCACTAGACAGCATTCCCAACTGAACCAGTCCCACATATGGGGAATGGACAGGTAAATTGGAGCCCTCATCCCCAGCTCTGCATCTGGGAGGCCTCCGGCTGGTCAGCAGCCGCACAAGGCTCTCATGGCAAGGACCCCGGTGGGCCTGACGGATGCTTCCTTTCTCCCTGCAGCCAAGCCTCACTCCTCACCATGGGGTCAGCACTGGCTCATCCCGCAGCACAGAGCTCCGCGCTTCCCTTCCCACAGGGCGGCTTGCTTTCAGCCGTCCTTCGGCTTTCATTGTGCTCTGAAACAGAGGGGCTGGCAGCTGGACAGCCCGGGCTGGTGTTTCTGAGCGGGCTCCAAGCAGCTGTTTGTGCTTGTAGACGGCGCTGGCACGCACTGCCTTCCCTGCTGGGCTCAGCTGCGTGCGGGCAGGCTGCAGGCAGAGGCTGTGGGCAGCCCCCTGCCTGTGGTGCTGCCTGTTTGGGTCAGCTCTCCCCAGAGGTTTGAGAGCAGGTCTGGTGCTGGGCACCGGGTGAGCAGGGTCACGTCTCTCCAAAGGGACAAGGAGCTGGACCACCACGGCCACTTGCTCCTGGACAAACAGACGAGGGCAGCAGGATGGGAGCAGGCAAACAGGCGAAGGGGAGAGGGACATGGCCGTGAGCTGCATTGTGCTTGCTCAGCCAGCGTCGCAAGGCACCTCTCGGGGAGCTCCTCCCGTGCCGGGGCAGCCGACGGCACAGCCACCGCTCCCCCCTCCCGCCCTTGCCCCCGTGGCAGACCTTGCACAGGGCGAGGGCTCCCTTATCACCCAGTGTTTGCCTGTCTGGAGGAGCACGCTGCAGACGGGACTGGTTAACCATCACCCATGGGAAACAGGACAGGGAAAGGTCTGACGGGATGGGCTGTCTCTGACCCCTCATCCTTCACGGCGGAGGCTCAGACCCCAGCTGGCCCCATGCACTCGCTAGCGGCTGTGGGCCGCTCCAGTGACGGCTCCGATGTTAGCCACTTTTCACAGCTCAGAGTTGTCCCTCCTGCATTAAAGCCCACTGAGACCCCCCTCCCAAAGTAAACAGGAGCCAGTTTATTGCTCACTGGCATCGTTTCCTGGGGAGGTCAGGAAGGCTCCCCTTGGAGCTTGTGACAGCCTGGTAAGCTCCGCTGAGCCAAGGTGTTACGAGAGCACCATGCACCGGGAAGAACAGCGTTTAGCCCTGGGGATGCCTGCAGCCTGCTCTAAACCTTGGGACAAAGTCCTGTTTGTCTTCCCTTGCTCTTCAGGGTGCTGTGCTCTGGGCTCCCCTGCCCGCTTGTTTATGGCACTGATGCAGAAAATTGCAATGGCTGTAATTGCCAATGGTTTGCTGACTGTGTGCCTGCCCCGTTTGCCAGGCCGGAGGCAAAAGCCCTAAATCTCCTTCCGAGGTTTCAAACTGTGTCATCCCAATGGGCAAGAAGGGGAAGGGATTTACTTACGCATTTGCTTAAAGAGTGCCTGGACATAAAATAAGACCGGTGCACCTCAGGGCAGGAGCAACACTGGCATCCCTGGGGACTGCCCTGTGACGCTGGGGAGGCAGCTGGGCACCCCCACACCCCCTCCGGGCTTCGTGTGCGGGAGGCTGACCCCCGCACAGGCTGCCAGCTCTTCTTCTGGCACCGACCCCTCTGCAGCTCAGGCAAATTGGCAGAAAGCTTTCCCCAAGGGCTGAGGCACCATGGACCCGGGCTCTGTGTGCCTGAGCCAGCATCCTGGGAGACTGCTCCTGGCAGGGTCCCTGCCTCCAGCCGGATGCTGCCAGGAGGGTCCGCAGGCTTTTAAGAGGGGGGGGAACCCCACCCCGCGCGCGAGACCGCAGCAGGAGCTCGGCAGCAGCTGCAGCGGGGCTGAGCAGAACGATGCAAGATGTCTGGAGACGGCCAGCTACCGGCAGGAGCGCGTGGGAGAGGAGCTGCCCGCCACGGGGCTCTGCTTGCGTGCGGGAGGGACCACACAGACGCTTCGCCGTCCGTCCCTTCGCAGCCTTGGGGTGCCTGTAAAGAGCAGCACAGATTTTCCATCCGCCCCCGGGCTGGGTCCCCCCTCCGGGGCTGCTCCATCATCCCCCAAAACAGGCAGGGTGGCAGTGCAGTCCCTGGAAGTGGAGCTGGCGGAGTTGTGCTTGTGCTGCCGGTTGCTGGGGGGGATCGAGCATCAGTCTGGGGCCTGACGGGGGTCACTACAGCCAAGGGAGTTTTGCATAGGACGCCGAGGAGCAGACAACGAGGATTTGGCTAGACAGAGCCCCCGAGGGCATCCTGGGGAGAAGGGCAGCAGAGCTGACGCTGGTGTCAGCACAGCACAGTGCGACCAGCATGGGGACACCACGACACATCGTGCAACCGCAGCCTTGCACTGTTCAAGCCGGGGAGCACCATCAGCTTGGCTACAGCCCTGCCAAGCCCGCAGGGAAGTACCCTGTGCACAGCCACATTGGAGCACGTTCATGCAGAAAGGGTAAAACTTCAGATGCTGGGTGTTGTTTCAACCCCGGAGCCTCCTCAATAGCAAGCTGCCCTCCAGAGACCTCCCCTTCGGCCGCAGAATGGAAGTAGCAGCCTCAGCACTTTGGCAGGAGCAGCGAGCTTTCTGCCTCCCGGCCCCACTGAATAGCGGCAGAATTCATTATAGCCCCGTTTCACTTCTCCCTCCAATTATCCCCCCGGACAATGGGCCGGGGCTGCATCGGAAGGTCCTTTTCAGGAGGCGCTGGTAGCAGGACGTGTTGCTGGGGCTCGGCTGAGAGCCCCTTTGCTGGAGGGCAGTGACCTGAGTCCAGCAAATGCCACTTTTTGCCCCAGGCGGTGAGCGTGCACAGGGCAGCAGGGCCAGCATGGCACAGGGGACTGGGGGATGCTCCCTGCAGGGTGGGAAGCACTTGTTAACAAGAGCTAGCCACAATCTGCAAAACACCTGCAATATGGGGGTATTTTGGTCAAAAGTAAGGTATCGATGATTACTTTAATTAAGTACCAAAGTGTCATTTTATCTCTACAAACACAGTGGTAACTTGGCCCATCTGGCACTTCTCTCTGCGCAGCAACTTTGGAGCCAGCAAAGACCCGAGGTGCTACTTGCATCCTGGCTCTGACCCAAGGGACTGGGCTCCTGCAGGTGACACCTTGCGTCCAAGGACCCAGATGTCTTCCTTGCTGCGCTGCGGCCACCCAGATCACCACTCTGGAGCCAGCCATGTGTAGGCCATCAGCTGCTAAGGTGGAGAAACCAGCAGCAATCAGTGCCAGAGCCCATCGGGGCTCTCTATGAGCCTGGAGTTGGGCTTGGGGGTCAGAAGATGGACATGACACCCAAGTAAGGGCTGGTCTTCACTGGCCCCTCCCTGGCTGCTTGGAGAGTCCCCTCTCTTCCAGAGATGCTCTGCCCCAGCCACATCATTGCTGCACAGCTCCCCAGAGCTTTGCTCCTGCCCGGTGGAACTCACTGGAGGGAGATTTGAGGGTGGTTGATGCTTGGAGCAAACTTTGGTGTGGGGAAGGGGGGAAGGGGGGAAGGGGCAGGTGCCCAAAGCCCACAGGCTTCACAGGGGGATTTGCAGCTGTGCAGGCAGGGAGAGCCTGGAGGTTCGTGCAGCCACTCCGTCCCTTCCACCACTGGCTTTGCAAGACGGAAGGGCTGTTTTGGAGGAGCCGGCACAGGGGAGTGACTTTGCACCAGCAGGTCCAACCCTGGCACAGTCGAGGCCGTTGCGGTGTGCGCGTCGCCCAAGCAGGCTGTGCCCCACGCTGGAGAGCCTGCAGAGAAACCCCGGGGAGAGTGCACAAGGGATGAGGACGTTTCCGATGGAGGCAGACAGGACACTCAGCCTACTTAGTTTATCAGGAAGAACATCAAGAGGCGGCTTGATTACAATCACAAGGACCTTGGTGCGTAAGTACCTTGGCAGAAATAACAAGCCAGGTACTTAAGAGCTCTTTAATCTAGCAGGGAAAAGCAAAACAAGGGCCAACTGCTCCACATTTCTAACAGTCCGGGTGATTAATTCCAGAAGGAGAGATAGGAACCCAGGCTGCCTTCCCCCAGGCTGCTGCAGGGCTGGCTGGGGACTCCCACCCCAGCATCACCTGGAGCAGTGTATTTTACCTTAACATAAGGTACAAGAAGCTTTTAGAGATAGCAGAGGGGCTGCGGGGCTGGGGCAGCATGGGGTGACCTGTCAAACACTTCGGCTGCAGAGGGCACATCTCTTCTCAGCAGGCGAGGTGGCCACCGCTGGTCCTTGGGACAAGGCAGGGTATAGGTGGCATTGGCCGGGAGCAGTGGGTAGCGTGGCACGGGGCAGGTGGCTCTGGCCAGGGAATCTGCAAATGGACATTTATGTTGAGTTTGCAGCAGAGGGCTCTTTGTGCCGGAGGGATCTCCATCTGCTGAGGTTTGAGCTGCCGAGCAGAGAGATGGTTGATCCCCTCTCTGCAAGCTCACAAACCTGACCAAAATCTCCCGAGGCCACAGGGGAGCCAGATCGCCCAGCAGCCAGCAGCACCTGGGGCTGATCCCGGTAACGTGCCCCTGGGATCTCCTGCTGGACCCAGCTAACAGGTACTGGGCAGCTGCATCTCCATCGTGCCAACAGCACAGCCAAGCAGAAGGAGGAACGGAGCACTCATCCCATGGACCCATTCAGGTTTCTATTTAAATCTTGTTTTTCCCCTCGTTTTTACAGTTTTCTGGTTAAAAATCAACAGCCTGGCCAGGGCCCTGTTGCAAAGCATCGGGGAAGAGCCCTGGCCTGGGGAGGCGGATGGGCCGCCGTGCAGCCTGACGCCCGGCGTGCCGCCAGCGGGCTAACAAAGGGCCAGCAGCGGGGCCAGCCCGTGCTGGGAGCGCCGCGGTGCCGCTGCTGAATGGCTCTTCCCGCACAGGGGAAGGCATGAAGAGGCGTAATCAAATAAGGGTATCAGCATGGTGCTCCTTGAACGGCGCTCCCAGCGTGAGCCGGCGGCAGGGCCGGGCGGAGGTGACAGGTATCTTTATCCCGCCACGCAGGAGAGCTCCAACGTCCCGCTGGCAGGAATTTGTCCGCAAATTTTCCCCCATTGAAAGGAGTGAGGGGGCCGGCGAGGCGCGGGCTGAGATGATCGCTTGATTAAGGCTGGGGCAGGCGAGGTGGAGAGACGGGGCAGCTCCCAGGGAGCCGTGCTCCCAGCCCTTAACCTCTCCTCGGGAGACTGCAAATTATCTCTGTTAATGTATCAGCCCCCTGGTATCCTACAAATAAGTCATCTGGCTAAGTGCGTGTCAGACGTTCACAGGAGGAGTTGCTACCTTTTCATCACTTAATCATTTTCATCATCATAATTTAATTTATCTTGCAATAAACTTTAACCCGGTGAGCCCCGGGGAAGGCAGGTAAAGAGGCTTACCAACCCAGCTGGACTGTAACCACGATCAGGAGACACCGGCTGCAAAAGGGGTTTGAAGAGCAGAGGGAAACAGTTTTCCCTGCTCCCCCGTGGAAACGGGAAACCCTCTGCCACGGGGACAGGAGTTTTCCCTGCCCCGCTTCCCATCCTGCTCCCCTGCCAGCCCGGGACACAGGGCTGTGCAGAGCTGGGGTCCCCCTCCGCCGGGGACCACGAGCGGCCGGAGGGAGGATGCTCCGGCAGTGTACCGGGGCCAGGGAGCGGGGGCCATCACGCGCTCCCCCTGGGTGCCAGAAGTGATTTACACAGTGCACTGAGAGCAGAGTCAATTAAGGTCACATTTCTGTGTTGCTAAACAACAGGCGGCTCTGGGTTCAGGCCCGCTGAAAAGAAAACAAAAGCCACCCCTTGAAATGGGGGCTTTGAGAGGGTTCAAAGGAGCACGAAACAAAAGGCGGGCTTTGTGGGCTGCCCTCGCCCGCGCCTTCCCGGGCCCTTCCGCCACCAGAGTCACCGTTAATGTGGCAAGGGGGAGTTTTTAATTGTCCAGCACAAACAATGCTGGCATATTTAGGCCGGCCTCATTACAGAGCCATCCGAAATGCTTGAGAAGCATTCCCACCGCTTAGCATAAATAGCAGAAACGCTCTTTCACGAGCAGAGCAGGTCCCATCTGCTCCCAGCCCGTCCTCACCTTGACTTGCGATGGCGAGCCCGCGGGGTCGGCCCCTCTGCTCCCAAACCCTGGCGCGGGAACCTGCCTCCCTGCCCTCGGCTCGCCCTGCCACAGGGTGCTCCCTGCACCCCATGGGAGCGGAGGGCAGAAGCCCTGGGGATTTGCAGCGAGGGGTGCTCAACCGTATTGGCCGCTGTGGCAGCCCTGGCTGGGGTTAGCTCGGCCGTGGGTGCTGGGGGTCTCGAGGGGCATCACACATGGCTCCTGACGGGACAAGGCAGTTAGCGCGTGGCCCCGCTGGGTGCTGGCTGATGTCCCTCATGGGGAATGAGACAGACAAGGTCTTGGGGGCCTTCCCCAGCTGGGCTGAGTCTGAACTGGGAATAGCACTGACAGTTCCCAGAGAGACCCAAACCCGACTGGGAACCAGGGTCTGGGCTCTTCATGGTTGTAGCTGTTTCATGTTTACACCTCATTGCACTTATCGGAGCTCCCTACCAGCTTCCCAGCTGGTGCATGGGTGCCCTTGACCCCAGCAGAGCGTCCCACCAGCCCCTCGCAGTGAGCCACACCGGCAGGCCATCCCCCAGGCTGGGCAGAGGAGCACATGGCTGGGAGGCGGCTGCCCCGGCAGGTACACAGCTCCCCGGGGCTGTGAATGCCACTGGGCCAGCTGCCGCAGCCAAGCCCAGCCATGCGCCTGGCATTTCCTGGGCAAGCGGTGCTGACGGGTTGCAGCCCGGCAGCCAAGGGGAGGGCAGAGCTGTGCCGAGCAGGGCGGCAAGGCTGCCGGCACCGTGGGGCTGGAGAGCTGGCACCACGGCACAGAGACAAGCCAGCCCCAATCGCCCTGGGCAGGGGCTCCCTGCAGGGGCCGAGCTGCCCTCCTGCACCAGGATGGCTAGGAGTAGTAAAGACACTGCGGCCACCCACCCTGTGTGTCTCACGCATTTGGGGAGCGCCGGGACCCCTTTGCAGCCCAAGCAGCTTCTGTGCCTCCCGCCCTGCCTGGGTCCCCCGCTTTCCCCCAGGCTCCCCCAGCTCCCGTCCCTGGAGCGAGCCGCCCCGGCAGCCACGGGCAGCCCGGCGCAGGGCAGCCGGGGCGGTGAGCCTGTTTTCGCCGCGTGGGTCCTGGCAAAGAGCCTCATCAGGCCACAGGGATCAAAGCGAGCGGCGTTTCCCGACCGATACCTGATCCCGGAGCTGGAAGGGAGCCGGGAGGCTGCCGAGTGCCTCCTGCACCGCTCCCACCGCCACGCAGTGCCGAGCGTGCCGAAGGCCCCGCGCCGCCGGGCTGCATTTTATGGCACTGTGGTTTCTGCCAGCTCCCTCTTCCCCCGCTTTGCCTCCCCTTTCTTGGAGGCAACCAGCTCCCCACGCCCCACAGTTTATTAAAAATCCTGGGTACCTTGGAAGAGACAACACAATAGTGTACTTGTTACAGCTGCCTCGTATTAATGGACTGCCCCTTTTGATTTTAGAGTGGAACTTTTGGCAGAAAACCAGCATCCAAAAGGGAAAATGGCTGTAAAACTCAGCAAAAAGGGGGGGGGAAGAGCCAACCCAGCTTTGATCAGAAAGGCTTGAAGATGAATCACGGTGATGCCCAGGCAGATTTGCTAGAGGTGAAGTTCAGTTGCAAAGAGGGGAGCCAGGGCGGGCACGGAGGGGGCTGGCCGGGGCGGCAATGGGGCTAGGGTGGAAGGGAGCCACGGCAGCCAGAGGTTCAAAGGCCTCTGCAGCGAGGAGCAGAATTGGAGGATTATTCACTTTCTATATTTTCACTCCTGCAGCACACATGGGAATCTAATTGGCCAGGATGAGAAATACAGCCAGACAGCTTACAAGTGGGCTTGAGAAGACAGAAAAATGTTTGCAGCTGCAAGCCATTAAAGGCAAACCCAGCCTTGCTCTTACACTTTAACTACCCTGCTGTATGCTCTCCTCCGCGTACCAGAGCTAACGTCAGTTCAAAAACCTTTCTGATCTTAAAAGGCCAAGCGCAACGCCTGGCTGCACCGGGGCGGCAGCGCTCCGGCACAGTGAGGGCTGCACACCTCGCGGGGCGACCAGGCGTCAGCTCTCCCCGCACCGCAGACCCCAACACTGCTCCTGCAAGGCTGACAGCAGCCCTGAGCCCCCCCAAGGGGTTAGCTTGGCTTTTTATGGAGGGAGGGAGCCCAGTCTCGCGGGGTCGGGGCTTCCCGTGCAGCCCATGCTCTGCACGTCTGGCCAAGCTCATCCCAGCATCTCCCTGCAGTGGCCACGTGTGGCAAAGCCCTTTGCGGGGCGATGCCCGTGGGTGCATCGTCCCACAGCCTCCCCAGCCACCATTGCTGCTTTTGCATTTCAGCCGAGCCACTTATTCCCCAGGATCCAAAAGCACTTGCTGGGGAGATTTTTCCCTTCTCGGCGCCTGGACACGGGGACCCCGTCTCCCCACCTCCACCACGGGAGCCACACGTCCAGGTCACTCTTCCCAGTGCTATGGGCACTGCAGGCTGCCCAGGGGACCATGCTGCTCACAGCCGCAGCACAGCCACCCCGGGGTGCTGGCGGCACAGCACTGCCTGCGGGGGGGTTCTTGTTTGGTGAGGGGTGGCGGGGCAGCAATTCCAGCCCAGCCCGCCCGGCCACCACCGTGCTGCTCCCGGCTCCTTGACTGCTCATTTCCTTTTCCGCTCCTGCAGTGACACCAAAGATGTTATTGCAGGTGCCGGCGCCAGCCCCGCTCGCTCCCCCGCATGGTTCACCCTGCTTCTCCTGAAACCTGAGGAGAACTGAACTCATTTTATGCCATTTTATTTCAATGCTCTGAGCATTAACCTTGTGCCAGGCATTTTTAATCCACCTATAAACACAGGAGAGGAGAGGGGCTGCAACTTTGCTTAATGGGGCAATTTTTTATTGATTATTTTGAAGCGTTGACACACCTCCTTCTAAATGCATGACCTGGGGGGGAAGAAGGTGTTTGAGTCTGGACTCATTTTAAATTGAGCTTAAAGTTGCTGGGCAGCACCAAACGGGCATTGCAGGATGTAGGCAAGGACCCCAAAAGATGGGGAGAGACCCTCAGGTGGAAGATCTGAAATGAATATACAGTGTTTGCAGTAGTTTGAGATGTTAAACCCAGGTGCATGCATGGGACAAGGGGAAGCCCCGCCTGGAAGTGCTGGTACAGGGACTGTGCACCACGATATAGGCAGGGAGCTCTCTGGTCCTGAGTGCCCACAGTGCCGGTCCGGGGGGGCTGAGACCGCTGGGGGAGATGCTTCAAGTCCAGCAAGGAAATGCAGGGACAGGTGGGGTCAGGAGCCCAGCGCTGCCTGGGGACATCTCTGCTGGAGCCAGTGTGCTGGGGGTGATGGGGTGTCACCGGCACTGCCCGGGGACCGATGGGCGCAGCACAGCAGAGCCTCGCAGGCAGGACGGCGCAGGGGCAGCAACGCAGCACTGCCGGCAGCCCCGGCAGGTCTCCACGCTTGGAGTGCAGCGAGCAGGACCTGGCCTTTCTCTCTCCTGCCCCAAACCCCGCCAACCTGGCAGGAGCTGGCAGGGAGGGCAGAGAGGGTGCCATGCCGTGGGAGCCCACCTGTGCCCGAGGATGGGGAGGAGGCAGCCGCAGCCCCAGCCGACAGCTGGGGAGGAAAAAGTGAAGGCTAAATAAGGATTCTGGCTGCTCCTGGCTGCCGGCCCAGTGCCACCCCTGCAAATCACCCAGTGGCAGATGAAAATCAAACCCCGATGGGAAGACGATGCCCGGGGCCAGGCTAAGTGCCAAAGGAGTGATGTTAGCCCCTCCATGGGGTGTGGGCCAGCAAGGACCTTTCTGGGCATCGTGTCCCCAGCAGGAATTTGCCATGGGCCGGTCTCACACCTTGTGGGGGGGTGGAGGTTCCCTGTGCCCTCTAGGAGAGCACTGGCTGGGGGACATGTCTTGGGGTCGGGGAGCCAGGCGGCTGCCGTGTGCCTGGGCCAGCGTCGGGGCTGCTCCCGGCTCTGCCCTGCTCGGCTGCTCCCAGCCCCTGCTGAGCCCCGGGGGGCAGCGCGGGGGGAGCGGGGGCTCCAGATTGGAACCACATGGAAGCACATTTGCAACGAATTAGGCCGGGAGCCAGCAGCTCTTGCTTGGCTGGGTGTGCAGCCAATCTTTGGGGATTGTCAGCTCCTCCCAGGTTTCCACAGCGGATGTTCCCTGGCCAGAGCGCAGCTGGGCTCTGCGCGAAGCCACGGCCAAGGCAGCCCAGAAGGAGATGAGCACACACGCGGGCAAGGACCCCCTCCCACATGCACAGCCCTGCTGGGTCGAGCAGGCCCCCGCGCACTCCCTGCCTCGGCCGGGGATGCTTTTGGGGGGTGAGGATGCCCCAGCGCTCTGGGGGAGAGGAGGTGGTGCACGGGAGGGGTTATTCGACCGCTTCCCAGCTTGGCAGCCCTGGGGCGAGGGGGCAGCTGCAGCGGGCATCATGTCTCCCCGCGTGCCCTGGCTCACCAACCCCTTGAGCTGCACCCAAAATTTGGCAGCTGGGGACCCCCGGCTCTGGCACTGGTGTGAAATCACATCTTGGGGGTACCTGAGAAAAGGGCTGACCCGAGAGGTGGGGAAGAAAAGCTCCACCTGGCAGCCCTCATGGGGGGCGAGAGGGTTAAATCAGTGGTACAGAAAGGCTTTGAGTGTGCATGTCAAAGAATGACACTAACAACTCATGTGACAACCTGCCAGGAAAACTTTTCAGATCATAATTCGCATAGCATTTGTATCATGTTCCCTTCCTGTTTAAAAAGACAATATGGAAACCGTGCAAGGGGTTATTTGCTGGTCAGGCTGGTTTGCTGGTTATGCTCCCTGTCACGCGCGTCCCTTTAGGAAGTGATGCCACCGTGACAGACGTCATTTCTAAAAATAACACCATCCCATGCATTAGTCTCCAGTGCCATTTGTTCTAATAATTCATTCCCAATTAAAGAATAATGGCTAATGATTAGTGGTGGGTGCATACTAAGCCCCCAGCAGAGCAAGAAATTGGGCTGCCTCCCCACAAACCACCCAAGCATCTTCCTCAGTGGCATGTCCTACCGACAGCAGAGGACAGAGAGGGGACACTGCCTTCCTCTGCCCAGCCTAGCCTTTTCAGCCGTCGCAAACCCGTCAGCAGTATTTCACTGATCCTGCCCCACCTCTAAAGGACAAATCCTAGGGGGCACCCAGAGCCCCCGTGCAGTCGCAGAGCCATGGCACGGTGCTTGGCTGGATGCGTGGGGGCCCCAGCAGCACTGCGGCTCCCTGATAAGGCCATGTCTGCTGTAAAACGGCCTCTTGTTTCGCGAATAAGGATATTTATGAAATGACAGGCTGCAGTGTTAATCTCTGGCTGGCAAGCAAGCATGCCAGCAGCGCGGCAGCCGGGCACAGCCTGCGAAAGCCTTTTGCCGCAGTCCGGGCAGGGAGGCGCTTGGGGAGGTCCTGGAGATCAGCCCGTCTGCCGGTGGGTTTCACCTCCAGCACTTTGCACGGCCGCTGCTCCCTGACACCCACGCTGCCCGTGCCCAGCTCCCGGCGCAGAGGGGCTGGGGCAGGAGCTGCCCATGCGTGGGCATCCCCAGCTGGGGGAGCTGACCCGCACCCCCCCACATGCTCCCGCTGATGGCCCTGAAGCAACAACGGCCCAAACACAACTCCCCCTTGGATTTTTTTATCACCCGCATAGCACTGGCGAAGGGAGGGAGGCCACCGCCGGGGAACATCTGGGCTCCATTGCTCATTGTCTGGCAATTAATGTCAGCACTGAAGACAGAAGGGACGTCAGATATTAAATAAACACAACCGCACTCTGCAGACCAAAACAGCCCCCCTGGGGAAAGGCGCACATGCACCCGCACCCACACCCCCCCGGCACGGCCCCGGCCAGGGCGCAGGACATGGGCGGCTCGCCGCACACACGTGTGAGCACAGCCACACACGCTCGCAGGCTCCCACACAGCTTGGGTTTCACGTCAGCTAAGGCAGAGCAGGGAAAAAAAAGAGAGCTCCTTTTTCATTTTCCAGCAGGCAGATTACATCTGCAAGTGCAGAAACCGCCGAAAACTCTACCCCGTGAAACAGGGTGATGCAGGGAAGGTGGGCAGAACCCCGTGGGGTCTGGGCTGGCCAGTACCCCCACAGCCAAAGCTGCTGCTCAGGGTCTCACCCCTGGGCTGGACACATGCCTCTGGCAAGGAGCAGCCACGTGCTGGTCCCCGTGGGTGTGCACACTTCCCACGCGGGGCCGTGCGGGCTGTGCCCTGCCTTTACCGGCACACCCAGCCCCTCCTGCTGCCCCCACAGTCCCGGCACAGCCTGGCATGTTGGGGGGCTGATGGCAAATTAGCACAAAGCCCTGCCCTACAGGTTCCTGGGCATCCCGCTGGCCAAACAGCGGGGACGGACAGTCCCACCATCCCTTCCACCAGGCTGGTTAAAGGCTGTGTTTCCCCCTGTCCAACCGCAGTGGACACCAAAAACCTTTTCTCCTGCCCTTTCTCTGCCTGTGCCCAGAGACAGACCAAGCGTGAGAGCGGCCAGACCCCCAGAGAGCGGGGAGGCTGCCTGGCCACTGCGCAATGGCAGCCGCATGCCTCAGTGCTGCTCCTGCGGGCTGCCAGCCCCTGGGCTGAGCGAGCTGGTGCACTGTTTAGTTCACAGGCCGGGGCAGCTATTCCCCACGGGCTGCCTCACGCCGGGCAGAGGATGCACAGTTGGGCCACTGGCCCAACCCCAGCTCACAGGGCACCCCGGCCGGGTCGCGGGAGCACGGCAGGGCTCAGCGTTACCCCTGGGTACAGGCTGCGGCGCCGGGCTGGGCTCGGCTTCACGCTGCCACACAGGCGCTGCTCTGATGTGTGTGTAAGAGCCGCACCACAGCACGGGGGCTCGGCACGGACCGGCGCTTGCCGTGCAGGTGTGCGGGATGCTCCTGACCTCTGCCCGCTGCTGCTGCTGCATCGCTGGAGCAAAGTTTCCTGCGTCCCGGCATCTTCCATCAAACAGGAGGCGTTTCAGCAAGGATGACACCTGTGCAAGTGCAGGGGGAAAAGCAAAACTCAGCGGGCTGGTAGGTGCCCAGGCTCAGCCATCTGGGTGGTCTCCCATCCCTTCTGGGCTGAAACTTGTGGGTCCTGTAAAGGGCAGCGAGGAAAGGGACAGGCAGTGAAACGTGCCCCGTTCACACCGGAGAGGAGTGCTGCACCAGCCCAGGCTAGCGCACAGGGTGTTCTGCTCCTGTGTGCAGCAGGCACTCATTAGCTCAGGGCTGGCTGTGCCTACTTTATTCTCTGGAAGCTTTTGTTCCCTTACAGAAATGTAGTCTCTCTCTCCCTCACCCTTAGCCCCTTTTAATATTAAGGTCAATAGGTTGACGATTAAGCAGGAAAAGGGCATGAAGAATCAACCAAATTAAATCTTGTGTGCAAACAGGTGGGTGTGAAATTTCAATCAATGGCTGGTGTTAGCAGGGACCCCTGGGATCCCGATTTCCCAGGGGAAGACTGGGCAGCCCCAGGGGGATTTGGGTACAAAAACTCCAGACATGGGAGAATAGAAAAAAGTTTTCTCAAAAACCAATATTGACAAGGTCCCTGTGTTTGCACCCTGGCTTTCCCCGGCAGCACAAAGGGAGATGATTATCCTGGGTCCGGTGGGGAGGGGCTGACGGGAGCTCAAAGGTGAGCCGGGCCCCCCCGGCTCCCCTGGCCCCAGCCCCTCCGCTTAATCCCCCTCTCACCCGAGCTTTGAAGTCGCCAGAGGTTGAATATGGGATGTAAATCACGTTAGCCGCAGTGTGTGATCACAACGCTGCTGCGAGACAATGCCGTGCTTCCCCTGGGGCCCGGGCATCCCACCGAGCCGCGGCCAGCTCCGGGCTATAAACAGCCCCGAGCTGCGGACGAGAGCGGGGACAAGGGTGGGTTGCGGCGGGGGACACCCATTGCAGGCGGGAGAGAGCCTCGTGCTCTGTCGTGGGGCCGGGAGCGGGAGCCACGGCGGGCACCGGCACCCCGTGGCCGTGGGGCTGCCGATAGCAGGAGGCTCATCCCTGGGATTAATTAGCAAAGGCTGCGGCCACAGAACAATGTAAAACACGAGCCGTTTGCTGGGGCGTTGGTTACTGGGGCTGTCCCGCAGCGTTGCACATCTTGTAAGCATTAGCGTCACGTAAGAGGAGCCTGCACAGAAGGACGTGGGGTTTATTGGGTTGTAAACTGCGTTGTTCCCGTTACAGTAACAACGTTGCTGGTGAAGAAATGTGCCTTTCGCACACGAGGCCCGGGAACCAGGTGTGCTGGGAGGAAACATGGAGGGTTTGGAGGCTCTGCTGTCACCATTGGGATAACAGAGAGAGAAACAAAGCAGGCGTGGGAGAAAGCAGGAGGAGGCACCGAGGAGATCCGACCGCTACCCCAGGGCTGCTGTGCCTTTCAGCCCTTTGCATTTATCTGCCCCAGCCCTGGCTCGCCGGTGCTCAGCCCCCCTGCTCCCCAACACGGGGCTGCACACCCCACCTGCCGCCTGGGAAGTTCAGACCCGGGGTGAGCAGGGCGAGAGGGAGACAGCAAGTATCTGCCGGCTCCTCGGCTCCGTTTTGACGCCCTTCACCCCGCCTTGCTCCAGCACTCGCGCTGCCTCCTGTGGCACCTGGGAAGATGTGACGCATGGGGTCTGCTGCCCAGCACGGAACAAGAGCACCGCTGCCCCAGCCAGCAGCCCCGAGCACCAAGAGCTTTCCTGCCCTGTGGAAAAATCTCCCGTGTTTAATTTTCCCTTAGCCAAGGAAGCAGCCTCCAAAAAAAAGTGATGGTGGACCCAAATAATTAACCCATTTCCTTTTTTCCCACTACCAAAAATGCATCCATTCTCTGCAGGCAGCAAGTTGGCTGTTTTAAGTCTTTTTTCACCATTTGACACCCAAACCAGGACTAAGTGTCCAAGACCAGCACCAGAGCTTATCAACCATCACTGTCCGGCTGTACAGATCTGGATGAACTGCGTTACAGGCATCTCCCCACCAGCCTCGCTCCAAATGCCCCTGGTTTCTCCCCGGAGCTGCGACCTGCCTCGCTGGCCCCGGCAGAGCTTCCCAAGCAGGTGCATGGCGGGAAACACAGGACCTGTCATCCTCCCTGCCCAGTGACAGGTGACAGAGAGGAGCTGGGTGATGCCGGGGATCTGAACCACGTGGCACCAACGCAACTGCACGCACCTGCTAAGAGGAGCCAGGCGTGGGTACCAGCCCAGCTCACCCCCCCAGGCTCCCCTTCGCTCCTCTCCCACTGCTGCAGCACCCGAGCACAGGACCCTGCCAGTCAGAAAATATCTGCTTTCAAAGCTTTTTTTCTTTCTTCTTAATTGGGAGACCGGATGATTTATTTTTTTTTAACAAAATATGTTGTTATTGTGGAAAATATCTGCTCTCCACAGAAAATGCCTTGCGTTCGCTGTACGCATTGTGGGCCATACCAGAAAACATCTGATGTGCTTCCAAAACCGCCGGGGCCTTTCTTTTCCTATTAAAGTGGAAGTTTTCTTCAGGAAACAAGTTTTACCTAGTTTGCACTGACATTTGCCGCAGCAGACAGCAAGCAGCCCTGTCCCCATGCCGCTCCTCCATCTCTGGGAGGTGGCATCATAGGGTCACCCTGGCATGACCAGGCACCCAAACCTGCAGCACAAACCCTGGCTTCGACCCAAGCTTTGATGCAAGCTTTGACCCAGGTCCTGTGGGCCATCAAGAACCAACCGCCAGCACCCACCCGGGCTGGCCCAAGGGGGAACCATGGCTTCTCGGGGCAAGATGATATCTCTTTGAGAAACACAGAGGAAAATGCACTATTTTAGTCCTATCAAGAGCTCCCCGGTGCCATGTGAGCCGAGATGTGTGCCCACCAGGCTCCCAGGGTCGCGCTGGCCCAAGGGCGGTTATGGAGATGCCCTTTTCTGCCTCACCGTGCGATCTCCCTGATACTACAGCACTGCTCTGAGTCCCAGGTGAGAAGAAAGGTCTGAAATTTACTGTGGAATAGCAATGTTTGATTATTAGATCTGGAAAAGTGACCTGATTTTATCACCATATCTTCTGCCCGTATTGCTGGTGTTTCACAGTGCGAAGTACCAACAGTGCCCAAGACAAACATCTAATGTATTTAACATTAGCCAGTATGGCTGTACAGCATCAACACTAATTGAAAGTTTAGAAAGCTAAGTCAAAACCAAACACTGCCATTTCCACTTAGCATTTTCCATTATTATTCTACAGAAAGGAAAAAAAAGAAAAGAAAAGAAAAGAAAAGAAGAAAAAAAAGAAAAGAAAAGAAAAGAAAAGAAAAGAAAAGAAAAGAAAAGAAAAGAAAAGAAAAGAAAAGAAAAGAAAAGAAAAGAAAAGAAAAGAAAAGAAAAGAAAAGAAAAGAAAAGAAAAGAAAAGAAAAGAAAAGAAAAGAAAAGAAAAGAAGAAAAGAAAAAAGAAAAGAAAAAAAGAAAGAAAAGAAAAGAAAAGAAAAAAAAGAAAGAAAAGAAAAGAAAAGAAAAGAAAAAAGAAAAGAAAAGAAAAGAAAAGAAAAGAAAAGAAAAGAAAAGAAAAGAAAAGAAAAGAAAAGAAAAGAAAAGAAAAGAAAAGAAAAGAAAAGAAAAGAAAAGAAAAGAAAAGAAAAGAAAAAAGAAAAGAAAAGAAAAGAAAAGAAAAAAGGAAAGAAAAGGAAAGAAAAGAAAAGAAAAGAAAAGAAAAGAAAAGAAAAGAAAAGAAAAGAAAAGAAAAGAAAAGAAAAGAAAAGAAAAGAAAAGAAAAGAAAAGAAAAGAAAAGAAAAGAAAAGAAAAGAAAAAAAAATGAAAAAACCTGCAAAATTTCACTCCTGTCTTTAAAGTTCATCCGTGATTAGGACAGATGTCAGGATGGTGATTACAGCAACCCTACCCATCGGTTTTCCTGCTGTGTCTGTAGCACAAGGTAGGAAGCACCTGGGGACGACTGTTACGGTTCCTCCACAACAGCTCTGGCTGTCTCTGAATCTGACAGCCTGGGACTTAAACTCTGCCTGGCTCAGGAGGAGCTGCGCCCTTTCCAGTTGGGGACTATTCCTGAACACTCTTCCCCCCAGCAAAGCCTCTGGGGATAGTAAAGAAAATTGCCTGTGCCTTCCCACCTGAAACATGCCTTGTTTACTAACCGCTCCTCGTCAAGTGTTTATAGGGTCAAAACCATGGCGGCTCGCCTCGCATGCCAGAGAGCCCCGGGGCTTGTTAGGCAAGGGCTGGCTTCAGCGGCGACGAGCCCAGTGAAGATGCTGCAGTGCCGTGCGGCGCAGCCAGCCAAGCCACAGCCATATTCTGAATTTCTTTCTTTTTTTTTTTCCAAGCAGTCTTCTGAGAAAACATCTGCTGTGCCCCAAGCCTGCACCAGAGCTGAAGATCAAAATAAAGGACTTTTGTCTTTTTATTAAGCATTTTAGCAAACGTAACTATTACATTCATATTATATTTCCCTGTTTTGTACAAACACGTTTAAGTCAGCACTAAGAGGATTACGTTTATGGCGCACCAATCTCTGCTCAAATGGGCTGACTAAAGAAACTCTTGTTAAACAGTATTTTCTCTAATGCCTGTTGCTTTTCTTCCTTGCCTTAGTGCTCAGACATCTATCCAGGCTCCCTAAATCCACCCTCCTCATAAGCTTTCAGATCAAGACTCTTCCCCCCTCTGCCCCCCTCCGCACCCTTTAATAAAGCTGAAGATGAACATTAGCGCTTGGTTCAACTGCACTGGAAAGGGAAAGGGCAGATTCATCAAAATCTTTATACCTCCATAGAAAAATGTAGCCTTTTGCCTTTCCTTGAGTGAATGCCTTTTCTAGAGGGTATTCATTAGGGGTTCGGTCTGTTTTTGCAGACAGCTCCACAGATGTTGACATTTTTTTTCTTCGCTGGGTTAAGACGCCTTCTATAGGCTTTCAGTCTTCATTTGTTACTTCTTTATTATCCAAGAGGGGTTTTTCTTTCTTTTTTTTTCTTCTTCTTTTTTTTTTTTTTTTTTCTTCCCGAGGAGTTGACTCGGTTCTCTGAAGAGAGCAGTGGTAGTCAGGCTCATTATTATCTCGGACCCTTTTTCATCGCCCCGGCAGGCCGGCCGGGGCCGCGGGGCCATTGTGGCGGAGCAGCAGGTAGCTGTGGCACGGCGGGGTCAGCGCTCCGGCCGGCGCAGCGCCTTTGTGCGCCCGCCTCGTGCTGCCGGCTCCGTTTGTCCGGCGGTGGGAAAGGTCAGGAGCACACCGCCGCTCCATACCTGAGCTTTTGTCTCTGGCCTCTGCTGAGAGCTTATGGAAATAATTTGTTGGAAAGCAATCGCTGGACCTGGGGAGGAAGCAGAGAGAAGGGGTGGAGGTGTGCCAGCAGGGATGGGGGTGGTACGGGAGCTGCCTGGTCCATCAGACATGCTGCTTCTTGGCCAGAGCTGCTGGGTGCTGCCAGTGTCCACACTCCGCGTGCCGCTCGGGAAGCCATGGGCTTGCCATGGTCCACAAGGCTCAATATCATCTGGGCCTTTACATATTGAGATGGCCGGTTTCCCATGGCAAACTTTGCAAATTTTTGCAAAAACTTTGCAAAAACTTTGAAATTTCCCCCTGCAAGGTTGCTGGGACAGGGTTGGGGACTGGCAAATGCATCGTAATTCAAGTGGTGCTTCAGGAGCTGCCGTAACAGAAACCGGCGGTAAGGGCTCCAGCCTGTTCACAGCTGGGCCCATTGTGTCACCTGGCCACCGCGGGCCATGCATTATCTCAGGGAAAAGGAGAGCCCTCCTGCTCCTTCCGGGAGCCCTCCTGGCCCGTCCCCGCACTGCCCGGAGTCACCAGCCCCGCAGCCAGCACGGGGCTCCCCAGCCGTGCTCCCAGCGTGAGCTGGCAGTGGGGCCACGCGGAGGTGACAGGTATCTTTATCCCGCCACCCAGGAGAGCTCCAACGTCCCGCTGGCAGGAATTTGTCTGCAAATTTTCCCCCATTGAAAGGAGCGAGGGGGCTGAGATGATCGCTTGATTATGGCTGAGGCAGGTGAGGTGGAGAGACGGGGCAGCTCCCAGAGAGCTGTGCTCCCAGCCCTTAACCTCTCCTCCCCAGCCTCATGATTTAATGCCTTACCGGGGCACATCGGCTCCAGCCATGGGGCAGCAGGTGGGCATTAAGGGTGACGTGATCCCAATTAGTGCTCGCCATCTAAATAACGCCGGCTGTGGTTGGGAAGGAAGGTGCCTGGCCAGCAGGCACGGCAACCTCCCGCCTTCGCAGCACCGCAGGGTTGTGCTGCCGCCGGGTGCCCGTGCCGGGTGCCCAAGTGCTCCCCAGCCGCTCTCGCCCAGCCAAAGGAGGAGCAGGAGGGCAGCAGCTCCCCCCCACCAGCTGCAGCCCCAAGTCCCAGCCTTGGACACTGAGCTCACCGGCTGGAGCCCGGATGGGAATATTGATGGAGACACTGAAAACCATCACATTCGGCCCCCACCAGTACACTAAAAGCTCCTGCCATTTTCCCTTTTTATCACGGCTTTAGCAGGAGAGCTCCCATTAGCTTTACACATCATCCTGGGGGAAATAGTGCTGATAGATGCGTGAGATCAGGCAGGTGGATTTCCTTTTCATCACTTATGCCGGAGAAGCCTTCCACTGCTAAAAGCAAGAGGAGAATGAGCCAGCTCTTGCAGCCCGATAGTGATCCACACAGAAGGTCATGGCTGGATTTCACGCGCCTTGCTCTGCGCTGGCGCCTGGGGACTGCCTGGCCCTACTGGGCAGGGCAGGATCTGGCCCAGAACAGCACCGGCTCAGAAGCACTTTCCTTGGGGCGGGACTCCCCATTTCCCCCTGCGCAGGGATAAGTCCCCTCCCGGTGCAGCTTTTCACGCTGGCAAACTCCCAGCCACGACCACAGGGAGAAAGCAGCTCTTCTGTAAAAGCAGAGCGACGGCACTCCTGGCTGCGCCTGCTCTCTCTCACCCCGGTGTGTTTGCGTCGGCCGTTGTCCCCCCCGAGCATGCCGCAAGCTTGGTGGTGCTGGCCAGCTGGCACTCGCACGCGCTGACCGGCATCAGGGATGCGAAGGAGCCCCGGGTGCGGGACCCGCAGCAGCCTTTGCATGAACATTGCAAGTGCTGACGTTTATAACCCAGAAAATCTGGGCTCTGAAGGGCTCTCTCTGGCGGGGCAGGAGGCGTGCCGCCCTGCCCAGAGCCACTTTTATGCCATTGTGCCTTTTCAGCATTGCATTAAGGCAGCCAAAGAAGGGGGATTTTTAATGGTTCCAGGGGAACAAAGCAGGAACATTCGGCCCAACTTCATTACAGAATCATCTGAAACGCTTGAGGAACGTTTCCCACTAATTATCATAAATAGCCGAAAAAAATCTTTCCCTCCCAAAGCAGGTTCCAGCTGCCCCTCTGTGTTTTCTCACCTCTACTTCCAATAGCCTGACCCTGCCCCCGCACAAAGGGGAGACCCCATCTCCGCTCCCCCAACACTCGGGGGCTCTGAAGAAATACAAACAGGCAGCAGATTAACAGCACTTGTTTGCACCTTAAACAAACAGGCAACTTCCGCCCCTCCGGGCTCTCCCGCTGCCCAAGGGAGGACGTGCCGGTTGGTTTGCCTTGCCCTTGCTCTCGTGCCCTGCCCAAATCCTGGATAAAAGCATGGGCAGCGCAAGGCGTGAAGCAGGCGAACCAAGGATGGGAATGCCGGGGCTGCCAGCCCCGCACCCCATTGAGCCCCATCCCCTATGCCTGGGGGTCTTCTCGCCGCCCAGCTGCCCTGGGGGGGTCAGGCCCCTGCCCCGGCGGGACGTGGCTGCAGCCCTTTTGCAGGAGGGCTGGGAGATGCCAAGGCCAAAGCAGATGAATGAATGTCCCAGTTCAGGTCCTGCCCCGTGGGTCTCACACGGCTTCTCGGCAAGGAGCAGCCTGACGTGGCTGGACGGGTGCTGTGAGTGAGCGCGTGGAGGGATGCTGCCAGTGAAGGATGGGGAGGGACAGACAGACCATCCAGAGGACACACAGAGGAGTGGTGCTGGTGTTCGAAACCATCACCAGCATCGAGGGGGCACAGCAGCAACACTGAGCAATGACTGCCAGCCCACGGTCATCTCTGCTGAGTGCAATAGGGGATGGACGGGTGCCGGACACGCCTGCCGGGCTGGTCCTTAGGCTGATCCCAGCAGCCGCAGCTGCCTCTGCCAGGGAGCTGCCCCAGGTCAGGTCCTCACCCTGCAGGTCCCATGCCGCCCATCCCACCTCTCCAGGCAGCCCTGCCAGCACCTCCCTGTTCCTATGGGACCCGGTGCCAAACCAGCCCCTTCTCGTCCTGCCCACAGCACACGGAGCAGCCAGCCCCCAGCCCTGCACCCCACCGGGGCAGGCGGTCGCAAGAGACGTGGGGGCTCAAACCACACCAGCAGCTGGCGAGACGCCGCTCCCGGCACAGCTACGGCACGTGTTTGGGGCTGGCACACGAGGCGGGCACCCAGGGAGGAAGCTGCGGCAGCGCAGCCACGGGCTGAGGCAGGTTCCCAGCAGCAAGCCAGCAGTGGGACTTGCCTGCTGGAGGCTCAGGTTTGCTCCCTGCCCGGGTTATTGTACAAATCCCCCCATGCAGGTGTTCATTGCCCCCTTCCCACCAGCCACAAGAAAGGGCTGTCGCTCACAAGCCCCCTTCTCGCCTGTGGGGCGGCCCAGGGGCAGGAAGGGGACCAGAGGCAGGTGGCAGGGACAGGCCGCTGCACCCACAGCACGGGGGGCTCCCGGCAGGGCTGACGGGCAGAGGGGTTACAGGTTGGTACTGCAGAATGAGTGACAGGGCTGTGGGAGCCATGTCTCATCTGCACAAGGCAGGAAGAGAGCCAGCAGCGGCTGTGGGGCTCCCAGGCCATGCTGGAGACCCCTGGTCCCAGCGCTGCTCAAGGACATGCACACATGGTATCCTGTCTCTCCTTCTAACTCGTTGTCACCTGAGGCTAAGTACAAGGACATCAGGCAGTCACGGCAACTGGGAAGAGGTTTACAGTGTCACAAGCAGCCTGGAGACGCCACACAGGGATGCTCACCTTTTTTTTTCCAATGCAAGAACCAGGGGCATCCTGTGCAAGGAGCGGCAAGCAGGGGGAGAGCAAAAGGAGGTGCTGCCTCGTTCGGTGCATGGGCAATCCTGGGCAGTCCTTGCCATAGGGTGCTGCGGATGCTAAAATCTTACCTGAGTTCAGAGAAACCAGAGAAATTCACAGATTAAAAAATCATCAAGCACTACTCAGTGCAATGGCTGTCCTGCAAAGGGATGCCCGGGCTGCCCACAGCAGAGCAGGGAGGGTGTGCTGGGGCCTGTGCGCTCCCTGGGCACCTGCCCTGGCCACGTACCTCCCCGCTGGGAGGAAAGCCTCTCCTTGGCATCGCAGCGAGGTGCAGCTCCGAAGCAGCAAACCTGTACGCTGGTCTCCCCGGTGCAGATCCCCCATGCTCTGCCCCATCCCCGCATGCTCTCTGGCTGCTCTTGCTCAGCGATCAGGAAACCCAAGCAGGTTCCTGCACAGGCTGCCCAGGCACATCACCCCCAGGACACCCTGCATCCCACCCGCCTCTCAGCCCCTTCCCTCCCGGGGGACAACAGAGTGAGCAGGGGCAAACAGGAGCGGCTGCTAATTCCTCCCAGCCCAGCACAGCCGTAGCCCTCCAGGGATCGGCCCTGCAGCGATGGAGGGAGCTGACTCCTGCCTGCAAGCCAGCTGCACCAGCCTGGCCCCGGGAACATGGGCGGCTGTATTTTCATTGCAAATTAGAAATCAATCATAGCAGGAAATTCCCATGCTGAGAACACCCTGGTTATTATTATTTTACAGCACTCGGAGGTGTTCTGGGCACTTAGAAAGACGTGGCCCTTTCGGGGTATTATGGGGCAAATTAGTTTTAAAGGCAGCTGTAGGAATGTTGGCCGTTTGGTTTCCGGAGTGGGACGGGCACAGGTGGAGGCTGCGGGGCTTTGTGCTGCTTTCAGATACACCACCGCTCTTCAAAGAGGGAATCAGCACGCTCCGGAGTGAACACCCCTAGCCTGACCCCAGCTTTATTAATAACAAGTAATTAATATGAGAGCGGACGTGCCTTGTGTCTCTGAAGACCTTTTAAGATGTGATTATGTTGTGCTAATCTCACCCCAAAGTACTTCCCTGTTTAGACTGCGCTGGGCCATTAAATATCTGAAAGCCAGCGGAGACCCCCCCTTGCCGCCCCGGGAAGTGCTCGGGGTCTGTTCCCCGGCAGCCAGGCCCTGCTTTCAAACCCTCTAAATCAAGTATTAAGTTGAGCCCATCTGGACTGCCAGGAAAAACACTCCCTCTCCCTCATCTGCGTCTCATTACCCGCCGTGCCAGCCCCGGCCCTGGAGCCGCTCGCTCCATCCCGCCCAGATGTGCTGCCCCGCACTCGCCTCCCATATTTCACAGCCGTCAGCAGGACTTCAAGGAGCAGCCGAGGGGCCTGTAACACTGCACAGGCTCTTAGCAAAGACATATATCCAGGTCCCTAACGCATAGCTGCAGGCACATACCCTAACGCGAAGGCCCTTTCCCCCTCCCTTGGTTTTGCACCAGTCAGGGGAGCTGGGACACTCAGGGCTCCCGGCTAGGAGGTTTCCAAGACGCTTCCCCGCGGCTCTTTGCCCAGCACATGTCCAGACCATTGATTTTCAGGGGTTCTCCCCCCGAGACCCCCCGAAGCCAGGCAGCCCCTATGCCCCACACCTGGGGAAGGGCACTCAAAGGCAGGGCAGGACGAAGCAAGCGCTAGTGGCAAAGGTGAGGAGTTGAAGACAGACACCTGCAGCCTGGTAGTAACCAGGGTGATTAAATTTGGGAGCAGCTCCGCTGGCACAGGGCAAAGTCAGCACTGAGCCTAGAGAAAATAAGGTACCCAGAGACCCAAACCAGGGAACAACCCCTGTGTTCATTGGCTCAAAAATCTCCTGGGCTAGAGCTTTCTAGTGAAAGTTTCAGCACTTCCAGAAAACCCGCAGAAACAGCCACGTTTGTTTAAGTTTGGCACTTTCCTGGCCCTGGCAGCAGCCCAGGACTACAGAGGTGAAGGCACACATCAAACCTGCATTTATGAGGAGAGTTATCCCTCTCCTCCCAAGCTTCAGAAGAGCTGGTGCTCAGCCTGCAGTCGGGGCTCAGCATCAGGTGAAGTTATGGTATGAACACTCCGTGACCGGCCATGCTCAAACATTATTCTTCAAGAGAGGCCAGGGCAGGTAACATCGCAAAGAGGTTTTGGGGGCATGAGATTTAAGAGGGGGAAGAACAGCATGTCTATTATCTCCCTGTGTTGCTGCCTGCAGGAGGGTATGCAACCCTGGTCCTACACCACTCCCTGATGACCAGAACTGACTGGGACCCCCATGCTCCAGCAAGCAACAGGAATCCCCCGCAGCAGGTCATGGCGAGAAAAGCCCTGGGATGAAAATACTCCTCTCGCCAGCCCTTCAGTGCATGGCAGAGATGCAGGGGAGGCTTTAATATCAGTGAGGAGGAAAGGGAGAAGGAGAGCGGACGAGGTCAGAGTGTTATGACAGACGTACAGGCGCTGACACACCCCGTACCGCACCGCAGGGAAGAAGCCAGGGCGTGGGGCAGGAAGCCTTGGGAAGTCCTTCCCCAAGGGCTGCTTGCACCCTGCAGGTACCTGCCAGGGATGGGGAGGAGATGCAGGCAGGAGCCCCGACCAGACCCTGCAAGCAACAGCGGGCCGTGCCCGCGGTCCATCGAGGTCCCCAGCCGGCCGGGTGCGGGGTCTCCGGCACGTCGGTGAGGTGCCTCCAGGGCCACTGCTCGCCCTCTATGCATCCGGTGGCCCTGGGCAGGTGGTGGCAGCCACTGCCTGTGTCGGGATGCCATCTAGTGTCGCTTGGCAGAAGGGCCCGTCAGGCAGTGACACCGCGCATAGGCTCCCCATGCTCACAGCATCGCCAGGGGCCAGCTGGGAGGCACCCCAAAACAGTCTGGGTGCTGGGACACCCACCCCTGGGAGACTGCACCCCACCGATGCTGGTCCGCACCCCATGACATACACACCCCGTCGCCAGCACGGCTGCAGACCCCAAAGGAGGGCAATGGGCATTGCCCAGGGCATGCAGGGGCAGCGAAGCTCAAAGAGGTGCCCGGGCTTGCTCGGGGGACCCCGGTGCAGCCAGAGCTTGGAGACTCAGCAGCCTCACCGGCAGCATGGGGTGGCCCTGGCGGCAGGTGGCTCGGTGAAGGAGAAGGGTGAGCATCCCCCACAGCAGCGTGCAGCCCGCCTGCAGTGCCAGCGTGGCCAGGCCCAGGGCCAGGGAGACCCAGCAGTGCTGCGGGCTGGACCGCAGGGTGAAGCCCCAGGCGTGACGGCCGCTGGGGGCCAGGGGTGGGGAGGCCGGCCAGGGGCTCATATGGTCTGGCAGTGCGGAGACGGGAGGTGTCGGGAGCAGGATGGTGCCTGCAGGGGTGGGAGCGTGTTGGGGGGCAGTGGGAGCGGGCTGGGTGCCAACCGTGGACAGGCCCCACATGGTGGCATGGTCCTGCTCCCCGTCTGGCACAGGAGCATGGTGGGATGGGGAGTGTGATGCCAGTGGGACCATGCCTGGCGCAGCAGTCCTGGGGGGTGGCCAGAGTGCCATGGGAGGGGCTGAGACAAGGGAGCTGCTGGGTGTCCCCCATGGGGTGGTGGCTGGCCTCTCCATGGGCACCAGAAGAGCAGGAGGCACTTGTTTGGTGGTGGCTGCCAGTGGGTTTGTTGGCACCGGTGTGGTGGCAGAAGCTAGAGTGGACAGTGCAGGCTCTGGGCTGGTGGCCCCAGGAGGCTGTAGGCTTATGATGGATGAAGCTGGACACAGGCTGAAGGCCTCCTGTGGCACAGCTGGCGATGGGGTGGTGATGGAAGCCTTGGGCAGCGCGGCTGATGACGGGCTGGCAATGGAGGCCTTTGGCAGCACGGTTGGTGATGGTGTGTTGATGGAGGTCTCTGGCAGCACAGCTGATGATGGGGTGGTGACAGAGGCCTTTGGCAGCATGGTTGATGATGGTGTGGGGATGGAAGTCTTGGGCAGCACAGTTGGTGACAGTGTGTTGATGGACGTCTTTGGCAGCACAGCTGATGATGGGGTGGTGACAGAGGCCTTTGTCAGCATGGTTGATGATGGTGTGGTGATGGAAGTCTTGGGCAGCACAGTCGGTGATGGTGTGGCCATGAAGGCCTTAGGCAGCACAGCTGATGATGGGGTGGTGTTGAAGGCCTTAGATGGTATGGTTGGTGATGGAGCGGTGAAGAAGGCCTCCGTTGGCAACACAGCAGAGGTGGCCAGAGGCGACAGCATGGTTGGCAGTGCCATGATGGGAAAGGCTGCCAGTGACAGCACGGTTGGCACTGCAGTGGGCAAGGCTCCAGGTGACAGCAAGGCTGACATCCCTTGTGATGATGTGGAGGTGAATGGCAGAGACGGAGTAAAAGAAGCTGAAAGAGGCAGAGTAGCTGGGCAAATTAAGTGGTTGTCCCTCAGCGATGTCACTGCTTGCCCTGCCAGGTGGGGTGGACTCTTGCATGACACTTGGGTGGAGAATTTTACCTTCTCACTGTTGCCCAGGATCCAGCTGCGTAGGTAGCAGAGGTTGCAGTCACACCTCCATGGGTTCCCACTCAGATACACTGAGCTGAGCTTCTTCAGGGGGTCCAGGAGACCTCGGGGGGCACTCTCCAGCTGGTTCTTCTGAAGGTTGAGGGTTTTCAGATTTGAGAGAGAAGCAAAGACCTCATCATCCAAGGCAGAGAGCTGATTTGTGTCCAGCTGGAGGTCTGAGAGCTTGCTGAGCCCAGTGAAGGCTCCTCTTGGTAGGGCTGCTAGCTGGTTGTGGGACAAGATGAGTTTGCCAAGAGATGTGAGGTTGACAAAGATGCCATCTGGAAGTGTGGCCAAACTGTTCCTGCCCAGGTCCAGCTCCCGCAGGTGTGGCATGGTGTCAAAAAGGCAGCAGGGGAGCTCTGTAATGTGGTTTGAACCCAGAGTCAACAGCTTCAATTTGTTTAAACCAAAAAAGCCCTGAGGTGGGAGAACCCCAATGAGGTTGTTGTCCAAGAGGAGTTTCTCCAGGTGAGACAGGCTCCTCAGGAGCATGGGTGGCAGCGTCCTGAGCCTGTTCCTCTGGAGGCTGAGCTCCAGCAGCCCCGGCTGACTGTCTAGCAGCCCTTCTGGGAGGTCCTGCAGCTCATTCTCATACAGCCGGAGGACTTGCAGCCGGGGGAGTTTGCTAAAGGCATCCCCAGGAAGAGTTGTGATCCTGTTTCTAGCCAGGTCCAAAAATGTTAGATTGATGAGAGAATCAAAAATGCCTTCTGGAAGAGAAGGGATTGCATTGATGTGCAGCGAGAGCTCTCCCAAATTTTCCAGCCCATCAAACAGGCCTTTGGGGATGTATCTGAGGTGGCTATCTCTCAGCTCCAGCCTCTGCAAGCTTGGGAGGTTTTGGAAAGTGCCCACAGCTAGTTCTTCTAACACGGCACCAGATATCTCCAAGTCCCTCAGCTTCTCCAAACTATCAAAGGCTCCAGGTTCAACTGCCTTGATCTTGTTGCCAATAAACAAAATCTTGATCAGGTTGGGTATATACCTGAAGGCACCTTTCCTTATAGCAGTGATGCTGGTTTGCATGAAGATCATCTCAGAAATGAAGGGCTTTGCAATCTTTGGGATCTCTTTGACATCATTTTTTATCCCTCTGTAGACCTCCTGGTAGTCTTTGGGCATTTCATACGGATCTTCACCCACTATTTGATCTTGGCATTTATGGGCATGGAAGGAAAGCAAGAAAAGGAAAAGGAAATGCTGGTACATTGTCCTGAAAAAAAGGTTTCAAAAATCAGTTATGAAGAACAAAAATATCTCTGTCCACAGCTTATGAACCATGCTGGTGGTGGTGGTACCATCCTGTTGTTCAGCTCTCAGGACTCTTCTATTCACATATCATAACTCATTTTATTATATTGTAGGGGTGTATATGAACAGTATATGAGAGACTGTACAAGCCAATGTATGCTGCATTTACAAGAGTTCACTGCCGTTGGTACCGAGGGATGGAGAGGAAGGGAGAGCGAGCCAGCTCATGGCTTGGCACTGGGAGATGCTCCAGGAGGGGCAAGGGCTGGACGGTCTGTTCTCTGACCATCCTTCTCCCACGTTTGGGCTGTAGGCTCGGCATCTGTCTGGGTGAAGGCAGCAAAGTGCTGCTGCCCATTAGCGCTGCCCCAGTGGGTCCACTTACTCAGCAGGGCAATACCCATTCATGCAACAACAGAAGCAATCAGCCCTGTGCTTGCTAACGAGGGACCAGAGAGGGTCCCAGGAGCCAGCCAAGACCAGATGACCTTGTTTACTGAGAATTTCCATACTGTGCTGGATGGGCTTGCTATTTCATTGGTGCTTCTCTCAGTTCAGGGGAGTAATTTAAAACATTGCTTCTAAGCATCTCCTTGTCAGGATTCTTGCTAATCACATCATATTTTGGCCTTGGTTATGCAGCTCTGTCAGATAGAAATGGTTAACTTGTGAGCAGCAACCAAGCTTTAGAGCAAGGCTTGTTAAAAGACTGTGAAATGTCCACAGATGAACTCTGTAATACCTAACATTTAGGGCTCTGACCTGCAGCTAGGAAGTGAAGTCACTGATGCACACCCACCAGTAGCCACGTAAAGCCCACCAATTCCATCGAGTCATTTGGAAGCACTCAGCTAACACAATAGCTGGGGTTTAACGGCTGTGAGCATTGTACTGGGACAGTAGTTTCCAGCTTATGATTCACAGCCCTGGGTGGGAGCAGGGGAAAGGGCTGTGGGTTGCTTCTTGGGTGTCCATCAAAGCTGACCATGCAAAAAAACCTTATGCTGTGAGGGTAAATTTGCTATGAAAAGTTATTTTTTGAAAAATGTTGAGAGGTCAGCAAATACAGGAGGCTGAAAGCCACTGGGTTTGAAGAGAAAGCGATGGGAGGTGAGGTATGTGCCAGCTGCCTCATGGGGCTCCCCAGGGCAGAAGCTGCTGCTGATCCCTGCCCATCCTCTCCCCAGGGGGACTTGGGTGCAGGAGCTGGGGGCATGGGTGCCCCTGCTTCACTTCAGCTGCAGGGGCAGCGCAATGGGTTAAATGTGCAGGTGGGAATGGCTGGGCTGGGTGCATGGGGATGAAATTTAACAGTTTTGAACTGCAAAGCTCTTTTAAAACCCTCCCTCACCCCATCTGGCTGCGGTGGACCTCAGTGTGGTCCCCTGCTTGTCCCAGTCTCCAGCAGCGCAGGGACATGGAGGGTCGGCCCCAGCTCACGGCGCTGCAGTCTCTCCTGCTCCTTGCTGCAAGGAAGCGATCAACAGCCCCCCAGAGCCGCCTCTCTCGCACATTTTAAAGAGGAAAAAAAAAAGCATTTTGCATCACTTACTTGGCCGAGCGCTTGCGAACGAGTCCAGCCGCCGGAGCAAGCTGTGCCGTGCGAGGAGTGAGGCCACCAGATGGGGGTCCCATCACCTGGCCAGCTCTTTATCCACGGCTCAGGCGCAGGGCTTGGTTTCTCATGAGGTCAGGACGCAGGTCTGCGAGAGGAGATAAGGGACGGCCAGGGAGCGGGCAGCAGAGCCATGCCCCCAGCATGGGAGGCTGTTTGCAGAAACCCCCCGGGGAGGACACAGACATGTACTCCCTAGGCATTATCTGCTGGTGCCACTTGACTAGTCACATCCAGGGTAACCTGAAGGTTTCCAGGCGAGCCTGTTTTGTAGCTGAAGCTCTCTGCAGGCCCACATCTCCACCAGCTTCACAGGCATCACCCCCACCGATACAAGAGGAAGGAGCTTTTCCTATTAAAAATATCCAGCTGTTTCCTTCCTCAGGAATTGGCTTAGGTAGCTAAAGGTGCTGCTCTGAAGCCATTTGTTTAAGATTATAACAGTGATGACTTCTGTGGCCGGACAGATACACTGACACTCAAGCTCTGGGCTCGGCCCCATAGCCCCACACCTCGCTGGCCATAGGGCTAGGGCTGAGCGTTGTTCTCCGCTCCACCCTAGCACAAGCCAAAGACCCTCCTGTGCTGACACCCAGGGCTCCTGGCCAGTATGGGGCATCCTGTGGGAAGAAACACTCTGTTTGATGCAAAGATTTAAAATGACAAGGCTTCCATCGCTTCCCACCGGCTAATTGACTAATTGCATTTAAGCATTTCTTCTCTGGTTTTCACTTGCTCTTATTAAGGGTCAGCTTGTGCTCCTGAGCTTTCCTGGCAAATTTAGAAACACTCCAAACTATTGCACATTTTCAACAGCCTTTACCCTTTCCAACATCAACCCTGTATGCATCCCCGCTCGGTACCAGGCTGCTCCAGAGGCTGTAGGGTGGCAGAGCCAGGGCGCAAGAGGAGACGGAGCTCGCAGGAGGCGTGACACCAGCCTCGCCGGGCCATGGACAACACACGCCCCACGGTGCGGCAGCTGTGCCAGGGCTGGGGAGCTGCAGCCAGCCCCAGCCTCCCCGCTCCAGGCTTGGAGGTGGCCACGCCAGCGTCACCTGGGAGGTGGCCACAGCAGGGTGGCAGTCCCTTGTGCGGGAGAGGTGGCAGGGTGGCTGCGTGGGATCGTGTCCGGGCTTGCAGCATCACCCGCTCTGCCTCCCAGGAGCTAACACGACGCAGAGCCTCCACTTTGCTCCCGGCCCTCCGGCCGGGCAGCGGCGGGGAAGGGGCTGGCAGAGACGCACAGCCCGGCACCAAACCCAGCGCAGCCCCAAGCAAGGACCCGGGTAAGGCTGGCTCAGAGCGCGGCCGGGCGCAGGCAGGGCTCTCCCGGCTGCGCCCGGCCCCGGCAGCCCGTGTCCCCTCGGCCACAAGGTGGTGCAGCCGCACCGCCCCGCAGCCCCGGCCTCGGCCCCGCCCGCAAAGGGCTCCGCTGCAGCGGGGCGTGCGCCTTGCACGCGTGCGTGCACACACACACCTGCGCCCACGCCCACGCATGTGCGTGCACACACACCTGCTCTCTCCGGGGAGCACCCGCCCTACTGCCATCCCCTGGGCGGGCAGCTCTGCTGGGACGTTGCGCCCCGTCTCCGCGGGTCCCTGAGCCTCCCTGGGGCAGACCCCAGGGTCCCGTGGCGGGGCTGTGGGCCGAGCCCTGCCGGGGTGGGCGGGGGACCTGCTGTGCGCAGCCCTGGCCTGGAGCCCACCCTGCAGCCAGGCAGCCCGCGCCCCTCGCCGGGCGGTTGGCAGCACTCGCCCGCGTCTCCCTCGGATACCCCACGCCAAGCCCGGGCCCTGGGGGTTGGTGCCAGGCTGCAGCTGGGTCTCTGCGCTGCCGAGGGAAAGGGGAAGGAGGTGGGGCTGGGGTCCCGCAGCGGGCAGAGATGAGCACGCCGGAGAGCAGCACCTACTCAGCGCCAGGCATCTGCACACATGGGACACCACGCACAGCCCCAGCCAAGTCCCCGCTGGACCACAGCGACCTTCGCTCCCCCCAGATACACAGGCAGAGACGGGGGGAAGTGTCTCCTCTCTCCACCATGGGAACTGCTTGCACAGAAGTAATATGTACATTTTAATTATATTTGAAATACACAGGAAACGCATAGCTGGGAGAATAAATACCGCCAGGCTAGCTCTTGTGGAGAGCTTGGTGACAGCTGGTGACTGTGGTAGGGGTAGCAGAGCAAGATGGGGTGCCAGGTCCCAGGCTGGTTCGGAGGTTGGCAATGCAAGAGCAGAGCAGAAGTGGGCACCTGCCCGAGCCCTAGGGCGCAGTGGGGGGACCTGGAGATGTGGCCTCATCCCCGCTCTGTGCCATGACGAGGACGCTGACCTGCAGCGTGCCGCAGCGGGAGCGCAGCACCCAGGCGCCCTGGTACGCTGGCCCCGGCCCCGCCGTCTGCCCAGGAGGAGGAAGAGGAGGGAAGCGAAGGCTGAGCCACTGGCAGCTCGTGGCATCACAGGCCACGCTTATGGTGCCTTCAGCGTTGCTGTAGGTGCACTGCCCCGGAGCATCCTTCCCTGGCACCCCGTCCCAGCCCTCCTCTGCGGCGTTGCCGGGCTCTCCTGGGCACTCCAGCTGCCCCTGGGGGACCTCCAGCAGCGACTGTCCCTGGAGGGTGGCCGGGCTGGCGCAGGAGGCTTGTGCATGGGTGAGGGGTTCGGCGAAGCCCTGCAGCCAGCCCAGGAGATAGGCCAGGCGGCAGTCGCAGGCCCAGGGGTTGTCGGCCAGCCCCACACGCACCAGCTCCTCGTTGGCATTGAAGAGCCCCGGGGGCAGGCGGGCCAGGTGGTTGTGGTCCAGCGCCAGGGAGGCCAGGAGGGGCAGCCCGGCCAGCAGCCCAGCCGGCAGGCTGGAGAGGTTGTTGTGGCTCAGCTGCAGCGCCGCCAGCCCCGCCAGCCCCTGGAAAACCCTGGCGGGGAGATGGACCATGGCGTTGTGTGAGAGCGCCAGGGTCTGCAGTGCCGACAGGTTGGCGAAGAGTCCCTGGGGCAGCGTCTCCAGCTGGTTGCGGGCCAGTGAGAGGTGAAGGAGGTGAGGGGTACTGGCAAGGAGGGCGACGGGCAGGGCGGCCAGGCGGTTGCCCTCCAGGCTGAGGACGGTGAGGTTGGTGAGACCGGCGAAGATGTCGGGGGCCAGGCTGCCCAGGGCATTGTGCTGCAGCTGCAGCCGCCGCAGCTCCCCCAGCCCGGCAAAGGTGCCAGCCGGCAGCTCCTTCAGCCGGTTACCGTCCAGGTGCAGCTCGGCCAGCTGGCCCAGTGCCCCAAAAGCGCTGGGGGACACCCGCACCAGCAAGTTGTTGCTGAGCTTGAGGAGGCGGAGGGCAGTGAGGGGGGCCAGCAGCCCGGCCGGCAGCTCGGCCAGGGCATTTCCTGAGAGGTCCAGGGTCTGGAGGCACCGCAGTGGGTGGAAGATGCCGGGGGGCAGCGCCTCGATCTTGTTCCCTGGCAAGCGCAGGTCCTGCAGGCGGCCGGCAGCGGCGAAGAGCCCCGGATGCAGGGAGCGGATGGCGTTGGCACCCAGGGAGAGCTTGCTGAGGCTGGGCAGCCCCATCAGCACCCCCGGGCTGACCACCGGCAAGGGGTTGCCTGACACATCCAGCTCAGCGAGGCTGGGCAGCCCCCGAAAGGCACCAGCCTCCAGCTCCTGGATGTTGTTGTTGAGGAAGACCAGCTTGGTGAGGGTGGTGGAGGAGCCCAGGGCCCCGCTGCGGACACTGCTCAGGGCCGTCTCCACGAAGAAGAGCTGGGTGGCATTCCCTGGCAGGCCTGCCGGGATCTCCCGCATCTTCTCCTCCGAGCAGAAGACTTTGGAGGTGTCATAGCACTGGCAGGCGGGAGGGCAGGGCAGGGACAGCCCCCCCACCAGCAGGGACCCCAGCCCCAGCAGCGCGTAGACCACCAGCCTGCACTGGAGAAGGAGTCGAGCCTCATCCCCTGCTTTGGCAGGGCAGAAATCTGCACCCGCAGGTGGGTGCTGCTGGGGAAGTGGCTTTTGCAGCCAGAAACGCAGGGGAACAAGCCCTGGGGCACTGCCAGCATGGGCAGCTGCCCCGGCTATGGGGCATCCCTCCAGCCCCAGACCCCCACACCACCCCAATGCTCCCTTTGCGGGAACAGGGAGCACTTCCCTCCAAAATCTCTCCCTGCCTGCCCCCTGCGGTGGGTCAGGGCTCTTGCCCTGCACCCCAGCCCTGCTCCAGCCTTCCCCATGACAACCAGGGTGGTGTCACCCTCGCCATCAGTCCCCACGCCCTGCAGAGCAGCGGCCGAGGTGGGAGCTGTGGGGTCCCATGGGGGTCTCAGGGGAAGCCGCAGCCTCATGAGATGTCTCTGCAAGCACAGACCTGGCTGCTGGGGCAGGGGAATGTGTGAAGCACAGGGACACGCTGGGTGATGGGGACAACACTGCAGGGCTGCTCTGGCTCAGTGACAAAAGGAGCTTCACTGGTTGTATTTCTACTTGCCCATCAAGTACTTCTTTCTCTGCAAGCAACTAGAGCAGCATCCAACCTGCCCGAGGGATATTTGACTTGACCAAATGCCTGTTTCCAGCCCACGGGAGGCACTTTTTGACCATCTGAGCAATGTGGTGGCCTCCAGACCGCCGCCAGTCCCTCCCTACTCAGGACACATGCCAGTGCTGCTGGGTGATGGGGGATGCTGCCTGCCCCATGGCGATGCCCACCTGCAGGCACCCTGCCCAAGTGGGGGTATCCTGGACTTACATCAGCGCTCGAGAGCAGTGTTGGGCTTGGCTTTTCCTTTCCACCATCTCACTTGTTTTCACGCAGAGCCAACAGTGACTCCCACCTGTCCCAGGCCACCCCAAACCACCCAAGCGGTGTGGCCACCACTTACCGAGCGTGGCATCATGGGGACCGCCACCGAGCCTGCGGCAAGTTTGCAGGGACGCCGCTCGCCGAGATGGGACGATGTTTTCTGGGGTGGATGGGAAGCCGGCTGACGAGCCGTTCCTGCTGGGGCGGAGCTGCCCCTCACTGCTTATCGGCAACAACAACCCGTGTCCTTGGAACGCTTCGAAAAATAACCCAGCCCCAGAGCGACTGGAGGTGAGGCCAGAGGCAGCTGCCAGCAAGCATCCTGGCAGGGAAGCAGGGTCCCGGCCCCGGATGTCCACTGGCCCTGGGACAGTGGCAGGGCGCTGCTGTCACAGGTGGCACCGGTCCCACACCGAGGTCAGCACATTTGCTTGCAGCAGCCCCCCGAGAGCTCACCAGACTTCATTAAATCTCAGGGGAGAATGGGGCTAGCAAATGTCCCTTGCATGAGAGAGGGGACCAGGCACAGCTTAGGAAGGCAAAGAAATGCCATGAGGAGGGGACCACCCTGGGACCGTCATGCTGAGGTGCAGCAGGTACTTTGTAGCCTGGGACATGCATCCAGCCAGCAGTGGGACAGCCAAAGGGACCCGTGGACCAGCTGGGCTCCCAGGGAGCTTGCGGCCTGCCTGGGGCAGCAGCATACAGCACCTTAAGGGCTGCCCTGCAAGGGCCTGTGCTGGAACGGGCTGGGGTGGCAGCGGCCATGGAGGCACCCCCAGGGGTAGGAGGAGGGACGCTTACGTGCATTCAGACGGACCGATGGAGCAGATGGTGACACACGGAGAAACTCAGCTGACGCAAGCCAGCAGCAGCCAGCTCTGAAGGGAGCCAGGTGAGCTCCCCACCACCCCAGGGTGGAGCTGGGGGAACCCTTGGGTCCCTGCCCCAGGGAGAGGACTGCACAGGAGGCAGTCGGTGTCTCCATCAAGAAGCTCGACCAGGTCTCAGCTCACTCTCCAAAAGCCATCCTGCTGCTCTTGGGTGGCTGAGCCCTCCTGGGTCCCTCACCCCAGGCCAGAGCCCAGGCCAGCGTGGGCTCTGTGGCACAGCCCACTAAACCTCTCCCAGCCCCACCAGGCTGTACGGGCTTTTCCTCAACATGCAAATATCTCTTAGTAGATAAAATCAAGTGCAGCTCCTGTCCCTGCTGGGTCATTCCCCAGCTGCGCACCGTGGAGGACTGAATGAACAGCTCTTGGCACGGGGGGTGGACAGCTGTGCTTTAATGGAGAGGTCCCAGAGCAGCACCCAACAGCCCCGTGGCACAGCCCCGTGTCTCCCGCCACCATGCAGGTCCCAGCCCAGAGGAGCATCCCATCATGTGCACGAGCGCGGGGCTGCTTCTGCCAGCACTGGCTCCTGGGGCACTGTGAGCAGCCAGCACCACGGGGTGCACACCAAGTGTGACCCTTGTCCCATGGCAGCGATCCCCAGGCAGCCTGGTGCAGCCACACCACACGCAGAGGCGAGCTGGGCTCTCCCGTGGCCGTGCCGCGGCTGGAGGAGGCACGGTGGCCACCGGACACAGGTGCTGCTGGGGGACAGTGTGGCCCCTGCCTGCGATGTGCAGAGCAGCCAGCACTTGCTGACCCCCACCCTGGCGTGCACCACCAGCATCCCTGCTGCCTGAGGGCTGCGAGCAGGCAGCAGGACCGGGCACACACAGGGGGACACTCCACTCGGGGTGGGAAGAGGAAGAGGAGAGGGGAGGAGAGGGTGTAGCTTTGCCAGGCAGAGCAGGGCCAGGCTGCTCGCTAGCTGACAGGGTACATGTGAGGGTGTCGAGGCACCGAGGACCAGGGATAGGGTGCAGCAGGAGCAGCCCAAGCATGCTCCAGCAGCCCCGGGGCACGAGTGCAGGAGCCTCTCCCAGCCCCTGGCAGACAGCCCTCGCAGGGGAAGGGGTGGCCAGCACGGCCAGGCAGCCGGTCCAGCTCTGTGCATGCTTCACACCCCGCCTCTGTAATTCCCCTGCAGCAGGGGCTGGTGTGAGCCGCCCCAGCCACCTGCGGGGCTGGGGCAGGGCGCTGCAGGCAGGGGCAGGGCCGCAGGAGGGTTAGTGCCAGCATGAGACGAGGGCTCAGGGAATCTGCCGCCGCGCCCAGACGCCAACACGTGGCCCCGCAGCTCTCCTGGCAGGAGATGCACAAGCGCAAGGGGAACAGGAGGTTGCTTGGAGTGAGGGAAGATGGTGGCTGTGCTCTGGCCCACGCTGCCTGTAGGCAGGGAGGGCAGCTTGGACGCGGCAGAGTCACTCAGGGTGTGCCACCCTAGCAGCAGCGCCAGGCCCAGGCAGCCCAGCCCTGCGGGGATCCCCACTGGGATGCAGGCGAACTACAAAGCAGCCCAAGGACACGCAGCTCTGCTGGGGGTGAAGGCGCTCGCTCAGCTCCCAGCCCTGCACGATGGCTAGCACCTGCCTGCCCAGGCAAGGGCAGAGGCTGAAGGCATGGGGTGGGGGAAAGATGGGCTGGGGGAAAGCAGCAGGCAGCGCAAGGGCAGGCAGCGCTGGAGGGGACGATGCAAGGTGAAGGACGGCGAAGCCCTGTTGTTTGGGGTAAGCACCATCATGGCCAGGCTGTGGGTCCCTGCTGGAGGGGTCCCTCTCAACCCCCCAACACCCCAGCTGCTGCCCCCGGGCAGGGAACGGGCACAGAGGCTGCGCTGGAGGCCGGAGGAGCTGGGGACAGAGGGCAGCTGTGGGAGGTCATCCGGGGGGACGTCCTGCCGCAGAGCAGGGACAGGGTGAAGCAGAGCAGGACAGGGGGACACGCAGCACGCGGGGTGATGCCGGCCTGTCCAAATCAGCGAGGGCAGCTGATGCAGAGCTGCTGTCATGTCCCTTGGCCCCGTGGGGAGGGGACACCACGCCAGCACCACTCCCCCCAGGGTCTGACGCGCGCTCAAGCTTCATTAGGTGCCTTCATCCTCATGAGCACGACGTGGCTCTTCTTCCTACAGCCGTAGACCACCAGTGCCACGAGAGCAGCGAGCAGGGCCACACACACCAGCACGATGACCGCCACCACCACCCCACTCTGCATGCGTGTCAGCCCCCACCGCCCCCTCTCCTCCTCCTCTTCCTCCTTCTCCTCCTCCCCGGGGGAGACCGGCAGCCCCATGGGGGGCTCCGTCCAGGCACCCTCTGGTGATGCCACCTCGGAGGGGCGAGCGGGGAGTGGGGTGCTGGGATGGGGGGAGGCGGTGGGGAGCCGGGGGGCAAGGACCTGGTCCCGCGGCAGCCCGGCAATGGGGGTGCCCCGCAGGGCGGGGGGCTGGGCACAGAGTGGGGGTGTCTCGCCCACCTTGTGGGGGTTGTCCTCCAGCCAGCCCTGCAGGGGAAGGATGCCCTCGTCGCAACGCCAGGAGTTGTTGTGCAGCTTCACCTCCCGCAGGGCAGCCAGGGGGGAGAAGATGCCGGCAGGCAGGTACTCCAGGGTGTTGGAGTGCAGCTGCAGGTGCCGCAGCCCTGGGGTGGCCCTGAAGAGGCCCCGCGGCAGCGCCTGCAGCTGGTTGTGGTGCAGGGAGATGTTCTGCAGCTTGGGCAGCCCCTCCAGCACCTGGGCGTCCAGGCGGTACAGGGCATTGGAGTGCAGTGACAACTCCAGCAGCTCCCCCAAGCCCCGGAAAGCCCCCGGCGCCACTGACCGCAGCCGGTTCTTGCTGAGGACCAGGAGCTGCAGATGGGTGAGGTTGCTGAAGACGGCGGCAGGGAGGGTGGAAAGCTCGTTCTCATACAGCCACAGCTCCCGCAGGTCAGGCATGGGCCCGAAGGCACCAGGGGAGATGTCCCGCAGGCGGTTGACGTGCAGGGTGATCTTGGCAAGGGCGCGCAGGGGCAAGAAGATGCCACTCGGCAGGGCAGCGAGGAGGTTGTTGGACAGGTAGAGCTTCTGCAGGTTCCCGTTGTGCATGAAGAGCTCTGGGGACAGCGTCTCCAGCCGGTTCTGGTGCAGCCCCAGCTCCTGCAGCTCCGGCAGCCCGTCGAAGGCGCCCGCCGGGATCTGCCGGAGCCGGTTCTCATAGAGCCGCAGCACCTGCAGCCGCGCCAGCCGCTCGAAGGCCCGGGGCGGCAGGCGGTCGATGTTGTTCCTGGCCAGGTTGAGTTTGGTGAGGCTGGTGAGCTGGTCAAACACCCCCTCCTTCAGCTCCTGCAGGTTGTTCCCGTGCAGCTGCAGCTCCTTGAGGTTGCTCAGGTGGGCGAAGTGGGAAGGCTCGACCTGGAGGATCTGGTTGCTGGAAAGAAGCAGCGACTCCAGTTTGTCCAGGGGCTCAAAGACCTGCACGGGGAGCTCCTGCAGCTTGTTGCTGGCCAGGCTGAGGTAGCGCAGGTCGGGCAGGTGCTGGAAGGCTCCAGGGCTGATGCGCGACAGGTTGTTCTTCTCGATGCGCAGCCCGATCAGCAGGGAGGCGTTGCCAAAGGACGCGTCGCCCAGCTCGGTGATATGCGTGTTGACGATCTGGAGGGTCATGGCATTCGCGGGGATGGGGCTGGGGACCGTGGTGATGCCAGCACCGGAGCACTCCACCTGGGCGGTGCGGACGCACTGGCACTGTTCTGGGCACTGGCCACCGGCCAGCTGGATGCCCAGCAGCAGCAGCAGCCACCACCACCAGCCTCCCTGCTCCATTGGGCCTGCAGCAAAAACAAAGGCGGGGGGCTCAGCCCCTGTGATCTCCCAGCCCCCCCAGGGTCGCTGCCGGAGATGTGTGCCGCTTTCTCCCTGGAAAGGGCCACCGAGTCCATGGCCACACTCCTGCCCCTAGCATGGCAATGAGGCAGAGGAGGGCAGGCGAGGAAGACTGGGGACAGGCAGGGCTGGGCACAGCCCAGGCAGGAGCGCAGAGCGGGACAGAGCTGGGGGCTGCGGCGCCTGGCTGCCATACCACAGCTATTAGTGGCATCCCTAGCATCCCTCTTGCTCAGCTTCTTCAGCAGCCAGAAGCGCCGTTTCCTGTTTTGCAGCGAGCGTGGCGAGCTGCTACCCGTGGTGCTGGCCTCCCAGCACCACCGAACAGCCGAGACCTTCACCGGCGCCGGCCCGCAGCACCCACAGCCGAGCAGGACCCGGGGATGCTGGGAGGGGGCAGGAAGAAAGGTGCCCCCCCAGCACCCTCCTGGCTCTGCTCGGCAGCAAGGGCTCTGAGCTCCTGTCGCAGAGCCAAGAGCAGCGCCGGCACCCGCTGCCCAGGCGTGCTTTAGCTCCAATCCTGCAGGAGCCCGGTCAGCCGGGCCCTCTGCCAGCTCCCCAGCCCAGGCTGGGTACGGGGGTGGCCCTGTCTGCACCCCATCAGCAGGTCTCAGCCCTGGCCGATTTTGGCCATGACAGCGGGGTGTCTGGTGTGGGCACCTGTTTGCGGGCTGGTCCCAGGGGTAGCGCCCGGGGGAGCATGGGCTTTACAGCGCGGTCCTCCATCTCCCCACAAGCATGGCCACCATGGACACCCTCTCCTCCCTCCTCTGGCCCGGGAGCTTCCTGCCTCCGTAGATTAAAGCAGCAGCCTTGTGCCAGGCTGGCATGGAGCAGTAGCAGCTTCAAGTGGCACAAGAGAGGGAGAAAACCCACGGCTCCCCATCCCCGAGCACGGCTCAGCCAGACAGGCAAGTCTGGCAGCACAGGGGTCCAGGCACGGCGCCCCGGCTGGCACAGCACCCCGGCTGGCACAGCACCCCGGGGTGCTGGGGGCACAGTCCCTGCCTTCCACCCCAGGCTCCCTCCCGGGAAGACACTTGCTCTCCAGCAGGGAGGGAGGAACCCTCCACAAGCCATTGCAGTTTATGTTTCCCATATGGAAACAATCTGCATCCAAGAACAGCTTTGTTTATAGCAAGCCATTTATAAACTTCCCCAAACGCTCTGCACATCAAAAGCCCTGCTCATGTCACTCCCTGGTAAGGCAGCTTAGAGAGCATCCACGCTGGAGCACCCTTCAGGAAAGGCAGATGAAAACAATTTATCTTCTCTTTTCTTCTAGGGACAAAAAGCTTACAGACCTGGGGACTGAATATGCCCTACCACTCAGCCCCTCGGCATCCCACTGCTCCTAACCTCAGCCCCCCTAAATGTTACTTTGCCCCCCTTAATTTTCTCTATGGGTTATTATTTAAGACATGTTGCCTATGTAACTATTTCAGCTCCCACAATGCCTAAGTGGTCTCGCTTTGTTGGAGAACCCTTGCAAGACAAACATCCCCATCAAATCAAAAGATACTGAACATGCACATCCCACCGCCGTGCCGCCACCCCTCGGAGCCGTCCCGGGAGTTCCCCAGGCCCAGGGCCGCTCACAGGGGCAGTAACGGAGAGGAGACTTACCCGAGTGTCCTGCAGCCGCGAGCGCCGAGCGAGCACAGCTCTGTGCTGGCAAGAGAGCCGAGTGTGGTTCATGCTTCCCCTCCCAGTATATAACCCGTCCAAATCAATGAATCAGCACAGGGGCAGCGTCGGGGTTAGGGAAAGCGCTGGAGCAGAGCTGCTTCCAACTCCTATTTCCTTGGCAAACACAGCAATCGTCTCAAGGATGGAGTTTTGGGTTTCCCTCTCCTAAACCCCAGTGCCCTTGTTTGAAGACAAGCAGCCAGCCCAACAAACACGCTGCTCACATCAGCCAGCACCCAGGTAGCAGCTCCGCCCCAGGAGCCCTCCTGGTCCCCAGTGGGACACGGCTGGGTGCCCTGACCATGAGGGCAGGTGAGGCAAAGCCAGGCTCCCAGGCACAATCCTGCCCTTTGCTGGCACGCGTTCACACCGGGGCTGCTCCACGGCATTGCCTCAGAACATGCAGAGGCAGCGCTTGCCTCCCCGGCTACGGCCCCTGCCAGTGCCAGGACCTCTGGCCGTGCCCCAGCCCGGAGCTGGCAGCCCAGGCAGCCCCCCAGCATGCCGACCCTGCCCGGGGTCACAGCTCTCCTTCGCCCCCTCCAGCCACAGATGCAAACGGGCCAGGAACCTGCAAGTACCCACTCCAGGGCTCTGCCCCGCAGGCACCTCGCCCAGCCCAGCCAGGGAGTGGGCACCAGGCAGGGGTCAGCGGCGTTGCTGGTGCCCGCTGGAGGCCAGGCTGCTTCAGAGAGCCCTCAGCAAGCCAGAGCATCTCCCACCAGCACTGCCGTGCCTGCGGGCGCTGAGAAACCCCCTTGATGCCGACTGCAGGCAGCCTCGCACCCCAAAGCGGCACACGCTGCCGTCTCACGGGGGCTGCCGTGGCTGCGCTGCAGCCCGTACGCTGCTCTTCATCCTGAGCGGCCCTGACACACGAGTGATGGAGCCCAGCACCCAGGGGTGTTTGGGAAGCAGGGCACAAGCCCGTCCCATCCACTTCCAAGCAGGTTCAGGGGCACCTGCTGCCAGCCCTCCCCTGCCCCCTCCAGCCCACATGGGTGCATGGGGGTCCTCTAGGTCCCCACCGCCCAGCCCAGGTCCCCCCCCTCCCCTCGCCCACCTCTCCGGGGCAGCCCTGGTCCAGCAGCTGCCGGGAACGGATATTCGGGAGGAAGCAGCTGAGGAGGGCCAGCATGCGTGGCCCCATCAGGCTTCCCAGAGCCGGAGCAGCCTCGTGCTAACCACGGGGCAGCTGGAATTTCCCTGACCATGTCTAATCCCGTCTCAGCCCACCCATGTTTCCGCCGGCCGCAGCAGCCCCTGCTCAGGTCCCAGCTGGTGCTAATGAGCTGCTGGAGACGGGAACAGCACGGGGCTGCCGCCGGAGAGGGGGAGGAGGGCTGCCTCCATCCCCATGCCACAGCGTGCTGTGCCGTGAGGGCTGGGAGGGCACAGGGCAGTGCAGGGGATGGGGACCCTGTTCAAAGTGAAGATCAGACCAGGATAAACAACAAACTGCAGGGATGGAGAAGGGCGTTTCCAGCCAGACTCTGAGGAAGGCAACAGGGATCATGGGAAGAGGGTAGGGAGCGGGACCTCAGCCGGATGCAACCGCCACCGACATGTCAGATTGCGTGGGGGGCCCGGCGGCCGTGGGACATGCCGATGGCCACAAACCCCTCCCCGGCCAGGGATGGAGCACCGAGGCTGGGGCTGCCCCTGGCCACGCTCCCTGCCTGCTCCTGGGGCAAAGCCCAGGGATTTGGGCACGGAGAAGGGGCGTTTTGAAAACGCTACCCGCAAATGCTTTAGCTCGCACTCTATTGACATAGCAGATTTTCCCAGCACCGTGGTTCTCAAAATAACCTCCCCACTTCCTTGACAGCGGTGCAGCTGGAGGTCAGGCAGTGGGCTTGGGAGCTGCCCACTCCCTACAGCCCTGGCACGAGAGCAGGGCTCTCATGGCCTTATCGCACCCTTATCGCCAGCTCTGCCCGCCGCCAGCACCAGCGCTTCTGGGTTCCTGCCTGCTCTGACTCATCCCAGAAGCACACAGCTTTTCAGAAAGGCAACACAGAAATTAAACCCCAGCACTTCCGAAAAACCACCACTCTAATCCCAGTCCGACAGAGGAATGTCAGACTCTGCTCCTTCCAAGCAGCACTGCCCCAGGGGGGACGCAGGGATGGGGATGCAGTGGCGGGTACCCTCAAACACCCTACCCCCAGGAGCAGGGGGTGATCAGACTATGGTACCTACAGCCACGCAGAGCACCCAAAGTTTCAGAGAAGCCCAGATAACAGCCCTGCCAAAAACTCAGCTGCCTCTACCCAGGACTCAGGAACCTGGCTCTGCCCCTTGGCTGGGAAGGACGAGTGTGTTTTCAAGACATCCCTAAAAATAAAGCAAGGCTGAGTAACGGCACAAACCCGTGCACCGCACCCGCAGTGGAGAGGGAGCCGCTCCCAGAGGTGAGCACACAGGAGCTTGCCCCAGGCTACATGCAAGGGAGAGGAGCGGGGGGCAAGCAGGGAAGGGGAGCTGCTGCCTGCAGTGCGAGACCTTGGGACAGATGCACAGACACGTTCTGCACATCTGGAGAGGAGAGGCAGCTCCCAGAGACAGCATGTGGATGTTATTGAGGGTGAGATAAGCATTTTGCAAAGGGAGGCTGCTCTGCATAGCTGGGAGCTTGCACGATGCTGGACGGAGCGTAGCAAGCCTCGCACCATGGGAAGGCCCCATGGTCCAGCAGTGCTCTGGGGACCTTCTCCAGCTCCAGCCCCACCAGCCAGAGAAAGGCTGAACCCCGCAGACCAAGCTTGGGACAGCGTGGAGTCACTGCCGCGTCCCTATGCCTCTAAGGGGACAATGGAGCTGGGGCACCTGCCAGACCCTGTGCCCCCGTGAGACGGGGCTGGCAGTGAAACCTGCGGTCACGGCAGGGCTGGGAGGGTGGCTCCTTCCACCCAGAGCCCCCGGCCCTCCTCGCCGTCTGCTGCCTGCACAAATGCAGTTTTCTGATTCCTCACCAAAGGCAGTGGCCAAACGCCGCTGTGTGGGGAAAAGCAAAAGCACGTGGTGCTGCCCCACAGCCCAGCCGCTGCCGGCAGTCGCAGCCCGGGCTGGAGCTGCCCTTGCACCCAAGAGCCCCTGGCACTTTCCACAGGCATTTCTCTGCATGCTGCTGAGCCCACAGGAGGGCTGGAGGTCCTGCGGCAAGTGGTCCCAGGTAGCATTATCCCTTGCACTTCGACGTAGCCCTGGCTGGGGCTCCTGGAGGCTGGCAGGGCCAGGAGCAGGCAACCCTTGGCCATGCTGAGCCGCTTGCATTTAAGGCAGGCTGGGTTCCCAGCCCCACCAGGGCTCCCGACTGTTCTGTGAGCCCTGGTGCTCACCAGGGAGCCACCGAGCTCAGCCCTGAAACGCCACCAGCCAGGGAGGTCCCAGGAGCCCCAGAACAGCAGCGTCACCCATTTTGGGGGAAGTCAACCTTGCTCCTGGACAGCAAGATAGTCCTGAGTGCGTCCACGCTGGCAGACCTCCAGTCCATGCCCACAGCCGGGGTGGTGGGCGCAGCAAAGCCAAGCAGCTCTGAATCAGCAAGGGACTTGAGACTGCTTGGAAAAATTCATGTAATTGCTAAAATTAGCAGCTTGTGGGCTTGGCCGGGAGAGCACATTGCTCATCTGCCAAACAGCTGAGCACACTCACCCACGCCGCAGGGCTGCACAGCCCAGCAGCCTCAGCTCCCCCCGGCCCCTGCTCCTCACACACCTCCAGCGCCTGCCTGAATTCACACCCCCGGGAGGGACGGGACATCCCCAGGCCCCGCCACTCCCCGCAGCACAGGGCTGGGACCCCCCCCTGTTATTTTGCACTGCTACAAGCTGCCCACCACGCTATGAGAAACCCCCACGGTGGCCCCCAGTGCTTGCAGAGACCGGCTGGCCCAGGGCATGGGGCCAAACTGCTCTGCTGAAGCGGAGGAGGAGGGCGGAGGGCTGGGCTAGGGGCCAGGGGAGGGGGTCCCCTCGGTGCTCCAGCGTGGGGGGACACCTCCGGGCCTGAGCCGTGCAGCAGGACACGTAGGCTCAAGCCACAGCTGAGGGGTGAAGGAAGGTACATTAGTCCCTCGGGGATGGGTGCTGGGGCCCCCACCACCCATTCCCCACATGCCCACCCTAACCCTTTGAGGAGCCCAAACCAGAGAGCTCTTCCATAGGGCCAGCAATCTAGCCCCCAGGGCGTTTTCTGCTCCCTTTCAGCTTGAGGAATGCAGGGCCAGGACAGCCTCGCTGCTCATGGCTGCAGGATGCCCATCTGCATCTGCCCTAAGGGCTGGGGACATGTCCTGCCTTCCCTGGGGAAGTGCTCTGGGAAGGAGCAGCAGCCCTGATCCCTCCAGGATGGGCAGCAGGAATGGCCATCAGGCTAACCTCCATCCAAGCACCAGCACAAGACCCACCACAGCCCTCCTGGAGCTCAAGGAAAACAGCATTAGGATCTCAAACACCAGCGGTGCTTGCCTGGCCAGCAGGACCGTCTCCTCCAGGCTCAGCCCTGGCCTGAGCCCCGAGCGATAGCAGCAGTACGCAGGGCTTGGCGCGGGCTCAGGGCAGTGCTAGGCTGGAAGGAATGCGGGGCTCGTGGCCAAGTCCGCCTGGAGAGATAATCCGAAGCGGAAAGAGCTTGTCCGATGGGCGCTGCGAGAGGGGTGAAGGACCGGCTGGGGGCTGTCCCTGCTCATGCACTGCGAGGTGCTTACTGGACCGGCTTCGCCTCGTTCTACATCTCCGTAAAGCCATCCCTGGCACCAGGGAGTGCCCCAGGGACCCTTTGTCGACACCCCAAGGAGGAAGGGGCCCCATCTCTCCCCTGTGCCCAGGGGAAGCCGGCAGAGGAGTGCACAGCAGGCTACGGAGCTGCTGCCAGCAAAACTGGCTCCCTGCCCTGGGCTTTTTTCATCTAGAGACACACAAAGGCACAGCTGGAAGCCTGGCATGTTGTGGAGAAACACGACAGTCCTACAGCAGCAATTGCACAAGAGGTGCTGAGCCCGGTGGCAGGATGCCTCCGGGTGCTGCTGGAGCAGCAGACCACCACCCTGCAACGAAGCGGGACTCGCCCACCACGTCCCAGGCAAGAGAGCTCATCTGCCCATGAACACCCAGGAGGGAAGGGGGTGTGCTAGGAAAATGCAGGCATAACACCTCCATAGCTTGCCCAGCTCTGGACAGAGCAGGGGCAAAAGCAGGAGCTTCAGGCTTCCTGATCACTTTGAGAGTCTGTAAACACTCACAACCCCAGCCTTGTCCTGCGGGTACGTGCCTTTGGCTGCATCTCCTCCCAGCTATTCTGTCATCCCTAGGAAATGCTGTGCTCTGATATCACAGCTGCTGAATCAGCTTCCCCAGGCGACGCGTGCTGGTCGGAGGCCTGGAGGAGACATGGCCAATGCTCCGTTGCATCAGCCAGAGGCTCCCAGAGCTCCTGCTTCGCAGCCAGCACTCTCACACGCTCCTGGGTATCTTCTCCGAGCACACCTGCCATCACTTGGCTTCTCTTTGCCACCAGGAGAGGGAGGATTCAAGGTGGATTCTTGCTGCTACATGCTGGGGCTGAGCAGCGTTTAGTAGGCAGAGGTGACACAGAAAGGGCAGAGATGCCGGGGACACAAGCACAGCACAAGGGTGCTGGTGGCTCGGAAGGGTCCCGCAGCAGCCGGGAAACAAGCAGAGAGCTGCCAGCACTTTCAGCAGCAGTTAATTCCCTCCTCAGCAGCCCGCTCTTCAGGGACTCTGTGCATTCAAGTCCCAACAAGCAAAGGAGAGTGGCACCTGCAGTGACATCGGGCTGGAAACACACTGCATACTCCCACGGCCTGGCACGGGGGGTCAGAGCTCCCACTGCTCCAGGACTTCCTAAAGCAGAAAAAGCAGGAGCAACCACCACAGAAACAAGTGTTTGAGGGAATTGAGCAAGTTACAGAAGACCCTTGGCTAGGCTGCGTTGGCAACATACCTCAAGTGCTCCCAACTAGGATGTGGTCCCAGAGGCAGCTCCTGGACTCAGAGGTCTGGTTAACATGCAGGGCTGTTAACCATGACTCTGCATCCCATACAGGAGCCACGCGTGTGGAGCTGATCCCCTCAGCCACTGAGTGCAGACATGCTTTGTATCCACCCTTTCCTCAGCAGCAGGGACCCCCCAGACCAGGGATTAGACACCTCCGACCTTTTCCAGCCCACTGCCCCCTCAAGCCCAGCCTGGTGGCGAAGGCTGGGCAGTAGAGCATGGAGGCATGGGCTACGGGGACCAGGAAAAACCTTGCCAATACACTGGCGATGGCAAGCCATCGGTGCCTTGAGAAGGCACCACGGCAATGCTGCCCAGAGAGCAATGCTCCCAAGGAGCCCTCCCTGCTGCCTCCCACCTGCCACAGCCACCATCATGCTGACCTGGAAGACCGTCCCTTCTCCAGGCAAAACGGAGATGGGATATAAATAAGCATGTCCTTGGATTTCCCAGGACAGGGAGTTTTGCAGGAAGGGCTGAGCTCTGCTGGGCAACAAGCAATGAATCAGAGGCAGCTCAGAACAGAACACCTCAGAGGAAGAGTTAGTAAAACACCCCAGGCCCTTATTGCTCCAGCCTTTTGTTGTCTGCTGACTTCACTTCCCCGTCTGGCTCAAGCACAGGGAAAGCCCGATGACAGCATGTAAAGATGAATCCTCCTCTTCTGAGCACTTGACTGTATGCAGCCGCGTGCCAAAGCCCCCACGTGCCAGAGCTCAGCAACTGTGGAACGGGAGCCAAAGGAGCAGCACGGAGACCCAGCTGGCCCCACTGCAGGGCTGGGGCAGCCAAAGGAGGGTTCAGAAAGGTGGCAGCTGCTGCTAACCCGCTGCTCTTCCCAAGGGCGGGCATCAGGGTGTCGTATGCCCATATGGTGACCGAACTGTTGCTCTTTCTTAGAGAGTGTGCATCCGAGTGCCTGTAGCCACGAGCGCACTTCTTCAGAGCCTCACCGAGGCAAACAATAACCAGCATGGTTTGTAAAACAAGTTCCTCGTTAGTCCAGATCATACTTATCTCCTGCCTGCTGCGAGCAGATGCTTGCGTGGCACTAGTACGACGGCACTGGAGCTGGAACAACACTAAGTGGTCATTACAGCTGCCCAACCAAGAACCTAAATTTGTAACAACTGACTCCTTTTAAGCACTAGCATGTAACAACCCAGAACCACCACCAAGAAAGCTTCATGTTGGCTTTGTGCTTCTCAAATATATTGCAATAAATATTCTGGTGCTTCTGTTTATGAATCCAGTCACAGTTTGCTTCGCACCAGCTGTAGTGACTTGCATTTCTCCACCTTTAGAGATGGCTCTACCTACATTTAGCCAGGCTTGCTAAATTTTGTTAAACCTCACCAGCAAGACGATGATTATTTAACACCATAGAAACACATTGCCTCTTTTCACAGCCTAGAAGAGGAATTCAAGTCCAGCAGCAGAGCACCCTGAAAAAAAGCAGTCCATAGTCTATTCTCATTGCCTAGAGTAGCACACAGCAGGGAACAAGCCACAACCTGCAGCAAATGCAAAGTCTCTTCAGCTCAGGCTTGTAAAGTGCCACTTCAAGGCCATCCAGGAAAGACCTCAATAGTTAGAAAGTCAGTAAGGCTATGAAGAGACTCCTGGAGTACAGGGTCTCCTGCCCAAGGAGCCAGGGAACCACATCCAGAGGCTCTTTAATCCAGCCCTAGCTTCTGAGCACAATGTCAGAGCTTTTAAGAACAAGCTAAGTCACATAATTAAGATAAAAGCTAACGGTTAAATCCAAGAGCTACCAAAGCACATGCAGCCTGACAGCTACCAGCCTACTTACAAACTAAGATACTCCTATCATTCAAATTATTAAAAAACATTTCGGTATGAAGACCAAAACCCACACTATTGCCTCGTAGTTGACTTTGTATATCAACAATTGAAAGGGCTGGAAGTCGGGGAGTAATACTATGGAATAAGAAGAGGTAAAAAGTACCTGAATATGACTGAATATGCTACTGCATACTGCAATTTGATGGAGATGTGCATGTTCACCGGCCAACTTCAAAAAAGGTGGCGACAGTTCAGGGCCCTCAGATCAGGCAGGCTCCCTGCCACTTTGCTGCACGCCTGTGTTTTGCTGGCCAAGCCCAGGAGAGACCATCCGCTTCTCTCCCAGCTCAGTCAAGACCAGCTCTCAAACCAACTATGTTCCTCTGGAGCCAAGCCTCAGTCCTGGGCATCTGCCTGGCACTGCGGTTTCAAGACTCACTGCATCATGCAGCGAGCAACGCCTTGCTTTTCAGACCACTGGTCAAAGTTTAAGGATAGAAATGTTTACTTAAAGTTCAGATTTGTAGTAATGTTACAAAGTTTACAAAAAGCAAACAACAAAATACATCAAGATTATACTTCCTAGCCCAGCATCTTATTTATCTTCCTCTGGTTAAGCTAGAGGAAAAGCACTGTTAGCTTTAATGGTACCCCTTCCTCCTGCCTTGTCCTGGAAAGAGGCTGAGGACAGAAAGCAAAAACTAAGACATTTGCACCATATCATTCTGCCCCCACCTCCATTTTTAAGAGGTCTTTTCCAGCATATTCTCCTAAAAATACTATTTCTTTTCTCAATAAGGAGACAAAACACTGCAGGCAGTATAAGGCATAATAGCTTTTGGAGTACTACAGGCAACCTTTAAAGCACGGTTAAAGCCGTGTTCCTACATTGATGCCACTTCCATCGGAGCAGCGTGAGCACAGCAGCAGGCAGCGGTGTCTGGCAGGGACAGGGCTGCAGTCCAAAGCAGGAAACTAGCAGCACCCACGTAGAGGTCACCACAGGTCTTCTTTCAGCTCTCCCTCTGGGTTCATGCACCAAGTGCTGTAGCAACGTACAGTGATTACAATCACTTTTGGCAAACACTAAGGTACATAAAAGCGCATTTCCATTGTGCTGTAAAAACAAGGTCTTTATGGTTCTTGCTATGAAGATTTGTAATCCATATCTGAATCAAGTGTGAACTGCCCAAATGCTCAAAATGCATCCAAAACAGTGCTTCTAATCCTCTCTTTGGCTGGTATTCTCTACCTTCTTAAAAATTTTATCAGAACTACAGGCTGAGCAGGAGTATTTCTGGAGTGCAAGAGCTGCCTGGTTATACCCATCACATACAGACTGAGCACAATGGTTACACTCTGGAGTGCTAAAATCAAAGTGTGAAGGCACAAAAATAGCTGACAATAAGCAATTCTTTGGTATTCTCTGGTAATAAGCAATTCTCTGGTATTAAAATAGGGCTTAGCACTCCTGGGGGCTGGCAGCTCATCCCACCAGGCAAGAGTAGTTAAATCTGTTCCTCCGACACTGTTGGTTTCTACTTCGACAGCAGGAGAAGCTTGGGTTGGAACATCTGAGAAATGAAACCTAGGCCGTCCAACATCTTGAACATGTGAGTAGGTAAAACCTGGAGCTGCAAGAGGAATTGCTGTGGGTGTGCTGGTATCCATGCTGGACGCCACTGTTACAGTAGTCTCCCAAGATGACGTCAAGTGCTCTGTCACAAGAGAAGTTGAAGCCTGGGAGTAAGTTGAGCTGAACATCTGGTATGTAATGGCTGTGGTTGGCAGGCACTTCAGGTGATGATCTGTTAGAGCCACAAGAGAAATATTCTGTAGTGCCAGCGGGCTGTCACACATTAGAGATGGCACATTTTTAACTATCTCCATGCTCTTCTGCAGCCACTCTTGGAAGCCAAGAATTTGGCAATCACATTTCCAAGGGTTGTGGTCAAGGAAGACTTCTTGCAGCTCAGGTAAAGCAGTAAAGAAATCTCCAGGAAGACACTGCAGCTTAGTACTATTGAGGTAAACTTTCTGAAGGTGCTTGAGATTATGAAAGAGGTTTCTAGGAAGAGCCTCAAGCCTCGAATCAAAAAGGGAAATGTTCTGCAGTTTCTGAAGGCTCAGGAAGATGCCCTCTGGCAGATGGGAAATATTATTTGTATGCAGAGAAAGGCCCCGCAGTTCATTCAGACCACTGAATACATTCTTAGGAAGAACACTAAGCTCTGGATTAAAACTCAGCACAAGAAGCTCTAAATTTGTCAAGTTACTGAACACAAAATCTGGTATTGTCGAGAGCTTTGTGTGGTACAGCCACAGGCTACCAAGATGCCTCATTTCTCCAAACAATACTTCTGGAAGAGACTTCAGTGGGTTCCTGTACAAGGTCAATTTAGACAGGTCATGCAAGTGCAGAAAGAGCCCAGGAGGCAAAACCTCGAGCTTGTTTCTGGAGAGTGTTAGGCTTCTCAGTTTATGAAGACAATGAAACGCATCAGGGGTGATGGAGTGGATGTTATTGGAGTGCAGGAAGAGTTCCAGCAGCTCCTTCAGGCTATCAAACATACCAGACTCTATTGAAGACAGCCTGTTAAAATACAGCATCAGCTTCTCAAGCCTGCTTAACGCACTGAATATATTTCTAGGCAGTGCTGCCAAATAATTTCTTGACAAGTTCAGTACTTTGAGTTTGGCAAGTTTCTTCAGCACACCACTAGGAAGTGCCGTTAGTTGGTTTTTGTTCAAGAAAAGCTCCTCCAAACTAGCTAGTTCATCAAAAATATTTTCTTCGATGGATTTCAACCTGTTATTTTCAATGATCAATTGCTGAAGCTGTACCATGTCATCAAACACTTCTGGGGGAAGTTCGATCAGCTTATTATCTAGCAGCTTCAGGGCTTTTAGCCTTCTCAAGCCTTTAAAAGCCATTGGTGAAATCAGAGAGATGTTGTTTGAAGACAAGACGAGATGCTGCAGTTCCACCATCCTAGAAAAAACATCCTGCAAGTATGTTACATTAGTGTCCGTTATGTGAATTTCTGTCATGTTGCAAGGCAGATGTAACGATTCCAGATCTTTTATGTGGGGACCAGAGCAATGAATTGCATTTTTTGAAGAGCAGTCACATTTCTCAGGACAAATAGATGCATCCAGCTGGAAGAAAAGCTTGATCATCACTGACAAATGAAACACCAACATCCTTGTTGAAGTGCCAGAAACATTAGCTGTTACAAGAGACAAGAGAGAGTCAGGATTTGATCACAGGTAGTTAATAACTTAGCAGCCAAAGTTGTGTGAATATATCATAAAACCTGCAAATGTGTGCAAAATTTCTTTTGGCTTGAAAGCAAACTTCAAAATCTCTATAACTGTTGACTGCAAATATTTCTAAGGTGCTCAGCTTACACTGAGAAGTACAGATAAAGCTCTTTTGTAAATCAAGTATTCCTTGTTTGTATTTGTACTAGTCAAGTATAATAAAAGCATATAAAATCATGAGGAAACTCTAAGTACTCAGAAGGCATATATTTATTTGAACAGAAAAGCATTATACTGTTACACACAGAAAGCCTTTTCAAAAAAAATTATCAAAACATCCTGCACCCACAATATTTTTTTTAATTGTAGGTGACCTGAGGTTTAAAAATAAAGTTTAGCCTGCAAAAATAGATAATGGAGGTAAAAAGCGTGTCCTGTATCTTAAGTGGCCAAAAGCAAAACAGCACACAGTTCTGTTAAATCATCTCTCAGCATTTGCAAATGATCGCTTCTTGGAACAGCCCAAGAACACACAAGAAGCAACAGGCTATTTCTGACGTAGCCTGAAATAACACACAAGAGCTCATGCAGCACAGGACAGTAGTGGGCCTCTGATAACCAGCGAGTCTCATTTCAACAGCTTAACACAATACTAAGTTATCAGTAGCATTAAAAATACAATGAAATGAGAGGAAAGAAATGCCATGAGGTTTGCTAGCTGTACCAATAAAGGTAGATCTGCATGAAACATACCACAAAGTTGGAAAGTTGTATAGATTTCCAAACAAAAAAAAAAAGAACAGGAAAGCAATAATTGTAGCTATAATGGTAATATTTAAAGAACCAAGTCAAACAGAAATCCTCCACAGTTTAGAAATACTTCCTTAGTGAAATCAACAAGTCCAAGTATATCAGAAACTTGGAAGTCAAGCACCCAGCTCATCAGTAGGAGAAGCAGCAGCTGGGACTGCTGGAATAGCTGGACAAGTTCTGCAGACCTAACTGGAAGAGCTGACACCATGCCAGTCTTCAGCCCTGAGAACACTGGGGGAGAGGACGGCTCCATCCCAACATACCCTTTTCTAGGGGCAAGGATGAAGCTGTCCCATACCAACCCCACCAGACATGGGTACAAAAACAATAACTTAAAAAGGAGTAAGTCCGGTAGGAGAGCAGAGCTTCTCACGTGCCTGAACTGCTGACAAGAACATACCACCATGGAGCAAGAACAACTGCTGCATCAAAAAAAGCAAAAACAGAGTACTTGGAAAAAAATTATTCTTGGTTAGTTTCAGAGTACTGAAGACTGGTAAAATCTGCATCCCTCCCTCGGGAAGGGAAGGACACAGCACCTAGTGGTATCAACGACCAGCAACATGGTGCCGCAACGCAAGCTCTCACTGGCCTTTCTACAACTCTTTGAATGAGACGGTAAGTCACCAAAAAAAGGCCTTGAAATTTCACCCTTCCAAAGGACTCTTCCATGTCAAAAAAATAATGTTTCAGAGAATCTTGCCCTCCTAGTAACCCCCATCTGACTCCAAAACTGACCATCTCACATAAACCAGTGATGCCTTCATCTCAACAGAGAAACTCATAAGCCAGCCTGTCCCTGATCCTACCTATCCCCACCTCAGCACGCTGATGAGGAGCACATCCCCACGCACCCAGGGCAAGTACCTCAGCCTCCAGCCCACAGCATGCAGAGCAGGCAGCCAGTGAGCTGCTTCTGGGTGGTGTGGGAGCACAGCCTTCCACATGGGGCAGAAAGGCAACAAGAAATTTCTGTTTCAAGCCCTGACTGTTATCTCAACCTCCACCAACTCAACCCAAGACCACAGCAGAACGACAGGATTCAGTGAGACGAGAGAAATAAGCATCTAGAGAACCAAATGGGGAAAGAAAACCCCAAACTGTTATGCTACAGACTGCAAATGCAGGTCCCTCGGAGCCATGACTGCAGGCCAGAGTCTGTAAAATAAGAAACAGGCTAACACTAGTCTGTAGACTGGGGATGTCCATTTTGCCGGTCTCATAACAAAAGGTAAGAGAATATTCAACGAGACAAGGTTAGACACTCAGAAGTGCTAGAAGACATACATTTTCACAAGCAAACAATGGCATGGTAGAAATTATTTGCAAGAGCTTAAGGCCACAAGAACATGACTAGCACAGGAACTGAGTAATCCTGTAGCTCTCATCTAGAGCTGCTAATGGTATTTTTTGAAGAAATATTTAAACTTCCACAATTGAAGATTTTAATAGTAGAGAATCCAGTAAGATCCACGTAAGGGTCATGCTTATGTATTCCCATGTATTAAAACTTTCTCAAACCCTCACATGAGACACCTGCCATTCCAGAAAGGACACCAGCCTGCGTGGTGATTTACCATATTCTCGTCTACAGCCTCTTTCCCCTTCTACCGCCCTCTTAATCTTTCTCAAGACTATGAAAGGATGCCAGAATTAATACACTAATACTGTTAGTATATTAAAAGTCACAAATCAGTTTTGAACTTAGTTTCAAAGATACTGAACACATGTATCATTTACTAGGGTGCTTAACTTCTTTACTTTCTTGCAAGTTTCTAAACTCGTATGAGCTTGAAAAAGGAATTTTGAACCATACCTTAGAAACTTATCTGCTTTTTAGAGGAAGTTACTAGGAGCATAGCAGGCAATCAGGCTTCACCATGATTCTGCACTTTAAATGGGAAGTAAAACAGCAAAACACATCCTCTAGATAACACTTTCACCCATATTTGTGTAACTACTGTGAAAGGCCAAAGAATATTTTAAGCTTCAGAGCAGATTTTGCCTACATTTAGTTGTGTAAGCAACCAGCTTCCATAGATTGTATGCAACTCCAAAAGTAGAACTTGAGATCACTCACAAAACAGGAGAAAATTTGAAGTCACACATGCAACAGCACATAAAACACTTGTAGCTTCGTTGACAGTGATATTAGAGTATGTGCTTCAACCAACTCAATGCAAATCTGGCTAGAGTCAGAAATCTATATTTCAATTCTGACGTATGATCAGAAAGAAATTTCAAATTTTTTAGACGCTTAGTTTCACCACAGCCTGCTGCACAGGTGCATTAGGTTTTGAAGGAGTGGACACATCAACTTTAAACAACCAAGTGATTGATATGTACCTTCACAAGGCTGCTCTGACTTTTACTTTCTTGCAGGACTGGAGTCAAAGCAATTTGAGCAAGGAATGAAAAGTTTTCTACTTAACCCTTTGGCTAAGCAATCCAGGGTTGACCCATTTGGCTTCTGTTTTTCCTCCAAGTCTTCTGTAGGCACAGGCCAACAAAACCTAAAGCCTGAAAGATTCTGAAGAGAGAAAAGCTTTAAGTTTTCAAAATATGAGCTTGAAATCAAAAGATTAAGTTTTTGTAATGAAGTAACCAGGTATTTCAAACATCTTATCTTCAAGTTTAAAATAATGTGCTCTGTTAATGAATGTTTAAACAGAAGGTGAGCTGCAGGATGGAAAAGATGTCTTCATTTCCGTGTGACTTTTCTGAAGATGACTGCAACAACAGTGCCAGCTCACAGCCAGGAACATTTGCCCAAGAGTCTTTTCAAGATAATGCCTCCCACGCGTCAAAGAACAGAAGGAACATCTGGATAACAGAAGGTGGAAACAAGCTGCTATCACATGTACAGGGTCTGGCTTTAAAACAGCTCTCAAGCCACCAGATAAAAGTACGGTCAATATTACCCTACAGCAGAACAGCAGTGCTACCACATGCACTGCTAACGCATGGCATGCATACTTCTCCACCCCCATCTTCAAAAATACAGAGGCACTGAACAAGGTACCCATGACATCAGTGGGATTAAGTCTGTATTCTTCAACAAGCTTTGGATCTAACTGTATAAAGAATAATTAAAAACAATTTCATGAAACTAATGAAAAGAGTTAAAATATCTGTTCATTTTAATTTTATTTTCAAAGAGCTTCAGTCACAAAAATGATTTACAAGTCTATTTACAATTCTATTGTACAGTTATTTATGTATGCCTCTTGACAACAGGGTACCATTCTAGAGCAGCAATACATATTTTAAATACAAAGATGTACTATCATTTCAGATTTAAAAATAAAAAGGAAGCTGAGCTTCTAGAGAGCGCTGTAATGATGAGCCTTTTAATCTGTGTTAGGCTTCGGGAATTCATGACAAACTGAGTAGTTTCTGGTTCACATAATTATCAAACAAGCCGCAGTTTGTTGAAAATAGCTTTAAAAACCTGAAGCTTTACTGTATAAAATCAACATATTCAAGACTCTAAAAATTGTCAAAAACCTACAGCTTTCCCTTAGACATACAAAAGCCTAAGTTTACAATTCAGAATTTCATGGGAGAAATCCTACAGAACTTTAGCTCTCTCATTTTGTGATGACCAACATAAGCATTAAAAATTTGCAGCATAAAAAGGACTCCACATCTGCTTAGTATTATACTGTATACGCATATACAGTACAGGATTATTTACCCAATTTGGGATGACTGTTCAGCACAACCTTCATGAAGACAGAAAAAAAATAAATAGAATTAAAAATTCAACAACTTTTTAAAAAGTGCAACAGTAAGAGTTTCCAATTTAAAGTTATAATGAATATGGACAGCCAGTTCTGTGGGTGTTTTAGCCGCTTCTACTCAAGCATTATTTGCAGCATTTTCTTTACAGTAGATTTAGTTCTATAGTACATGAAACTAGAGTTACTGCTAATTGAATCTGAAGGGAAGAGGAAAAAAAAAACCTTTAAAAATAACCCTGAGGGATATACAATTTAATGATCTTGCAATTTGTTTCTAAAAAGTAACATTTATTATTTAGCAATTGCTTTTCTGGGTAGACCAGTCCTTTAAGTATGTGCATAAATAATATTTAAAAACCAGTAATATTTACAAATCCTAATAAATCAAAGTAAAATACGTACAAATTAAAGTCTGCATACATAAATAATTTAATAATAAATCAAACTCCTCAACATAAGGCCAAAATATACAGCAGGAAGAAAATGTCTACCAAATATCTAGTGGAGATCACTAAATTGGTCTGTTCACCTGAATTTAGACTTCTAAGATGAACATTAGAAGAGATTCTTTTCACTACAAACTGAATTTCATCTTACTTCAAAGCAGAAACTGAATACGCTAGTGTAGTTCTAGTTTGCTGCATTTCTGAAAACCAGAAAAACTAAACTGCTCAAAATGAGAAAAATTATAGGTGGCCAAACTCAGCTCTTGGGCAGGAAGGCATAAGTCCCAATAATTGCAGAAGATGCAAAAGCTTATTTTGTGGCTGAACTTGCAACAACAAGAAGAATTCTCAGAAAAGCTGATTTATTATTCTTGACTAAGTGTCAGAAGCAAATAGGTCAGAGCTCAAGCATGCAACCTCAAGAACATTTACTAACTCTGAACACATACCTTGAGGAAACTAGCTCCCATTTGCAAAATATTCAAGTTTAAATAGGCTCATGACCCATTAGTCACTCAAGTGGAGACACTGGGCAATATCAGTTTTAGTAAGAGTTCCCCAAAATGTTCTCTGAAGACAAGCCCACCTTATAACCTCTTTCCTCCTCACTTTCTAGATAAGTCTAATAAAATAGAATAAGATTGGAAGACTAGCTTCAGAAGCCAAACAAGCTGAGAGAAATTATCAGTTTAGAGAAAGTATTAAGCAAAAGCATATAAAAGGGAAAGACACATATATTTTCTTTCACTTCTGATGGAACAACCAAGCTAAAATGGCAAATGAAATGGAAAGCAAAAGCTTAAGGATAAGTCACAGCTCTCAGGTCCAAGATGCATAGCTTCACAACATTTTTCAACTAAAATATTCTTTTTCTTTAAATTTGAATACTACTTACGCAGCTAAGAATTATTCTTCATCAATCATTCCATGCTACAAAGATTTTGTAAAATCAACAGACAGAAGTTAGCCAACTGACTCAAGTTCATGATTAATAAATTTATCAGAGTCCACAAATGCAGACCCCTTAAAAGCTACCAATGTTGTTCGATGTTTATGACCCTAAGAAGCCAGGATAATAAGACTTTTACATTGCTCTGTTGAATCAATGTTAAGAAAACCACTTCCCTCTTGCTCCTGCTCCACCCCTCAAAAACAAACAACAACAAAATCAGGAAAAGAGCGGACAGCTGGACTAGAGGATAGTACACTATATGCATACTATTTATGAGGAGCAAGCGCTAATAACAAACTCCCAAGCTCTAGGAAAAAGTCTTCCAAACCATTTAGCACCACTTTTAATTTTCCCATTGGCACAGTATGTTCAACACTGCAGAAACCGGAACACAAGCAGTGGGGAACACTGTCCATACTGCCTTACAGAACAGCACAAGGGAATAAGGCCTGACCTGAAAAATTCCCCTTATTAAAACAATGCTGGAATGGAATCGACTCCACAGGAATTTTAAAAAAACAAAACCAACCAAGAAAAACACCCCACCAAACAAAAAAAAACCCCAAAACTTCAAATTCCATCATCAGAATACACACAATTCAAATGGATCCCAGCTGGCCAGGGAGTTTGGGGCCCTCCTTCCACAACTACCCTAAAGGACCCACTTCCTTCTCTAAAGGATCTCTACAGAATCGTGACTCCTCCAGACCCCAGATGCCCTCCCAAAGCTTGGAGGTGTCTGAACCAGTCACTTGCACATGGTCAAAACAGATCTATCAAGAGTAGGTATTTTTATCATCTTCCCAAAGACAACTTTTCTGAAAGTTTAGCAAGCTGAAGATGGTTTGGAGATAAGTAATTTGTGGTTTAAAGAAAAAAAAGGGGGGGGGGGGTTTAAGCTCTGCACGCGAAGACAATGCCTGCTTCTACATCTTTGCAGATCTATTTTTCTAGTGGTCTTGTGTTTTTACACCGCCTAATGGCAAAATGATGTATCGCTACCCCAAGTGCTTAAGCAGCATTATTGGTGATGCAAGCTTTTCTTTTTTCTTTTTTTTTTTTTTTTAATAAAATTCACATAAGCCTTATAGTTCTGCAGCAAGACAGATTTTAGCTCATCTATTTTATCTTAATTTTGTTTCATACAGCTACATATAGTGCTTAAGACACTGACAAACTCTTTGAAATGCATATGTTCTTAACATGCACAAATCCCAAGCGGGGCATGTGAAAATATTCCTCCCTGCCACCCCCATTTCCCTTTCAGCAGTAACTCTGGCCTTACTACTTCAAGGTATATAGGAAAATTATCTTAAGATTTACAAATTAAAAATGGTCCACAAAAGGATAATCCAACCCTTCTGCTGGAAAAAGCAAAGTCTGTGGAGAAATGCATAGCTAAATGTAATAAAACATGAGACAGAAGACAGTGTTAAGATTCTCCAGCCTTCCTTCTCCAAAAACTTCAGAGCGTAGCCAAATGCGTCCTCCTCTGGAGGCCACCTAAGCCCTTCCTTGGGGTTAGCTAGAAAAGAAGTTTAAGAACCCACCTGAAAGCAATGTGCTTTCTTCTTAAGGACAGAGCATATTGCTTCTATAGCATTCCCAGTTCCTGCTGTGGCAGACTAAAGAATTGAAACTTAAAATCCAAACTTTACACCTGGAAACACTCCTTACTAGTAGGGACAAACTTAGAGGTACACACACCAAAACTTTAGAACCGTTCTGAGGCACAAAGCTTTCCAACAGTGAATATTAAAAAAAAGGCATGACAAGGTTATTATGTGCCTCCAGTACTACCATGAAACCATTACATCATAGGGTTTACATGAACACATGCCCAGGTAAGCAGGTTAGAACAATGATTAAGATACTCCAGGCAAATAAAGCAAATAAAGTGAACCTGTTTTAACTGCCCTGCAGTTTAAACCTTCAAATACATCTCACTTAGGAGTAATGAAATTTGAAAGAAGGTGAAGGAAACATCATCATTTTTGTTCTGCCTAAGGTAACCTACATTTTTAAAATTTGTAGCCATCAGATGTCTGGCTCTGAACTTTGTATTCAGAGAGACAAAACAGTTGGAAATATCTGCATTAGAATTTGACATTTAGTATACTGCAATTTCAAATAAAGCCTTAAAATTACATTCTTCTGAATACTGCTAAAGACACATGCCACCAAGGTCCACTGTTACGTTACAGTGATGATTTGATATGAACCATTTTCTTGGGATGGTACTTTCGCTTCTGTTGTTGTTTGGGGTTTTGGTGGCCATTCTGGATCAACCAGCAGTTCCTGAGCTAGATGCATATACTTGGCTTTTGGTGTCTTCTCTCTACAACCAAACAGGGAAGAAAGGAAACAGACTCCACAGCGATCCACAGCCTCCTGCAGAAGTGAACAGATTTGAAAACTGGATTACCATAAGGAAAAAACCTAATACAACTAACAATACAATAAATCACTAGAAAAAAACTTTTATTTTAGTTTCTAATTTACTATTTCATTGTCCCATTGGACCTAGAAAGTGTAGTACAGAAACTCTTCTGTTGTGTCATCTCTTCTATACTATGGTAGCAATAACATTTAAAAAACATTAAGAAAAACCAAGTATTCTGCATTATCATAACGTCTAAGGACACCAACAGCTTTTATGCATATTTTATAATAGTTTCAATAAACACAGGTATAACCATCATGTAATGGTGCCTGCTACTGTTGAAGAATAAAAGCCTGGTCTAGAAAAAGCAGTCAAACTCCCAGTCTCAGAACACTTTTTAAGCAATGAATAGTTTAACTGAAGGCAGCCAGTCAGCCAAAAGTGGCAGAATTTAACTTGCTGATACTGTGAAACCCAAGTCCTACAGGTATTAATAGCTATTAAAACAGACGCAAATTATTGAACTTAAGTCTTCCTTCCTATTTTTCCTCTCCCAGTCCTAAATGCATGTAACTTAACTAGCTGGAGAAGAGAAACACCATTCCTCATTCTCAAGACTGGATCCCTCTCATGTCTCAGAGAGCACCTGTAGTCTGCAGGGCTGACATTTTAATAGATATATATTCTATGGTTTTCTTCATGCTCTGAATTCCTATCAACTGGTGAACTGAACCAAACATGAGCCTTAAGCACAACTTCCATTCTTCAGTGAACAAAAAGCAATTTTTTCTTGAAGAGCCTCAAAAGGACAAGTGTAAATCAAAACTGAATACACTTAATAAAATTTAGTGCTGAGAAATAAACCATTGTAATTTTAACATGAACAAATGTACAACCAGCTAAGTGTAATAAGCCAACAGGCTTTAAAAGGAAAAAAAGCTATTTTTTACGGGATTCACATAGATTTCCTTCATGTAGTAATGACAGAGGGGTACACCAGACCAAGATTCATGGTCACCTGAAAAGCAGAAGCTAAATCCTTCAGTCTCCTAAACCATGTTAAGTAGTAATAATGTACTTTCATTGGCCATTTTGTTTCATTTGTACATGCTATAAATTACCGCTCTCACAAGACAATGTTCTAAAACCCTAAACCAAATTAATTTAATAAAGAACTGGATTAGACCCAGCATCAGCAATTCTGCTTCCAAGCAAATCAAGACATCCTCCAGTCCTAGCATGCTAACTTGTTGTAACACAAGTAAAATTTGCTAATGTGCAAACTGAGGATAAAGTGAGAAGAGTCTTAAAAGCAATCCTCTGGGTTTGCTCCGCAGTTCTTGTATACACAGCCAAATTCTTTAAGTGTCAACAAGGAGAAAAAATGTAAAACCAGACACCTTTCCTTTTAATAGTCAAGTTACAGAAATCCAATTTAAACAGTCTTAAGCTTAAGATAAGGCAACAGACACTTATAGATCATAGAAAAGACAAAACTGAATTAATCTGCATGCACTCAAATGATGACAGCAAAATACTAGTCTCCAACCTGAGGTGGCTGGGGTATGGTGAGGCGATATTCTCCTTGTTTGTCTCGATTGAACACAACCTTCCAAAGGATCATATCAAGGAGGACATTCTGTGAGACATTGCAGCAAGTGGGAGGAGTTAAAGAAACTAATGATTATTTGTTGTTAGTGTGCACATTACAAATAAAACCTGAAATAGCATGTTAGGCATTGCTAATTCAGTGCCAGGCAAAATGGAGAGTTTACATTACTTGTCAGTACTTTAGTGATAAACATTTTCATTCTTAAAAGTGCTCACATGAGATTTAAGAATATGAACATGTACTTTAAATCAATAGCAACAATGACCAAAATGGCATCCATTGATACAGGTAAAAATCATAAACACACATTCTTAATGTGTTTCAATACTCTAAAACCTGTGAAGCACTGCAGATGTGAGTGCTTAAAGCAGTTTCCCCTCAAACCATCTTTAACATTGTAGTGCACTTCATGCTGTAGCTACACTTTGTTTGTAGTTTGTTTTAAACCAGTGACGTTCCCAGAAAAGCTTCAGTGGAGTGGCAAAGCTGAGCCACCAGCAGGAAGTCTGAAGGAATTCTGTAGGAGCCGTTCCAGATTTTGGAAGAGCAGGCAGAAGTTGAACAGTATGTTCAGTACATCTGGTTATTCTCATACGGCTGTGTGGGCGGACTCGAGAGCCTTGAACAAGTCCGGCAACACAGGTGTGAACCTGTATCTTCCATGGCCTTGAGCCTACAACTCCAATCTTTGGACAGATTCAATTTCTAACATCTGACTAACGTCTGCCATTGAGAAAGGGGAGCTGATTAGACAGACTTTTATAATAGATTTTATAATGCTTACGATTTTATAATACACCAGAATTTTATAGTGCTTTTATAAAGCATTTGCCAACAAATCTTCAGCTTGTTAGATGTTCATTTCTGAAGCCAGTCTGGTTTAAGTATGTCTGTATCAGGCATCAGGGTAAGGAGGAACAACTGCTAGGACCTGCCTTTGTATGGCAGTATTTTCTATCATCTGGTAGAAAGAATATGCGTGCTTTGTGAACCTAGTCTGGCACCCACATGGAAGGACCAAAAGCTTTACACAGCATTTCAGAAAACATGTTTGGGACAACCACAGTCAGAAATCATTCCTGTTGTGAAAGCAATTAAGAAACTACATATGACTGTAGTGTGACACAAAAGTGTCAAACTGGCAAGTGTGACAAAAGAGGATAGATCCAATCCCTCATGTATCTCATCATTATGAGCCACTTAAAGAGGCAATTATGGAGGTGTTAGTCTCAGCAGAACAAACTATAGGTGATATACCTACAGAGTACGTTGTTAAAAGAAGTAAGGAGATGCCACCAGCAGCTTTTCCTAGATACTCAGCATATGACCTGTGGTACCCAGTAACTCTGTAGTGAAAAGTGTAGTGAGCAGAAAATCCAGCCAGGCACACGAGGACAGAGAGCAATGAGCTATACTGGAAGTGAAGGAATGAAATAGCCTGCAATTTCTACACAACACATTGGACTCAATGATTTGGCACCCCATGAAAAAGCTTCAGGGACTCTAGAGTAATACTGCTGGAGTTGGACAAACACAGTTCAAAAGGTAGGACAAAAGCAGGTTGAAGTTGTGGAAGATGAAGTGTGCATCGTAAAACAAGGTTTGGGATTTGAGGATCACTAGACAATGCTTCTGTTGGACACCTGCTGTACAGTAAGACAACTTATCTCTCTGTCTAAACAAAGCATTCAGCTAACAGTGAAATTGGAAGAAACAGGCTTTAAGTCCATGCAGAACATCCCAAACAATTAACGTCAAGGAAATTAATTCTATAGTTACTTCTATTCCACTACTGAAGTATGGGCAACAAGGTAAGATAGGAAAGTCTGGTTAAAGGAATGTGACAAATGATCCTACTAGTTTTGGTAATAACAGTTAAGTGACTGAAGTGTTGAAAGATGCTAACTCACACCTGCATAGGAAAAAGAGTGGGGTGGGGTTTGAAATACTGGGTAAAAGCAAACACTCTACAGTAATTACATTGCTTAGGTTATGCTTACTAGAAACTCAGAAGTTTACAAATTTATGTGGCAACCAACAAGGCCCAGGAGTGGAACCCTATGAATGTTTAAACCAAAGAACCACTTGTCCTTGAGACACATGTGCTGATACATGGACACACTGTACAGACTTTCTACTAGAGCTCTTACGATTCCAGAACAGAAACATCACCAGGTTGTATAAAAGTTAGAAAGATCACCTGCAGAACAAAGTAATTTTTCAGCAGAAGCTAAGTTTAATTTATTTCTCTCAGTGAAGTTTATCACTGGACTGAAAATTGTAACCACCACCTATTTACATATCAACAAAGCTCAATTCCAAGGAATAATCTTAGTGCTTCAAAAAAGCTGATTTCCCAGAGATTGTAATAAAAACATCAAAACTGACTAGAAAAAGTAAACAGGAAAAAAATATTTCTATCTAGGAGGTTTTTTTAAACTTATCAGAAGACAAAAAAGCCACAATTCTGCAGCTTCAGAATAACTATTTTGTTTCAGTAGCAAAGACAGCCACATACATAAAATTTAACTTTTAACAAATAAAAAGAGGCAAAAAACTATTAAGAGTTTAGTAGTACAAAAAAAAGAAAGAATTAAAGGGCGTAAAGGAAAATTCCATCACAAGCAGGGTTAGAGTAAATATAGGACAATGTAAGAAAGGCACAGGATCTTTAGGAGGGGATAAACTTGTTAACAACAAGGCAAAGGCCAAAAAATTTATTATCTACTGCCATGTTTTGGAAAGACAAGTTATCGCCCATCATGTGAAAACACTGAAAAACACATTCCAATAGGGAGCAACGTAATAGTATATATTGCAAATTCTATTTGGAACAACATTTTGAACACAAAGCCTTGATAATTTTGAATAAAGTATCCAAAATCTTTGGTTGACACTATTTCTACTAAGTTGCAAACAAAAGGGAAAAAACTAGTCAATTGGAAAGAATATTAATGCTGTAGTCATCTTCAAAGGCCAAAATGGTATGATCCAAGCAAACATTATGCTGGTTACCTTGATAGCAATCCCTCACATAGCAATGGAAATACTGACTAGAAGCTGCAGAAAATGTTAGAGTAAAAACATATAATTGTAGCGTGCAAGTGCTAGATAATGTTGAAAGGCTTTTTCATCTTGCAGAAAAAAAAAAAAGTGACTAATGGCTGCAACCAAACCCCAAATGTATTCAGCTGAAAATAAGGCATCAATTTAACAGGGAGAAGAACTAACCACAGGAATAAATGACTGGCTTTGAATCCAGACTCCTTCTGGAAGATGTATCTGCCAAACTCCAATTCTTGGAAGCACCATAGGGGTACCTGGATGAAAGGTAGGGCATGTTTCTGCCGATATTAACTCTGGCATTACAGCAGAAGAGGTCACTATCCCGAGTGACCGACTTTGGACAAGCTCAAGACTGAAAAAAGCAGATCTACATGAACATCTCTACTTCTGGACTTGGATCAGATGAGCTGAACAAGTTATATAGACCTGCATTATTCTGAACAATAAGCTATGTGTACAATCCAACTGACTGGAGATGGGCTCCCCTAACGATTTCATATAGTTCTTTACTATGTTATGTTATTCTGAACTGAATTAACACAGCAAATAAATATGGAGTGTATTGTCCTATGAAACAGTTGAAATACAAGTCTTTCAACTTTTTCTCCTTTTTTTTAATTAATAAAAAAGGTTTTAAAATTATGCTTTTAACACAGAAAACCTTGACACCTTAAATCTAGCCTACAAGGACATTTTTAGGAATACAAACTTAATAAGAAAACAGTGTCCACTTAACATTGGCATGCTATGAAGAGAGACCTTCTAAACAAGACAAATATGTACCCTGGAAAAAACAACAAACAAACAAACAAAAACAAACAAAAAACCCCACCAAACAAACACCAAAACAAAACACAACACTTAACAGACAAGCATTTTTTCCATTTGAATTTCTTACCTCCATCAGCACGGACACAATTACATTGAGAATAACAATGATGAGAATTCCTACGCGCCACTCATACGGCACACACACGAGCTGTGAGAAAAAGTTGCCAGAGGTTAGCAACACATATAAAGTAAACACACATTCAAAATAGGCCCAGAGTTATAAATTCTCCCTTCACCCCCAGAAGTGCAAAGTTAAAGCTCTAAAGGGGTCAAGCTTGCCCAAAAGGCAGCCAACCAGTTATCCGAGGAAGTACAGATGCCTGCATATCTGCTGAATCTTACCTCAAGAAGTGTGTCAATAGGTTCAACAGGATGCAACATGATGAAGAATATGAAGACATAAAGAACTATCACAGATATAACAAACAGAACTGTAAAAGAAGAAAAAAAATATTTTAACTGGAGCATGTCACAATCGGAGTTTTAGACAGTTTTTCCATGTATCATGGGTTCATTACTCCCTGTAAATAACCTCTTTTCTCCCTCTAAACCCCTTCCAGGTGGATTTTGGCAATACAAGTTGTGCTGATACCCATAAAGAGACAGAAGGACAGACTCAATTTCTCACTGGCTCACTTGTGGAGCTGGAACATATATACACATATACCTCTACAAACAAAGCAACTATTAACACAAATTTATCCATACAGTTTAATACTTCCCTATTTCTATCTCTGATTATCAGAGGATAATTGTACTATGTTCTCCTAGCAACACTGTTACTGCTGAAGCAGCACAACAGAATTGTAAGCAAGCCATGGCTGAGTAAGTGCAGAGTCACTTGGAGTTTTACTTGAACTGTATATAGTAATAAAGAACTTACAATTTTTGTAGCATGGTTCTCTAAACGGCTTTCCTTTAGAAAAGACAATTGCCACTATGAGGTACTGAAAGCTGGATATAAAAAACAAAGTTGTGTTTTCATAATTTTTAATGTAATGCTCATCATGAAGAGTCTCATTCCCATTGTGTGCAGAGCTGGTGTTTGTGGCATCCAATACATTACATGCACTACAACATAAAAAAATTTAACACTGAGTTAAGGAGAAGATGCAAACAAGGCCTACTTATTAAAAAAAGCAATGACATAATAAATTGCTACAGTAGTTAAAAAAGCTTATCCTTGAAAACCTATTACAGGTAGTAAGAAAGAACTCAAAACTGCATCAGGGACATATCAATTTTTGTGAATTCTGAGCTTCGAGTTCTTTTATGCTTCCAGCTTGTAAGTTCACTACATGAACTGTTTAGAAACTATCACTGTAGGTACACTTTGAAGTCAGGTAAGAAAATACTGCCAATCAAAAAAAGATGAAAACACCTCTTCATTTTCAGAAATATGAATTTGATTTAGTGGAGCTCTAACAGGAAAACAAAACTTTATAAAATAGGTCTGAACCATTAATTTCAAATTTCAAATCTCAACTATCCCAAAGCTGAGGAGTCTTCAGACCCCACAGTCTGGCTCTGACCCAATTTTGCATTTCAGCCATTTGGTAACTCCTATGTATTAGTATGCTTTTCACAAAAAAATCAGCAGACTACCAAGCTGCCATACAGAAGCTTTATTTACAAAGTCCCCAAAGGGGGTCAATAAAGAAGAGAGCCATTATTGCCTATAGCTTTCCAGTCATTACTGTATCCTGCATGGAGCCACTGAAACACTTACTCAGATTCCGTTGTCCAAGGCTCATACCAGGACTGCTGTTTGACCCAAAAAAACCCAAAGGTTTGGAAAGCAAGGCAGATGATGATCTGAGACAAAACAGAACACAGAAGTGGACCTGAGATAAGACCTGATGGAGGCCTTTGCGCAACAAGCTCCTTCCAAGCAGAGTTCAGACTCACTGCAAAGAGAAAGAAAAATAGATTACACATTACATCATTATGGTTTTCAAGAGTTATCCTGTTCACATTCTGTGGAATTAGAATGACTTGCTCATGACATCACTTTAAAAATTAGTCCAGAACTGCAAGTGTGAAACCACCTTCAAAAGATTATACCGCACTAGAATAATGCCACAGTGCCTTCTATAGGCTGGTTACCCCTCAGCAGCACAGGATAGCAGGGGACAATAATAGAAGCCATGAGACTTAAGGAATTAGTAGTGTCTGGCCAAATTCCCTTTGTCTGGCACAAGGACTTACAGCTCCTCTCCTCAGTTTTGTTCTGCCATTGCTTCAAAACAGCAGCTTTTATTAAAGTTGAAAATGGAATTCTACCTTTAGCCAGTAAACTGAGTGCTAGGTTCGTACGTGGAATCAAAGATTTCACTAGATAATAGTTTTTGAGTATAACATTTTGTGGACAGAAGTTCAACTAAAAATGCAAGAAATCAAAACATTTGAGAAAGATGATGTTGGAACAACTCCTGTTTTGATTCCAAACAGTTTCCTCATATCAGTAGAGATTTATGACTTCCTGTACTGTGAAGAACTACTTTCCTAACATCATGCCCACAACCTGCTTTTTGTATGAGGACATTTCACAAACTTCAGATGAATCTAACCCACTATGCAGTGGTTTGGTTTTTTAAATGCATATACTGTAGTAGTCGTAACGTCTTAACTGTATGTCACAGTGCTTACTCCAAAATACTACATATTCAAGAAAATTTGACCAAGCAAAAACTGTTTTATAGAAGCCAGCAGGGGTAATTCAGCACAATACTTACTAGTGAAGACCACCACCAAAATGATTGCCAAATCAATGAAGAGAAACTGGAAATCTCCCAAATTGCTCAGGATCTAGACAGAAATCACAACTGAAACATTGGTAATTTCTTCACACCAAGAAACATCTTACAGTGACACTCCTATGGCATTCATTCTTTAAATTTCACTCTATAAACAAGACAGTCTCTTATCAAACCTGCTTCCTTTATCTGCAGGAGTCTTGAGTACTCTACAAGTCACAGATCAATTCCTGAAGTATCAAGGTATGAAACAATTTCAGTTTCAAGATGCCTAAGCTATTTGTAATTGAGATTTGTTTGTACTCAAACATATTACTGAATCTTACAAACCAATGAAATAATAGTTTAGGCCCACAGTTCTCTGAACACCGTAACCTTACTATGTAGTCATATGGTTGTCAAAATTTCCACCTCAAAGGTCCTTTAATACTTTGCATGTTTAACTTACTCAGAATACAAATTAAAATACAGGATTTCTACCACATGCCATATTGTGAATCCAACCATATTAACAGGAAATACTCCACTTTGGTTCTCCCCCTCAATTCAATACTTGCAGCTGCTCTCTTCCAATCCTTACATAAAAGGAATGGATTGCCCTTAAATAAATTTAGGCTATTTTAAAATGCTGACAGTTTTTAAACAATGGAAAATTGTAATTTTGTTCTCTTTATATGCTTATTTGGACTTCCCACTGTAGGGACTTTCTATTCACAAGCATTATTTATTGCCTTTTTTAAATAGATACTACCATGTTTTTCATACGGTTAATACAAAAAAGGCAAAAAATACTAACAATACTTCTTTTAGTCCAAAGACAGTTTTTAGAATGTGGGTGTTGTGTACTCAAAGAGACTTGCAACAATTTATATTAAATATCTTTCAATTTTCAGATCTCTGAATTACGTTGACACTGCTTAAGCACAATTAAATACTTACAGAATATAGCAGAGCAACACTGATGTACTGGATAATGCTGTATAATGCCATGAACTTAAATACACAGAAGGAAGTTATTAAAGCAGCACGGCCTTCCCTGTCAAAACAAATGCAATCATGTAACTAGAAAGTTTTCTGTGCAAGCAGTTAAACTCTGCTTAGCAAAACATTAGCTGCAATTAAACGTATCAGAAAATCCTTTGAGGGACATTAGGCTGAAGGCATATGGAGAAAAAGGGGTCAGAATGGTACACTTTCAAGTACATCAAAGTTGTGAGCATGCCTTCTGAACTGAGCCACCACCTTACTTGGGTGTTCTTTGGACTGTATGTGGTTTTTCAACAGAGGTTTTAAAATTAAGGTCTGCTTACAAAAGCATCTGTGAAGCACTAGTTTACTACACGGATTGAATGAACATGCAGTCAGCCACAGAGTTGCTGACTTCAGAAATGTTTCTGATTACGCATTACTTCATTAGTTCCGCCCAGACTTAACTAAATTCTTCTCCAGCTGACCTTTATCCAAAATTACCACCTAACTTCCAAATCTAGTATCAAAAATTGGTCAAACCCTATTTACAAAATTTGTTTTCTACTTTGTATGGTGCTGAGCAGTTATCTGAAGAATTTTCCTGCTTGCAATTACACACAGCCTTAATGGAAACTCACATAGTCACTAAGGCATCAAATTAAATACTAATGTGTAGAAGCTCACTCACACTCTAAAAAAATTAACTTTACATGGACAAAAGGGTTTATAACAAAATACCAAATCATGCTACAGCAAGACTTTGCTCGGAGTACCTTCAGTAAGAAACAGAATTACTAAAAATGTATGGTTTGTTCTTTAATTCAAACTGGCTTCCTACAGCATCAAACATATACTATCATAGCCTATGCAAAAAGAGTTACACAGACATCTTTAAGTTCACAGTAAGTGGCACTACCTGATCAGCTTTGGCACGCAGGAAATACTAGGTGTCCTGGAAGTGAATGGTGATGCCACAGAAGCCTCAAGTTCAGACAAAGATATACCACCATGTGCCCTTTTTAGTGCCTGCCAGTTAAGATTGAAATAGAGAACATTTTAAAACTTGCTTGCAGCAGTAAAATTTAAGTGAACAGTTCTGTACGGAAAATAAAAATATACTTACGCCACAGTCATTTGCTCCATCTCCACACATGCCCACATAGTAACTATAAAAAACAAACAGATGTCAGCATTCTGGACCGTTCCCTAATCATAGTCCATTTAGCTTATTTCATTAAATACGTCTATATTATTTGACTTATTCAGGGTTTGCATAATAATGAGTGATCACTAATGCTGAAAGCAATTGCTATTCCCATTATACATATAAGGAAGTAGACAGAAAAGTAACATGACTTAGCCAGGTCCATCAAACCAGTATGGTTATCAGCCCTCTATCATTCCAAGGTGGTCTAAAGTATCTTTGCTCTAGGCAAAGAGACTTCTCTAGTATTTTGTATAGCTGCAAGGCCTGACACCAACAGACAGTGTACTGACCATATGTGAACAGAAGTCATCCTGTTAATACTTCTTTAACCCACAGAAGACATTCGATGGATTTGTTTATTAAGCCAAGCAACCAGATTTATAAAATGTTAGTCAGTTTAGTTATTCCTTATTTATAACTTCATTAAAAGTCTGAAACTTTCACAACTCGCCAGCAGATGGTACTACTCTCATTCCTGCTCAGCTAATAGGCTGATTTACCAACTCAAGGAAGTTACATTAGCCCAGCCTTTTTCATTTGGCAACACAGCTAGCAACATACATAATTTTTTCTCTTATCACACCACACTGTCAACCCTCCCGCTTTCTATGCTTAAGCAAATACTTACTCAACATTTTGTAAAGCTTCCACCAACTGAGTTTTCTGATCAGGCGCCATGCGAGCAAACACAGTGCCATCTAACACAAGCTGGAAGACAGAAGATTTCTTAATGGTCACAGGGCAAAGTCTCTTCACCATCAAAAGTGCTCATACTCAAGTAAAATGCTCACCTTGGGTACCAGGTCCTGAAAATGCTCCAAAATCACTGCAAATGACTTTCCATTCATTGCAAAATGGTGTTTGGACTGGAGATTCTCAAGGCTTTGAGACTCATGGACCAATTTAACTGGAATATCCTATCAAAAGTAGTTTAACACTCTAGTTGTAGTGTATTTACACAGACACCTTGTAATTTCAAGCTAATACTCAGAGTGGTATTCCTAGAGATCCCACACTAGAGGAGGTTTCTAAGAATATTACTTGAAAGAAAACCTCACACAATGAAAACACTTATTTAGTAATAAGAAAATGTGGTTTAATGTTTCAACTACAAGCACCTAGAGCAGTCTTAACAGATTGAAATGTGGAAAAAACCTGTCTCCTGTACAACTAGTGTCAAATGTTGCATCACAGTTGAAAAACTAGCTCCCCCAGCTGTTTTACTACTCTTTGGTATTTTAAGATCTGAAAGTTAACTAGTACATCAATTTTGATTTGATGCTTAACAGCAGATTTGCTACTTAACAGAATAAGATAAAAAGAAACTCACTCAACAGTAAAACTAACTGCTTACACTCTAAGGGCATAATAATGCTCATATTACCTCTGAGTTTATGGCTGGTGATGAACTAGTGCATTTTGCGAGGGTATCTGCATAATGCCAGTTGATCCTGGCAGCCTGCCCATCCTTTGGAGGTAGTGCTTCAGCAATAATGACCTTTTCCTGAGGTAGAATCATTCCACAGTCTCTGGCCACAGAGATAGCAGTTAACATGTTATCCCCTGTTAAACAATTGCATGTAAAAAGGTTTGAGTTAGAAAAGAATCAATAGCATACACTGATATTCTACACAGAGAAAAGCTAACAAAGGCAGTTTTAAACTAGGAGGAGAACTGCCTAACCATACCAGTAACAGCCTTAGGGCAAACCAAATCTACAGACAAAATTCAAAGTCTAGCCCATTAAACCCCTCCCCTGCACTAGCATCACTAGAAACTTTGTATGCTTCTTTCAGCCACAGAGCTCTCTTATTGACCAAATCTAAAATCAGGCAGAAAACATGGGGCCATTTAAAGTCCCGCTTTTTAAACATGGTCAGAGATCGTGCAAGACAAACACCCAGTTGTATTGCTAGCTTATCAAAACACTATTCCGAAGTTGCAATACCTATGAAAGACACACACATACACTCATGCAAAACACTGAGCACAGATACCTAGCCCACTTAGGGGAACATAAGAAGTCATTCTTACCAAAAAAAAAAGTCCTTTACAAAGTGACTTATAATATAATTAAAAAAAGGTAGGGACCCTCAGGAGGTCATCTAGTCCAACCTCCTTCTCAAAGTAGGGTCAGTCATAAGATTACACCAGGACTTTTACCTAGTCTGATCTGGAAAACCTCCAAGGTTTTCACCCTTCAATTCAGTATAAAGTAACTTGCGCATGGAGCTAGGGAGAGGAAGCTACAAAGCAGAATTAACCTCCATGCTGGTTTTTGATCTCTGACTTACCAAAGCAACTTTCACCCAAAAAAGAAATAGATTAGTGTCTGAATATTCTCACAATAGTTTCTAAACTTTCCTCTTGCTATACATACAGTGTAATCTCAGCTTATTGATGCTAAAATTTTACTTCATACACTAAATTAAAAGACCACCAAAGAGAGATAGATTTTTATCTTTTTGAGTATGAATGTTTACATGCTAACCTGTAACCATGACAGTGCGAATGTTGGCTTTACGCAAATCTTCAAGTACAGCAGGGGTTTCTTGCTTTAGCTTGTTTTGCATTATAATTAACCCCATAAAATCCATGTTGCTTTCAATAGCATCTCTGTAGAAAAGGAGGCAAGGAAAAGAACAGTTATTAGATGTAGGCTAAAGAGCCTGATTTTCTGTTTATCAAAGTAAAAGGAGATGTTTATTTTTAACCATTGCAAGTGTGAAGTTTGCTTTATAAAAAGTGACCTGAAAGATATCATTAACATTTATTTATACTTATTTCCCTTGTTTTAGTTTAAAACCAGTATGAGAAAATGTTGTTTCCTCTCGAGAGCAGTTGTTTAGTTTCTTCCACGAGAATTCTTTCTAAAAGAAATTACATTCTCAAAAAGGTTATTGCTAGAAAAAATGCTCTAAAAGTAACTGCATCCACAGCCAATTTTAAGATATGTTTAGAATGGAGATCTCTCATTTCCAAATTATCTGAACCTTAACATACAAAGCTACCAAACTATGTTACCAAGGCTAGCAAGATTAATAGACATTAGCTAATTAAGTAAAGCAACTAATTAACTTTGTTTTACATGAAAGTCAGTGTATTTACAGGTCTTGGGTATTCTACTTCTACTGCAGATTTTCACACCTGAAACTGGAAAACACATTTCTCCACTCTGTACTATTTTGCAAAAAGTTCACCTTGGGCACAGAGCCGATACAAAAGAACAGAGTCAAAGTTGGCATTTTCATAGTGATGCTACACTTCCAAACACTATGGAAAAGATAGCATTATCCACAAAACTAGGACCGGCTGAAAAGTAATTAACAGGAGATACTACTCTTTGAAGGAAGAACCCTTTCTACTTTCCAAAGCTTTCTGACGAGCTTTGCAATGAGAAAATGGACATGCTGCCTATAGGAGATGAAGAAACTAAACCAAACATGCACAGGAGGGTTTCCACTACATGCCATTATCTTCAGTAGACACAGATGATACAAGTGTGTTCAAGTAACAAATTGGATGAGGTTTTCTGCCACATTAGCATAAATTAAACCTCATGAAGAATTATTATTACAGTTTGTTTCAAGCTTAAAGATGTGAAACTTACTTATCTTAAATTTCTATGATTCGTCCAGGGTACAAATAAAGAATGCACAGAACTACAGATGTCAAGGCAGAAGAAAGCTAAAGAAGAGTAGTAATTGATTTAAACAAAAATAAACATTACATAATTCATTGAAAGCATGCAGCTTTTAAAGCCTGTTACTTATTTTAAAAAGTGAAGTCACTCTTACCTACTAATAGTCTGGACTTTGTGCCATGTAAGCTTAGACTCCAATTTTCTGTGAGCAAGAGCAATAACTCGGAAGCCCTGCTTAGTGTATTCTTCCAGGACACGCTCAAAGTCAACAGGAACTTTAAAAAGGTCAAGTTTAGAGTTATTAAAATTATTCATATCACAGCCGAGCTACACAAGAAATAAAGAGTTTGTTCCTTTACCTGTTTCCTGCTTACACAAGCTGGCAATCACTTCAGGGGCACCTTTCATGTAAGCATCCATTCTCTTCTCCCCTAGAACTCTCCCTATTACACACATACGTTGCAAAACTGAAGAAAATGGAAACTGGCGCACAATTCCAATCTCATAACCGGTCTGCATCATACAGGAAGGAAGGAAAAGGGTTACATCCACATACATTCCGAAAAAAGAGGTATATGTTTAATTGAAAAAGCATACTTACCGAAAGCTCAAACAATTCCTAAAAAAACCAAAAAATACATTTACTGTAAATATTAAGTATTTTTTCAGCTACAAACTATTTCAACATAAATCAGTAAATGAATCTACACAGCACTCTAGATAAAGTCGCACTACATTTGCAATGGATTTCATGAAAGCTGAATATGAATACGCTGCATCTGTTTAGCATCCTTTAAAGTGAGGCATAGCAAAACTTTAGAGCTTGATTTCTTGATTAGAATTTGCAAGACCTTTCACAGTCCAACCTGTGTCTGTTTATCCTATGTAAATTATTAAAGTACTATGGTATTTCAGAATAAGTCCATGATTATTAAGTATATCCCCAAAAAAATCATCTAATAAGTTTCAAGAATGTTCATGTGTCAACTACTGCACAACAATTACTGCTGTGCATGTACACTGAGTTCTGAACAAAAAAGGCGCTTCTATCCACCTAGAATAAGACTCATACAGAGGAACTAACCTGCTATACCCTCCCGCTACCCTGCTCTGTAATAATCTGCATATACAGTCATGTGCTTAAATTTCCCCTCCTGTTTGAAAAATACTTCAAAATGCAGAGAGAAGAAAACTTTAAATCTGCCAAGGACATTTTATTTTTAACTCGGCACTTAATTAAAACATACATCTCTAAGGTACAATGGTGGCAAGAATTCTGTACCATGCAGTGACATTAACAAATGATTGTTTTAACTGAAACTGCAAGGTGAGCACACCTAAGCACTTCATTAGCCAGGAATAATTTGGTAATTATACTAGTATTAAAATGTGAAGACTCAAAAAACGTTACAGCACTTTATAACCAGTCCGTAAGGGTAATAAAGCTTGCAATCAGTCTGCTCACCTTCAAAGTGGCACATACTTAACCACTACCTTCAACAACGGTTTAAACTTGTAATCTCTATGTTTGTCATTAAAAACCACAGTTTTGATCCTGTTTGAATTATATTAGCCAGAACCACCGCATACGGTAAAATGTATTTGTTTAACACGAAGAATTACTTTAACTCAAAGAATTGCTTTGAATTTTTATACCATTTCTTGATTTGTTGCTTGCTTGGATTCTGGGAAAAGTTGTTTCGAAGGTCGAACCACTGTTGGCATGATATGATTATGAAGGGCTGTTTCCTCTTCAGTTGCTTCTTCTAAAATCTGTATTAAAAATAATCAACTAATTTATACATTCATTAACTTTGATTTTCTCGTAATGCAACTTTCAGAAAAAAAACAGCCTTGGAAGTCAGCCCAAGGTGCAGTGATCTTTCTAAACAAGATTTCCTGTGAGAATTGTCTTAATTTAGCAGTTAACTTAAGGTCCACTTAGCTATTTTACATGTTTATTATATGCATTGAAACCTTGCCACACACAACATCAGAAAGCAATAAATTAGCTCTTCAGATTCTTTCAGTTCTATGAATTGTTGTACAGAACACATTTTAAGAACATTCTCATATTAAGACTTCCTTTGACACACGGGCATTGTCAAAAGCCCACTGTTTTACAGTTACAGCTTGAAACAGCATATAATGGCTTATCTTGCATATAACAGCGTAGGAAATTTCAGATTACTGATCTTAAAAACATTACTTCTCTTGAAACAGACAGACACTTACCCATCCTATTGCTTCAAACATCTTCAAATCAAGTGGATCCCCAGAAAGTACCCCTTCAATTTTTGTAAGGGAATGACAAGTTGCCATGCAAGCAACAAACTCAGACTTCAGCAAGCTCTCACTGCAAGCCCTCTCTTCCGGCAAAAGGAAACTAAAACAATGAAGTTATAATATACTTAGCACTGTAATTATTTATTATGAGCCAATTCAAAAGGTTTGTTTAGATTAACAGAAGAAAATTGACTGCACAAGTCTCTTCACTTGTATTTTCACACATCACAGAAAACAGATTAAGCCTCTGGGCTGGAATCTTCAGAAACAGTCACACCTTCTGCCTCCTTCAAAAACTATATGTTAGTTCACTTGTCTAGCTTGATTCCTCATACAGAGGCCTCTTATCACTTTGTACTTAACTCAATTAGCTAAACTAATTCATTTTAGCAGCCCAAAAAGTCATCACTTAGGCAGACAGGATTAAGGAAACATGCTATACTTGAACTGCATCATTTCTGCAGTATGAACCTAATGAGGTCTCAGACTTACCAAATTTAACAAATTAAATTCCACCTCAGCCTCATAAGAGAGCTACAACTTTCATTACACCTAAACCCTATTTTCAGTTTAATTCTTACAGATCATTATAGAAATACAAACGTATATGAGCTCGCATTGAATTTTCTATTCTATTCTGCTGAAGCTGTTAAAGCACAGCTAAGTATCATATTTGCTATCAGCTCTGAGCTTATCCTTACCGAGCATTTTCCACCCGTTGAATTCCCCAAAGATCCAAGCCATCCTCAGTAAGCGTGCCAGTCTGCAAAAGAAACCAAGGGGCATGGCAAGAAGAAAAAGCCTTCAGAAACAAGTTATCCTCAGGTAAAGCAAAAATTAACAGCTAATTAACTAAATTGCACCTGAACAATACATTTTATTTTGTTTTCACTTAAAAATCAAGACTTCAGGACAGGAAATACAATATCTCCTTTGCTTTTTTGCTAGTAACTAAATTCCAACTCTGTTAAATAACTTAAAAAAACATTCAAAGCAATCATGCCCCTCCTTGGAGACAGAACAAACAAAACAGACCCTTAAAATCCAAAGATGATAGCTCAACATCTCTATATTCAGGGGTTGGGGGCAACAGAAAATAGGTACTAAACCCTTAGTACTACTTTCTTACATAGCTAAAACAGTAACTGGAATATATTTACAAGGGAAATAATAAATTTAGTGTGGGTACTTAAAATTTTAGATAAAAATCTAAGGAGGAAAATAAATTTTATCTAAGAATTAGCTAAAAGCAAAAGATTCTGGCTAGTGGCATTACTGTCTTTCACTCATGTTTCTGTTACGGAATAACAACAAAATATGCTGGTTTGGCTTTTCATTGAAATAAATGAAAATGAGAAACAAGTCTGACCTCACACTTCAATTTTCCAGAAGCTTGTGTACTAAATAAAACTCTTAATAGATGCCAACTCTCACATTTCTGTGGTGCCAGTAGTAAGTTAGGACTTGGGAGTCTTGAGATAAGAAAGCAGATCTGTATTATAATTTACTCTGCCCTAAAAAGTTGTTAAGTGAGTTAACAGGTGGTAAACACTGAATACCTGGAAGCTAACAGAACAAAAAAGATCTAACTTACAAGAAAGGAATGAATTTTCTTGTAGTTGCTAGTCTATATGAATTCCCATTCATAATACAATGCCTCTCCAGGTGGCAACACAAAGTTTCAAAATTCACCTAACCTTATCAAAACACACAAGATTCAGCTGGCCACAAATATTTATCCTTTGTGGGCTGATGCAAAAGATGCCAATTTTCTTCAGCCTTTTTTGTGCATAAACAATGCCAGCAGTCATGGCAGCAGGGAGCGCTGGAGGCACCGTGATAGTGATAATGTCAAGAGACTCAATGATGATGGTACGAGCTGGAACCTGCAATAAAGGTCAGAGTTAATAAACAAGAACTCACTACTGAAAGATTTACTATCCCACTGAAGCATTACATCACTGTTACCAAAAGCAAAATCCACACAACTTTCCCCCGTACAGCATGTTCTGGATTGCCCAGAAACCTAGCACAATCTTCACCCACCATCAGCGACCATGATAATCCAGTCCTAAGTTATCCACAACCCGTAGCTCCAAGTTTTCACTTTTCCCCCTGCAAATATATTACTTTAAAACAGTAACTGAATAATGCAAAATTTTTGGAGAGAAAAAAATTTACAGTTATGAGGTTATCAGTTATCAATTTCTTGGTGAGGATTTTTTGCCTGCAGCATGCTTTAGATGTGCTGTATCCTATTTCTTCCAACTGGGTATCAGTCAGATGGTAATCTTACATATAATAAAGATAAAAATGTAGTAATTGGGTCAGTAGAAATTGAGGTAAACTCAAAGTTCACTGTAATATATTCAAATTCTTCTTCTCTGCTGAATTTTGTTCTCAGTAAGCTTGTCTTTCCTGTTCCATTGATACAAAATAAAGCAAAGAAATTTTCACTTAAAATCTAACTGTTTCTCATCATCTGAAGTGTGTTGGAAATCATGATCAACCCTTTTTTAAAATAAGGCCGTTCTGGACCAGAAATGAAAACATACCTCATTTAAGATGCTATTGACAACCGTGTAAAGAAACCCAATGCCTGCCACCACTACCAGAGACAGAAGAAACAAAGAGGCATCTCTGTAGAGTTTAAAATCAGTTGGCTTTGGATATAGTATGGAACGAACAAGCTGTCCTTTAGCAGTACTAAAGCCTAGAAATAAAAAGGAGTAAGTTATTAAAAGTATAAACAAGAGCAAAGCTATTCAAATACATTAAAAACCTCAATGAAACCCTTAAGCTACTCATTTCATTAAGACTTTCTCAATATACAGTAACATGTTTTGCAATACTGTAATTAAGGTGCTTCAAAAATGTACAAGCACATCATACTAAGTGCTTCTCTCTTATGGCAAGGAAATGCAGCTGATGCAAATGAACCCCTCTTCTACAGCAGCAGTAAACCCTCAAATGGTTTGGCCTGGAAGAGTTTATTGTACCGCATTTTGTCTCTCACAGCGCAGAGCTAGTAGAAATATTTATTAGTTGTCTAATTAAGCCAGTCCTTGCAAAAAGAAAATGAAGTTATTCATAGAGTCCAACCTTAAGTACTTAAATAGCAAGTCTCCGTAAACTCCCTTGACAACCAGAAAGATAGATTCAGAAAGAAACTGGAGTGCACAAAGTCATCTTTTGGAGGAACCCACCTCTTGATCACATTTTGACACCTAAACCAGGACACTAGACTTCTAAGGGTCTTAGAGTCAGACAACCAATAGACACCCTGAGATCCTCCTTGAACCTTTGCCTCACCATGTGAAGAGGCCAACACCAGTGCCTAATTTTGTATGCCCCAAACATTTTGTACCTGCTTAGACTTCAAAGCCTATTACTACAACCTCAGTATCAATGCCAGGTCTGCTGGCATAAGTGACAGCTCTTTGACAGCTTCCCAGTCTGCAAGCCATCACAGCAAAGGCTAAGCCCTCCACACTGATATGCAGCATACAAGATTCTACCAGAACAAAGCAGCTATTGCATCAGTCTTTGCGCTGGTTTTGGCTGGGATAGAGTTAATTTTCTTTATAGTAACTAGTATGGGGCTATGTTTTGGATTTGTGCTGGAAACAGTGTTGATAACACACTGATGTTTTAGTTGTTGCTAAGTAATGTTTGCACTAGCCAAGGACTTTTCAGCTTCCCATGCTCTCCCAGGTGCATGGCAAGTTGGGAGGGGACACAGCCAAGATAGTTGATCCAAAGTGACCAAAGGGCTATTCCATACCATGTGACGTCATGCTCAGTATATAAAGCTGGGGAAGAAGAAGGAAGGGAGGGGACATTTGGAGTGATGGCATTTGTCTTCCCAAGCAACCGTTACGCATGCTGGAGCCCTGCTTTCCTGGAGATGGCTGAACACCTGCCTGCCCATGGGAAGGAGTGAATGAATTCCCTGTTTTGCTTTGCCTGTGCACGCAGCTTTTGCTTTCCCTATTAAACTGTCTTATCTCAACCCACAAGTTTTCTCACTTTTACCCTTCCGATTCTCTTGCCCATCCCACCGGGGGGGGAGTGAGCGAGCGGCTGGGTGGGGCTTAGTTGCCAGCTGGGGTTAAACCACAACAGTCTTAAAGAGCATGTCGTCATCACAAGAGGAACAAGGCTTGAAGCCTCCAGGTTTTGAATTTCCTACTGCAGAATACAAACCATGGGCCTCTTCAGAGAAGTTCAGCATGTCAGTATGTTCTTGAGTATTTAGTCATGAATGCTTTGTGATTTGACACAGTAGTCAAAAACAAAACAAAACAGAACTACCTTTGATTTAATGGTTTTGCAAAACATTCTGTAGCCACATAGGCTAGAACACATCAGGGTAAAACAATAAATGAAAACCTTATGGGGTGTCTTGAGAACACATTGGACATACAAATAGCTACAGTGAACATTTCTGTTCTCTAAAAAAAATTACCAGTTTTGAATTCTTTACAATTACAATAGGAGCCACAATGACATACACACTAACATATCCATGAACTGAGTTTCAGGAGAAAAAAAAAAGAGTATTTAGTTCATCAGTATTTTATGTATATTTCAGCTGTAACATCAAACATTTCATGTTCAAGGCTTAACTCTGAAGAGTACTGTGAGTACAGTCCCAGCAGATCAATCTTATATCCTGATTTACGACAAGATTAAGACTACACAACCATATGGAGTTCTGCTCTCACGGAATTCTTTTAAGGACTAAATTTTCTAGTATCTTCAATTTTGTGGCATCCCCCTTCCTCAGATAAAGGGATTTTTACTTGTATCTCACTAGGTAAGAATTACTTTAGTTCTTACTATCGGACATCTTAGGAGTGAGAAGCTACAAGTGCTGTGACATCTATCCAGTTCGGTGAAGTGGGAAATTCCCTACTTGCCTAAAAGCTGTCCCCGTAAACCAGACAGGAGAACAGAAAGGATTTTATACCCCTTTGCTCCTCACTATAAACATAGTCATAGCAGGAAAAGCGTACTTGTCCGTACGTAAATCTGAACAAGGTCCACAAAGGTTAATTCATCCTGTTTACAACATAGGAGCTAACTCTAACCTGTCATGGGCAAAGAGCAGATCAAAAGAATTACTTTAGATGTCAGGGCAGTAAGACTCAGTGTGTTGGAAGCAATTACAATTCTCCTTGTAAGAGTTCCAGACCATGGTTTCAGACTTGAAAAAAACCAGCATTATCCTCCCTGCAGAGTAGAAGAAAAAGACTTCAGCAGTTCGTTTCTGTTCCTGTTTTGGACCACCTATCTGTATATACATGTCAGGCTGGGCACATAAAATTTCTTATTTAAGAAACAAAAGAAGTTGAGATGGATATTATTAAAGGAGAGATGTGTTCAAGGGAAGGGAAATATTTTTCTTCAAAAAGAGGACTAATAAAAGCCTCTAGAAAGACATTAATGAATTTAATTAAAAAATCAGAATATTTACTGCTAAAACAGACTAACAGAAGGTGAAGAGAAGACACCAGAGAAAGAAGAGGCTAATTAGGATGAAGTTACTTGTTGGAAAACTTGCTTTAAGTAGTATTCTATCAAAGTAGTCACATTTATTCCATCCAATTCTATTGTAGCTTGGATTATAGCTTACATTCATCTATTTTGTGGTGGTTTTCTTAAGATCATCTTTGTAAAGCAGAGTCTCACAACTACATTAGTCTGTGCAATTTTTAATAGAACATCATAGTATTACCTAAAACCAAACCTTTACCATACTAGTATGAATGAGCACTTCTGTAGAAAGGGCTAGACTGAACACATTTTTAAGCAAATGTTATGTGCTTTGACAAAATATGGGCAAAGAAAAACGTTTGACATTGCCAATGGCTCCACCAAAATAAGCCATTCCCCACTACCCACCCAATCCAATGGTATGACAAGCCTTTTCAGAGAGGCATATGTAGTTCAACCAACACACCATAAAAGACATCTAAAGGACTTGAAAATGCATTCAGATAAGCTTTAAATTGATGCTAAAGAGTGATTCACTTTCTTGCTTGCCAATTGATACTCTCCAGGCCATTATCTAGTTCTATTATTGTTGTAAGACGTTTATCAAATTATTTGGGGTATACTCATTTATCCAAGCTTAGCAACATTCAACACAATACTCCAAAGTATCAGTTGACATATACCTACAAAAGCAAATAGTACGTTAACAAGGGATAAACTTAACAATTGATACCTGTTCTTACTACTAGAGCTTTGACCAATTCTCCAGTATAAAAACGGGTTTGAATGACATTGGTTCCACAGAACAAAGTATGCCGTTTATGCATTTCTGGACTGTATATTTCATCTCCCATTGCTTTCGGATATTCTGAAGGATTTGGTAGATTAACCTTTGTGACAGGAACACTTTCACCTTAAATGGAAAAAGAGTCTCTAAGCAAGATCAAATAAGAATAGACATTTTTCCTTCACAACTTCAAGTAGAACAATATAATCTCACTTCTTCCATAAGTCTGCTTCTGTGCTGAAGAAGTCATCTTCCTTTCAGCACGTTATTAGGCAGTCTCTCACCTATTAGCCTCAGCTCACCAGATTCCTTATCCAAATCCTATTTAACTCTATTCGTTATTCACCAATACAGCTTTTGTGCCTCTTACTTCAAATCAGATAGGTGTAAAATACAGTTCATTGAAAGAAAAGAGGACAAGCTTCCTTCTCCTGCTGCAAGGCATCACCCCATCTTTACTCAGAAAAACTAGAAGCTGAAGAAAATTATTCTTAGCTCCTTTGGTGACTGAGTATACTCAAGCTAGGGCTGCAATCAATTTTTATCAGTTGCTAGCAGCAGCAAGAGGCTCAAGTATATTCAAAGAATTGAACATGATAAAACACACAATGTCTGAACTACAGTTTTCTAAATGCTGCCAGTTTGGACAGATTATCCTAGGAATAACAAAAAGTCCATCCTATTCACTGAAGCTGTCCTTCAAAGACATCAGGTCCCTGGTTTCAGAGTACACAGGCACAACTTGATTTTTAAATACAGTACAACGTTCTACTCACTACCTTCATTCCTGGAAGCAGCTAAAAAGTTTGGGCAAAAATTTTCTGAAGAAACATACTGCAGAATTCAATCTGCACTGAGAACACCAAGTCAAGAGGCAGGAAGACAAACTATCAAGAAGAAAGCTTTTCAACAAGAAACCATCACTCATTTTTGGAGTTGCCAAGCAGCACCAGGTAGCTGTTGCAGATAAGCAGAACACAAGTACGTTTAAGTACTTAGGAGCATATGTAATTGCAAGAACATACACATTTCAAGCAAAATAAACATATCCACTTCTACTAGAGCATACTGCAAGTTAAGCATGCCCACAGGTATAAACTAATACGTTTAGCCACAGAGAACCATATCAAGTTTACTTTACCTGTTAACATACTTTCATTTACAATGCAAGTACCACTGAGAAGTACTGCATCACAGGGCATAATTGTCCCATTAGATGGAATCAACATGATATCTCCAGGCACAAGGTCAGTGGAAAGGACTTCTTCTATTTCTGAGTGTTAAAACACAAACAAGTTTACCTGAAAATAGCCACCATCTACAAAACCTGATAAAGATCCTCACAGCTAAGATCCAGGTGGCGACAATTAAGATTACACTCCATTTTATTAATGGTGTTACGGAAAGTTTTTGAAAAGATACAGAAAAAGCCATTGATAAACCCAATTCCATCACAGATTAAAGTCTAGAACACATGGATATGGTTCATCATAACAAATGAAAGGAATCAAGCTTGTACAAGAGATATTAACAATTAACTAAAGTATAACTTCAGTAGAAAGACACAAGTCCAACACAAATGCATGTCTTACAAAACAATATCACACACCACAACCTAACCGCCTTCAGCTACTGTGGTATCCAAATGAGCAAAAGTCCAGAAATCAATTCGCAGCCCCTGCTGGGTAATAAATTGTAATGGAAACCCAATGCATGCACATCTTTAAGCCAAGAAAGAAACTACAATGACAATTACATATGCGGAGTGGTAGATAATGAGAAACAGGAATAGAACAAGCACCTAATCTAGAACAAACCTGATACTCACTAAAAATACCATCTAGAAAGATAATCCTACCTAAATTCTACTTTGCAACTTCTCCTTTTCCCAGGCAATTTTGCTAAGAAATGCAAGCATTTCAAGCTGATCAAAGAAAGCACAGATGCACACCAACTTTACACTCACACTTAATGAACAATTTAAACACAACCTTCCAAACCACCTGTGAAATTTACCTTTGTTTCCTCTGCAGACAGAAACCCTGACAATGCTGTGAGCTGCTACCATGTCATGTAACATAACATATTGCTGCAAAGGGGAGAAAACAGTTCATTATTTAAAAGCACAGCTTGTCGTCTTCTAAATGCACATTCTATCTCTACAAGAAGAAGTGATGAGATTCTTTACTAACATTCTTTTACAACCAAATGTTACTCGAAACATTCTCTTGAACGTAGTTTAGGAAACTTATGGGCAAATAAAGTTTGAGTACATCAACCTGTACAGGTTCCTACTTTTAACAGCATTTTGGAAGCAAATATACACTGCCACGCAAAATGTTATAAAAATGTTTGGTCATTAACATACATAAGTAAAAATTGCAGCAGTTGCACGCACTTGGATTAAGGTAAGAAGGGGGTTTTTGTCTCTGGTATGAATTTAGAGATTGCAATTTAAGGATAATTGCTACTTTGATTTCCATCAGCTACAGCTAAGTCTACAGAGAAAAATGCATCACCAATTTAACAATCCACACATTTGGCTGCTGCTCAATTCTGTTGGACTTTTTCAAACAGAAAGAAACAACGCAAGATGGAATCACTACTGTCAATAAAACTTGGTATGTAAACTTGTGTCCGGGTTTTATTTAAGTGAAGTATCGTTTCTGTTAGCTGAGGTCAACCTACTGATTCAACAGCATGCAAAGTCAGCAGAGAAGGGTCTCAAAGAGAACTGTAAATCCAAATTCTTTCAGCTCAGAGAGGGAAATATTCTACCTGTATATCTCCGAAAAATTCTTAAAGATTTGTAGGCAATTTCACATCAAAATAAACCAATCAGTAAAAAGCTGAAAAGATGCATCTGTTTTCTTTGAACTTACCTTTCTAATGGTGTAGAGTGAGCTAACAATGGATATTACAGACATGATCACAATTGCTAATGCATAGTAGTGATATTCATCAGTGATCCACAATATCACACTGAACAACTGAAAAATGTAAAAAGGGTTGAGAACCTAGAAGAGTGACAGAACATTAAAGTTACACCAAAAGGTCACATGCATTCTCCATCAGAAGAGAGTCAGAATCATCCTCCTCCTCCACGGAGGAGATAAACCTTTCCATTCTTTATATGTGATTTTTGTCTGTTTTGCCAAACTGATCCCCCTTTTTCACTACTTCCTCAACCCCTCAAAAAGCACAGTTCTCACTAAAATAATACACTAATACAAACTTTTAAGACTGCGTGCATTTTCCCCTACACCTCAAAGCAAAATGATAGGAACATCTGATGCACCTTAAGTTACAATTCTTAAATTAATTTGGATGTTATTATTTATTTCTTATTAATAAGTGCACTGACACCTCAAGTTCTTACTCTGCTAGTTCAGGTTGGAGAGTTTCTTTGTTCAAAAGTTTCTATCATGCATTATTATGGCACCTAGATAACAAGTCAATTATTCAAATCTACCTGATACAAGGAAAATGGAACAAATCCAACAAAAGTATATGCAAGAACACATTTGATTCGATGCGTATGTTGTAATATATAATCCCTGGGCTGATAATGGAGAACACAATGGATAGCTTTATGTTTGAAATGAACAACAAAAAATAAATAAGATGCATACCCTCTTAAAGAATTCTGACACACTTTCTAACATCCTTGCTAAGGCACCAGGTTGTGAACTTTGAAGAGCTTACAGCTAAGGCCTCAAGTTTGGAGAGCTCAAAAATAAAGGTCCATATAATTTTGCTTTACAGTGCTGGGCTCTGGGGGAAGGTTTCTGTTTTACATTATTATTTGAAGACTAGTCCAATAGTCATTCATTGTATTTAAAGTAACTTTTAACTATATACTTTTTTTTTAATTTGTTAAAGGAAAGATCTTACCTCCTTAATCAGAAGCTTAAAATTGGAAGGCACTTTCACAACAATTTCATTTACTCCATAGAATGCTTTTCTGCATTAAAAAAAGAAAAATATCAAAAGACAGTTAAAATTTTTTATTAGAAATTTTATTCACTTCGAAGTAATTCCATTAATATGAGAAAGTATAAAATATTACTTAATCTGTGGCCCCTTTTATTTATCATAGTTTCAGAAAGTGTTTATCAGAAAACATTTACCCAGTGAGATGTTCCAATAGAAAGATAATTATTTTATACTTCAATTTAAACTGTAACTTAATTTTTAGGTTCTTTCATAGTAAGATTTCCCTGTAAACTGTGTATAGGTCCAATGTTTTTAAACACGTCATTCTGAAAGCCAATATGGGGTTCTCATTAACTTAAGCTCAAACAAGTGTTAACTCTTACCCTGCAGTTAAGACACTGTTCTCATGGTTCTGTATCATAGTTTTATTCTTAGCATGAAGAAAGGCAAATCATGAAGGGGGGGGGGGGCAAGAAAATAACCTCTGATGGGATCAGAGCTGATTAAATGACATTGCCATGAAGAAGCCCTTAAAGGATGTTCATAAGGAAAATACTTTCATTGTAGGAAAAGACACAAATTAACAGAAAATGGAATGATGCGCAAGCAGATGCTTCCATATTTTAAACTCTAAGATGGTCTCATTTGCAAAAAACAGCCAGGAATGCAACAGAACCCGAACTATTCTAGTTTGGGTAGTGTATCAATAAATTAGAACACCAATAATTAAGTACATATCTACATTTTCACAATATACATTCCATCTTGCTGTTCACTTTTGAGAACTAAGAAATCCCTGAACTATGTAACATTAAAGTTACATTTTAAAGGTTTTTTCTAGACTAAGTTCTTCTCTACCTATGCGCTTCAGCTGTGTCCCATGACAGGCACATTTACACTGTTAGTCTAAGATAGCATATTAATTTTTTAACATTTTTTTCCCCAGTTATTTCTTTTCTTAAAAGAAAAAGTGGGGAATGCATTTAGCCCCAACCAGAGACAGATCCATGCAAGCTATGGGACACACCTGTGATACCAACTAAGCTTTTAAAATTAAAGCCAAAGTCCTAAGACCTAGGAAGTTTCAGCCTGATCTTCCTAAAATAAGCAATTAGTTACAGTTTAGGCCAGGTTTGCTGCTTTCTGGCATCCAATATTCCTTATTAGCCATCTATCACACTATCCCCTCCCTCACAATGACTGCTAGCCAAGTATGGGAAAGAAAACAAGAAGCAGCAGAGTGATCTCCCTCAGCATTCCCTTCAAATCTTCAACAATCTGCAGATTGAGACAAATGAGCATCTTTCCAGCTGAAGAACTCTTGATGGACTTTTCCACTGGGAATCAGTCTATTTGCCTCTGAACTCATACACGCCCTTGAACAATGACAGTATGTTATGGTAACATGTATGTCACTTAGAGGTGAGTTATGTGGAAAAAATAACTACTTTGTTTTACATCAACTGCCAGATTTCACTGTATACCTGCCAGCGTGGTTGAAAACATAACTGCTTGCTATTCTTTTTGTATACTCATTTTATTTCAAAATGTTAAGTAGTAAATACAATTTCAGAAATACATTCTGAATTACTTTAAGCAATAGTTCCAATTCCCATGGTTAGTGTAGTTTGAGAAAAGTCAACACAGTATCAGAGTCTTGTTCCTACTCGACGTATAGGTAAGAAAAACAAGAATTTCATACATCTAACAGCCTTCTTGGAAGGAAGTGCAAGAGCCTGTCTGTAAAAACTAATCAATTGTCTTCTACTTTTGTTAACACTTTGAGCACAGGTAATGGAACAAAAACAATTCGTCCCTCAAATACTGTAATATTACCTGTAATCACGCATTCTCTTTGTCAGTCCTGTGCTGTGTTCGTTATGAATTGAAGAACAGGATGTAGGTTCATCTAGACCTCTAAGGAAAAAGTCAATTAGTTATTTAAGAAACCTGACATTTAAAATGAAGTATTCGGTTACTCAAAAGAGCTAGGTCTTTGCCAAGAGTTACACTGTATTATAAAAGAACAAAGTCTATGGATTAATGTTTTTCTAGCTATTTTTGTCAGAACTGCTGATACCAATGAGATGTTAAAAGCAGTCCTCTCGTTCACATGTCTTACTCTGTAGTATAGTCATATCTATTTCAACCAAAATGAAGATACACTTAATTTAAGTAAAATACTAGCATAACTAGTATTCAAAGACCTCTAAAAAGTGAGCAAGTTTTATAAAACATTATATGAAATCAATATGGATTAATATTTCTTCAGATTATCGTAATTTGTCTCTAAGTAGTAATGGAAGCATTTTAAAAACAATTATTATTTAATTTATCAAATAAATCTATACTGAAGCTATTTTGCAGCACCTTGCTATCAAAATTTTACCCATGACTAGGTAAAGTACAGTCTACATTTTAAGTACTTCCTTATGACTGGAAGACTCATCTTCACAGGACTTTTCTATATGCTGTGAAAGCAAATGCTATAATTTAGAAGATCTGCAGATAAGCACACCTGAAACATCATTATGTTTACAGCTATGGGATCATTTCAACTACCAAACTCAGTAAATCTGACATATCATGCCCAATATCCAGGCATTTTCTAGCGGACATGATTTGGATGCACAGGAAAATACCATTATCTTCTAAAAGGCTTTCACAGATGACATGACAAAACCAGCACTATTCAACACAAGTCTTTTTTATATTGGATATCTATTAAGTTATCTACTAAAAAGGATTCAGAGTTGTCCCAGTGAAGAAAGAACTCTTTATTGTGCATATATAGTAACAATTATTTCCATTCTCTAGAACACAGGGAAAGCTTTAAACTTCCTCACTATTGCAAAGGGTAGGACCATGTTTCCACCAACTTCTTGTAAAAGAACAGAAGGTGAAAATGTTAATGCGTTAATCTGGCCACAGGTTTACAAGGTTTCCCTAAAATTTTTCAAGTTGAAGGATTTTAAAATTACAATTTTTAGATAAATAAATATACAATTCTCTGTTAATAACTGTGCCTTTCCTCCCATTCTATCTCAAATGATTCAATTTTTCTTTTCCTGTAAAAAAAGGAATGTAACAGTGGGTTTAAGAAGGGTCCCTAAAACTAAGTGCTTTATATGCAAACATGCATACCTGTGTGTGTAGTGTCCATGCAAAGACAAAGCTTCTAGCAGGATGTTATCTGCTTTTTACAGTACTGTTACAGTACTGAATTCTCAGTACTGAATTCTGCATTTTTTAAATGCACAGGCATTTAAAAAAATGCCTGTGCGCACACAGTTTATTCCATAAAGCACTCATCAACTCACTCAGAGATTCAGTTGACACTAGCTAACACAAAACAGACATACAAGGTCAAAGTTGCATCCTGTTTGGCTATGTGACCAAGTCTCATTTAGTTTAAGAACAATTACACTTGCATTTCCTGTGTTTAAAACAGTGATCTTAATGATATGAAACTCAAGCTCTCATAACTGAATTAGTTGCCCAAGAAATCTTAATTTGCCTCCCTTCTGTATTGTGCTAAGTCTCTAATTATGTGATCAAACTGTTCTGTCTCTGGATACTTGCAGAATTAACTGCACAGAGTGAACCTATCTTTGTGATGCAGTGTTGTGCTTAGATCACAGCTACAACTGTGTTGCTGGCCTCATGGATTTCACTATAAAGCCCTCAGTCACATATACCGTCTCTTTAAAAATATAAACTTGATTCTCTACCATGTTGTTAGGTAATACCGATTTCTGGTTTTTACATAAATTGAAGAGCAGATTAAGAAAAAGTATCTTGATGAAGGACAAATTTTTAAGACTTCTTTTCAGAATATTCATCATTCATAAGCTCAGCTATTATTTCTCAGGTGGTGTCTAGTACTTCACTACATGATCATACCTAATTCACTTTAAAGAAAACTTATAGCAAACTCTCATTCTTATTTGACCTTGTACAAAAGTGACTTAGTACTCTGCCAGTATCGGGTACGTCTCAGATCCAGCTGTTTCTCCTCTTTATTATCCAATTGCTAAATAATGGTGTCCAGCTCAGCTACAGTACCTGACTAAACAAGTGGTCAGGCTCAGTCATTGCTAATACATCAAACAAATGAAAGTTTGGCATATCAGCAAGAATGTGATTGAATAAATGCTCACATAACTTCACAGGCATATCTGAGATTTTTCCGGGGCTTATAAATTGGCTGAGTTATCACAAGAACATCAAAAGGCACAGTCAAACAGCCAACAAATGCCAAGTTTCAAGTCACTGCTTTAATGCTAAGAAACAGCATTTTTTTCTGAAGATGTGAAGTCTCATGATTTTTTTCCCATACCTGTTCTTAGCATAGAAGTATAGTTTTGAGGGTTTTTTTAATCTCATCTGTGGGAAAATATTCCCTTTGAACAGTTTAAATTAGCAACACTATAGGCATGAAATCAGGACCCTGTAATGCAAAATGACAAGCGTCACTACCTGCACCACTGTAATTCATGGGAGGCTTAACATAAAAAATGCACACAAAGCTTTTAATTATTTACACATGAACTGAGACACTTCCACTCTCCCAGAGGAGGAGTGCTCAGTTTTGTAACTGCTTGTATTATGATCATTTCTTTAAATTGCTGTCACAGCTGATAGCTTTCCATATTATTTGCACATACTTTTTTTGAAAACATAAGAAATATTTGCAGAGTATGTTTCTTCTTACAGAAATTTTAGCTATTTTTCTTTCCTTCAGTCACTGGTCATTAATTTTTTCTATATGTAGGGCTTGGACTTTTCCACATGGTTCAATGCAGTGAACATTAATTTAAGTTAAAAAGAGGTTATATTTTTGACTCGAACTTCTTATTTTAACAAGCAGTTGTCAAAAACTGAGAAGCCTGTGTTCATTTAACTTGTTACCACTATGAGAAGGCCTTATCAGTAGCATCAGAAAAAAAGAACTTTCTTCTTCAACCCTAATGTCATGCAACAGTGCTGCTGGATAAAAGAAAATATAGCGCATCACATTCAGTGAGCACAGCTAGTACTGCCCAATAAAAGATGTTTTCTATCAATGCAAGAGATCTGGTTTTGTTACTAAAGAGTAACACAAGGGGGATGAGGTTCAGCTCAACTGGACTAAAATGTAGCAGCAGACCTACACAAAGATAAGCAACAAGGTATTGGTGAATTCCCCTCTTCCTAGATACTCCATTTGGGTCTAGCTCAGCAGCAATGCAAAAAATGTAAGTTACTCCATCAGAAGGAAAGTTTAAGAGTTTATAGAAGGAGAACTACTGTCTACAAACAGGTGCTCTGATTCTCAAATAACACTCCAAGAACAGGCAAAAAGCCTGCAGAGGCATGCAGCCTGTCACCCTATCCGAATCATGCTCAATAAAGGTAGATTAAACAAATACCTTCCTTCCAAAGTCACACCGAGTTAAAATCTCCCTGCTCTCACTATGGTTCAAACAAAGACTCAATGAGCTAGAACAGCTGGTCAGAATATGATACCAATTTTCACCATCATCTTAGGCATGCTCTTGTATTTTAAAAAAACATGCAGTTTGAAGCACAACACGAAAGAAAAAAGTATTCTTACCGTACGACATCAAAATTTTGAACTGAATCATTCCAGAAATACCTCACGCTGTGATGTGTGAAATAACGAATCTGCAAGGGCAACAGACATAGATATTAAACTAGCACTGCTTAGCACCTCTCTTCTGACTGACTTTATTCTGAACAGTGATAGAAAGTGAATTTAGAAAAACTTCACTGAAAGTTGAATACTTTTTTTTTTTTCAAAATAATCTTTCAAGCTTTCCACAATTTCCAGTAACAGGTTATTGAGGAAAAGATTTGTGCTCCACCCAAAGAATGAGCTAGCCTTTTAGAGAACAGTAGCAGCTCACCTGTACTGTACTGTGTGTGTTTACTCTAGATACTACTTGAGATACTTTGAAAATTAGCAAGTGCAGTATTGCAGGTTTACTTACAGGCAAATATTTTTTCAAATAATTTTTATTCTCTTCTGCAGCAGATTCACAGAAAGGAACAGCATGGCCATTTGAAACCTTAGGATTCTGTAAAGGATTGGCTCCCAAAGAACGCATACTGCAAACCTTTGCACAAAACCATATCTTGAATTCATCCTTAAAAAGAGTTGGAAAAAAATTAGTTGGTTGAAACAGCATTTAAACAGCATTTTACTACAACAGCTGTAGCAAAAAGTGTCAACAAGAGATGACAGATTAGCAGAGCCCATACATAACTACAGAAAATATCCCCAAGTTAATATCAGCTACCTTAAGAATACATTTTCTTTCCACAATTCTAAAAGCATATTTTTTGCACTGAAAGACTTTTTTTTTTTAAGCAATGAGTCTTGGCACTTGAATTTTGACATCTTCAGCCCTTCACAATTGAATATAGTTGTTCTGTAGTAGAAAGAACTATGGGATTCCTATGCATTCAGCTGCACCCACCGTGCAATTTCAAATAACTGAGGACTTAACACAAGATCATAACCAGGGACTGTACGCTGCAATTGTGGAGGAAGAAAATCACCTGAAATCGAACCACACTTGGGTCCACAGTTACACCTTAATTCAACAAATGTATCTTTGCTGAACAAGGGAGTGAAAGCCTGAAACCATGTTATCAGGTTATATGAACAAGGTATCTGTTCTGTAACTTTTGATGACAACAGCATTCATGTATTTAATTCTTAAAATCCAAAAGCAAAGACTTTCTTTTTGCTATGTCCTCTGCAAACAACTATCAGTCTTCCCATATGGGCAGCAAAGCTATGTACAGTACCAAGGAGCACAGTTCTGCAGTGCTGTAAAACAAAATCATGTCTACGTGGCAGGCAAGGATTTGTGTATTTTAGCAAGCAGCAAGAGGGATGTGAAACAACTGCAAACTGGGAGAAGCGCACCCTCCTACAGACTTACAGTTGTTCTCAGCAGAACCACTTCACAGTCTTTAAGCGTAGTCCTTTTGCATGTTGCTTTCACACGCCACTGAGGCATCCAGTAGAGGAGGAGGAGAAGCAAGCCACCAGAACAGATCACTCCTACAGTAACTAGCACCAGCTTCCAGCGACATAGACCATAGCCATAGATCTCCTGCATGGAAACAGAGAAACAAATAACAAACAATGACCCTCTTAATTACTCTGGCTTGGGAAGCCAACATTAATTTTTCATAAAGTGCGGTATTTAAAGCGAGTCAAATTTCAAAGCCATTTTCTCCTTTTTTTTTTCTAGGGGAAGGAAGGATTTTAAAAAACTTACTACATGATGGAGTGGCAATAAAAAGGAACACTGTTTTGCTCAGTCAGAAATACAAACATCAGTAAAAGCCTGACAAAGGCAGAACATCCACATTGTTTAGAACATTTCACTGCAGGACCTGTCTCCTCTCTGTACTGCTCCCTAAGGACTGAGGTTGCAACACAACCTGCCTTAACTCTCAGTGAACGACCAAATTTTTTACCATGACACAACGCAAGTCAGCTAAGCATTTAAGAGAAAAAGCATATATGGTTCTGTCAAATGCTGATTTTACCACATAGCATTTGATTAGCTAGCATACATAGTTTTGAATTACTGGTGCTAGCTGAATTTCATACTTTCTAAACAAGCCTGTAAATATATTTATCAACACTACTTTTTAGTAGAGAAAGTGGCTTATTTTGCCTGCCATTTAGCAAGAAATGCTACTGTGAAGCATTAGATACTGCAAGCCACACTGTCAAAGGTTCTGTAACTTGCACCAGCTGGAGAAATCCTCTTCTCTCGTTAAAAAAACCCACAAAGTATTAAGTGTGCCTTGGCCAAAGGCAAGTACCAACTTAACCTGATGACAGCCAGGAACAGAAAATAATGCAGTGACTTACTCAATGCTGTGTTACATTCCTGAGTTTCACATTACATCATTAGATTACATTTCCTGCTGCAAAAGGGCAATGAAGTTTCCCATTGAGTCCCACCCACATTGTTCATATTGACACCAACTTTTTGCAAATTTTTGTATACTTTTCATTAGACAGTATTAGAAATTGTTTAAACTCCTTTCCTAAGAAAAGGTTTTCCAACAAGTTTGTTTTGCAGCCTTCTCAGCTGACAAAAAGCAGAGACAAAACCCATTCTCTGTTACCCTCAAAACACTGGAGCCAGTATTCACTCCTTACCAATAAAAACAGGTGGGTGAAAGATGGTGGGAGAGGTTAATGCTTCCGTTGGGGCAAAAAAATGTATTTCCTCCAAAAAGCATTTATTTGAGTGATCAGACCATAAGTATCTCAGTTTCATTTTTTGTTGTAAGGTGTGTTTGCCTACTCTCCGTATTAGAGCTGGTCTAGTGAAGAGCAGCTTTTCCTAGCAGCGTGCACAAAGACAGAGCAAGGACTTCAATTCACAGGAATCTACCATTTTTTAAAACAAAAATCCCTACAAAACAAAAACCCCTATACCCCAAATAGTTTCTCCTGTCTCTAGAATGGGCTAGAAATTTAAAGATCAGCTGCCACTATTTTCCTGTCAAAGCTAGCTGCTCTGTCTTCCAGGACAAACGATAAGAGATATCATTGCTCCAGTAGGAAGCAAAGTTTATGTGCTACCAAATACCCATAAAACTGCTTGCCATGCTTTAGGAAGTGGGTCTTATCTGCATAAATATGAATACACAAGAGTATGCAGACTACAGTCAGATTATGGAGCATTAACCTGTTTTAAATTACAAGAAAAAAGCTCCAGGATTTGGAAAAGAAAAAAAAAAAACAACACAAAAATAACCAAAACCCACAACTCACTTTGCTTACATTTTCCTTAAAAGAAAAAAAACCCACAAAAAAAACCCCACACCAACAACTTGTTAAGTACCAAAATCTGTTCTCTATTGGACTACTGACCTCAATGTACGTAGCCAACCCAGCACCTTTGCAAAAGCTTTCAACAAAAACATTCCCTATCCCAAGACTAGATTTCTTAATACCAAAAAAGATTATCAAGGTAACCTTACAAAATTGCTAAACTGATTTAAACCGAGACAGCCACTCCCTAACGTGATATGTCCCATTCAAAGAGAAAACCATGAAAATGTGTTTCTTTCACTGTATAAAAACAGGCAAAGAGAATTCCTTACCATCTCATCTTCCTCTGCTTTATTGACAAATTTCTCTTCTTCTTTCTCCATGTTTAGTATGATATGGAACTTCTCGACTTGAGATATGGAAGACCTTAACAGCAAAAGAATTAAAAATTGAAGCAACATTACAGATTTTATACCCAAGTATGAGGTTGTTTTGAGTTATTTTCTTAAGGGCATACACATAAAACACACCAACAACATATTAATATAGATCTTAAATTTGCACTGTTACTAGTTTCCAGCAGTAACAACCCAAGGAGCTCTAGTAAAGCTTTAAGATTGAACACTGGATGAATACAAGTTAAATATTGCAGAAACAGCAGGCTCTGAAGGAGGGAAAAGAGCTTGTACCAATTTAATTTGGTTACACTCTACATGCAGCAAGCAGTTTTTGGTACATTCTACAAACTTCACGATGGAAATGTAAATTAAACCTGTAAAAAAAGCTTAAAAGTAGGTCAAGATTACACATTTCTATCATTCTATATGCAATAGCTCCAATCAGATGCTTTCGGAAGCCAAGCTATCCTTTAAGAGGAAAGACACTGTACCCCCGAGATGTGCATTTCTCATCTGAGCAGAAAAGTAAGTACGTGCTAAAAAAGTTTAGCCCCCAGTTTAGTATTTCTAAATCAAGACATGCTTAATGGTCATTTAGGCTTTTCCCTTCTTTCCAATTCTTTTACCATTCAGTTTGTATCAATGGGTTCATTTCTTATCGTAAATCTCTCATAGTTGCAAATCTTGAGGGGTGCTTTGAGGAGAGATTATGATCACGAGTTTCATGAACAGGGAAAGGCATGAAAAAATATGAAGCTGTCTATGAGATGAACATAGTGCACACAGATCCCTATCCCAATAGGGAAGAACTACAAACAAAGGCTACAACATATTATGAGGCTCATCAGAAGTTTCAACATCACAAAGAAAATCAAAGATACCAAGTCAAAAAGCTAAATTTTTGAAATTAAAACTGCATCTAACCTTCAGTTGGGGACCCCTGTACATGTTAATTGTATACAATTTATAATGAATACACCCACATCGTATTTCCACAGGAACACCTACCACAGTTAAAACCACTGAATAGCCAGTGCTGCCCTGCCAAGACATGGATTAACTATCATGCTCTGCACTGACATTGTACAGCCTTTGATTTTATTTACTGCACATATATAAATATCTCAGAAGACAGCACTTACTACCACAGCATATAAGCAGCCCTCAAGTATCAAGGATTCACTGTCATAGCACAAGTAGTTACTGTAATTGTCATTTTTCAGACAAAAAAAAAGAATCAAGGTGAAAGCCATCCACTTAACCTCATCTCAGCTGTCCATTGAAGACTAGGATGCCACTATTTAACATACTTAGTACTGGGTACCATTATGATAAAAGCACAATCATTACCAAGTTCTTTGCTGTCATTAACTCCCCAACATTTTCACAACTCAAATCACCAGACTCCAAGTCATATCCTCTCAAAGCCAGCCCCTGGATCCATGCACTTACATTCAACAGCAATGCCAACCTCAAAAGGTCCTTCCTCCCAGCTCCTGCAGTTTATCAACATCATCACATCCTTGCGTGTTTTCTGCAAGCTACCACCTCCTTTTCAATTAAGCCAACAAATGAAGCAGGAACCCAAGAGAAAAGGTTTCTTTTGCTGCCCAAATCTGGGTCTCCTCAGAAATCTTATTCCCACTGCTGAATAAGGTCCTAGTGGAAGAAACACATACTCAAAGCAAAGAACTGCATCACAACACAGGGCTCAGTCACAGGTGAAAAACAACTCAGCACTTCATAAATTGAGTGCTTGATACAGTTTGTATTTTGTTCTGTATGGAAGGAAGCTAATTTGGTAACAACAGTCTCCTTTGATAGAAACACCAGCTCACACATTCCTTGCTTTAAGCTGGAAATTTTCTATTACTATCCAATACTGAACTATGAATAACTTTCTTACTGCAGATTAATTTGGAAATTAAGCCAGAAGATGTAACCACTGATACTTCCTTATCTGTTACACAAGTCAGGCAAGTTCTAAAACACATTTTTGTTTAAATTGCCACTTTTCTTCACTAAACAGCTTTTTACCCTGGAAAAGAGATACAGATAGATATATATATATAGATATAGATATGAAACCAGTTAAAATCTGTCCTAAACATACACAGGATTGCTAGGAAAGCTCCTGAGAACAATCTGTGAATTAATAACGTCAAACAACTTTATGTACACCATACAAATCACATTTTCAATCAAGAAGTCTCACAGTCAGAAAAAGTTTTGTGTATTTACAGAATTATACTTCTAACAGAGTTCACAGCTCCATGAGAGAATTATTAGATTTATCATACTTGAAATAATTTGCTCAAACAAATGTGTATTTCCCTGCTATAGTGTACTGCAACATCAAAAACAGTGCCTGTAGGCAAAACTCCAATCTTGATGAACTTATCTAGCAACAACTGTACTTGATACAGGAAAACACCAGGCAGCAAAATAAATGCAAACAGCTTCAAAATCAATAAATCTCAACTGAGATTTCCATATGGCCAACGCGTCAGAACAGGCACCTTATGAGACACCACAGCAGCATGACAGAGGAGTGCAATTGCTTTAATTTAGGGCTGTTCCACAGCTAGGAAGGAGCATCAAGCTGTCAGTCTGAAGAAGCACGAAGGGAAATCTAAGCACTGAGAGCACCAGCAATAATTCCTGTGATTCAAGAATTCTTTGAACAGCTGGGTAGAATCACACAGGGAATACACGAGGAGCATTACAATGCTATTTTTGACTCAGGTCACTAGCTGCATCTGCATTATTTTATACAGACTCATTTACTGAGCAACCTTCAACTAACACACACACTCTCAGTATTTCACATACTGCCTGTAATTTTCTATATTAAACTCAAATTGAAATCTCTAAAATTAGAAAGCATTAGAGATCTTTTCTTACTTGATGGGTCATGAAAATCATTACTATTCAGCAATGAAGAACAGCACTCTTTCTCCAATCTTACCCCTTTTGGCACATCATCAGCCCAAGCTCATCATCAAGAGTTCAAACGCATAAGTGCATTGGGTTTGTTTCTCACTGCCCTGATGAAAGTTGGGGTTGAACACCACCACGGGCTCCACAGGGCTGCCCTCTTTGGAGGTGACTTCAGGCTGCTGGGTCAGACTGAAGAAATAAGTAACAGCATCTCACCAATTCAGAAGAGACTTTAGCAATATGCATTTGATCTTTACTTCCTTCCTTCTATAATATGGTGAGAATTTAAACATTTCAATACTTTAAATATTTAAATATAAGCCTCAGACTTTTCAGACTACAAGGGAATATGACATTTTTCTAGTACTCGAATTGAAGTGAGGTTGAAATCCACTCACAAGAAGCAACATGGACTCAGGAATATTCACATATAAAGCGACTCTGATGCAAGGGCTGCCGCTGAGCCTCTCTCCGGCACAAGTTCCCTGCAGTGAATAGCTAGAGAAGTCCTTTCTCCCTTTAACAAACTGAAAATAGCAACCAAAAAGCACTATTTATTCCTTTTAAAGAAAGGGACCAAAAACAATGGAAATGGTGAAAGTTACTGTCGCTCCACTTACATAATTTTTACTCATTGAGCTACTATTGTATAGCAACGCATATTCTAGAGTCAGAAAAGTAGGAAGTATCAAAAAGGTCTGTAAAAGAAATGCTATTTGCCACGGAGACTAAGAGAATGAAATCACTTGCAACATTTTAGAACGTAGGTATAAATTTAACAAATGGTATAGCGGTCAGCTGAACAGTGTCTGAACTGTAAATACTTCTAAGAGCATACATTTGAATCACAAGCTTAAACTACTTTTTTTAAAAAAAGTATATCAAAGTTAAGTTAAATTGCAATTGCTATTTGCTTCTGTCCTGAAGAGTATGTAGCTATGAGTAGGACAGCACCTGCAGTTTCAGATTTAAGTCGATATTATTTTAGAGCTGAAGTAGACCACAAATTGGATCACTGGAGAAATTACAGCAGTGTACAGACATTAAAACTGCATGTATCCCCCACAGTGAAGAAAATGTTGCACCTTTTCTGAATTACTACACCAATATCTATTTGTTGATCTATCCTGACTAAACAACCAGGATACCAAGCAGTTCTACCAAAATATTTACAGGCAATAAACATTTGTAGCAACAGTATAAAAGGTGCGAGTGAACTCACAGCATATTTATTAAGGAAAATGTTGTTAAAGAACTACAGTAAGTCTCAATCAGTATGCCTGAAGAGTTCTGCAAGCCACACTTTTGAAGGGCTACTAGCTCATCTGAAGTCAGTTTTCTAATACTTGGCCAAATTAAACTACTTCAGTGCAAATTTTACCCTTCAAGTTTGATTTGGAGGGTGGGAAGCAAAGAGATTTTCCCTCTGTTCTACTCAACATTTTTCCCAAGTCCATAATCCTTAAAAACTAATTCTGCTTTAGCATACATACATTGTTGCCATCAGTTTATTCTTCTAGCTTTCCAGTTTAACTGGAAGTTTCATAATTTCAAGAGAAAAATTCCAAGGTCTGGAAAGACTACAGCTACAAAAGACGAAACTTTTGAGATCTCCTGCAGTCACTGGGCAATCTAAATACCACGTTTCTCAGATGAAAATATAAATTTGACAGTTCAAGTCTTTAGTAAAATCCATGTATGGATATGCATTAAAAAACTATCAAGTTGTTACATATGCTTATGCTCTGTCATCATTCATCTGCTTAAAATACGCAAGTAAATAAACTTGTATCTTAAACATTCCCTATTTTATTCTTTTCAGATATTTGTAAAAATCCTGAGATAATTTAAAAAGTTTCTCTTACCAGCAAGCAGTCCAGCAGCTGTCCTCTGCACTTGCTTTTGTTACCATGAGTTAGTGAGGCAGTTCTTAATAACTGAGACCCTATCTACAAGGGAAGTCCTGACAAATGAACTATTTTGTCTAAAATCTAAAAAAAGTCTCCAAGGGCTTTTCAAACTGTTATCAAAAGATTAACATATCAAAGAAAATTTGGCACTGCTTGGAATGCCTTTTTTTTCCCTCTTCCCTCCAGTGTGGCCGAACAATTGCAAGACTGTGGCCGGGCTGGCGCGGAGGCTGCGCTTCCAGGCATCAGCCGCCTGGTCCAGCTCCTTCTATTCAAACCACAAATGCCTCACCAGGAGCCTGCAGACAGTTTCAGGTCTATGCACGAGTCCTGATATTATCTGCCCAGCTAAAAGCATATATGTTTCTAACCAAACCCTTCCTTGTATTTACAGCTGTTGCGAGTGAAGACAACAACATTCATTTTGAGGAGCTAATCAATGTTAAAGGCAGCAGTTAAGAAATACACACATTTCTCCCTCTCAGCATTTTACAGTTTATCACAGAGCATAATGAAGCAATCGCATACACCAAACTAGATGACCAACTAGATGACCAACAGGTAACTTGGTCACTACCCAAACATTGCAGAAATAAGTCACTTTTCCGTACAAGACAAGGATCAATCAGCACTGCTTTGGTAAGAACACAAAGCGCAAATGAAAAGATCTAACAAAGCAGACAGGAAAAGCGAGAGACATGCATGAGAGGGGCCAAATTTAAAAACCACCTATGCGCAGACATTAATATGAGTCAATCTTCCCAGCTCCCTACGTAATCACTGTCATTAAATAAACCAAGCACCGTAAATTTCTACAGGAAGATAATTAAGACCAAAAAAAAAACCCACACCACCACAATTGGCCTGTCTAGAAGAAAATCACAATATAGATCAAACATGAATCATATTCCTGAAATCTGATCTAGTGTCTTACTAAGTGACCAGTCTGGCTCTCTTGGGTCCAAAAGGATCCATTGGGGTATCTTTAAGGGCTACTGAAAGACTTTTCAAGAACTTATTTACAACAAATGTATCTTCCATTAAGAGACACTTCACAGCTCTGGAGTTGAAAATTAAGTTTCTAATGGCCTGATGTCATTACAAGTCTTTCAGATTTCTGAATTTAAAAAAATATCTTGAACAGTGATTCTTAACTGCAGATAGTGCCTGTTGCATAGCAGACAGACATCATCTTCAACTGCATCCTAACTAGCTGTCAAAACGCAGAAAAATCCTGTTTTGAAACTAGAAAGCCAAGTGTTATTTCAGTCACTCAGAAGTTAAACATTTCTGCACTTTAGAGCCATACATCCAAACCTTTACCACGAGAACGAATCAACCTAGCAAGGTAACAGACCTTACAAAGGCAATGTTTACCACCAGGGCTTATTCTTGTTCCAGTAACATGTGATTCCCACACATTCAGAGCGGTTATCAAACTGAGTCCATTTCTTCCACGCATTATGGTAAAGGTTTTTGGCATTCATGCAATGGACCTACAGGAGGTAAGCCACTGCTTTACATATAAAAAACACCAACTAATGGCAGTTATGGAATTAAGAATTGAAGTAGTACTCAAACTAGAAGAGCAATAACAGGCCAGGAAGAGGTATGAATGTATCTTCTGAGAACACACTGAGTTTCAAAATACATTCAATTTCCTAGGAAAGATGAAAACACAGCCTGGGCTATAGCTGACCATTAGCAGAAGAGGATGGCAGTTAATTTTACAAAGTGATTGATAGAGGAAAAGTGCATGCTTTTGCCCTTCCATGGAAGCCAGCTTTCCACATCACCCTACAAGGGCTGTGTATCAGGTGCTGCACGGGAGCACTTGGCACATCCAAGCAGACAGGGCTTTGGAAGACAGTTCTGCACTCGTACCTCAGGTCGAATGCCAAAAGTTGCTCTGAATATTGAAGTGTATTTCAAAATTTGAACATTATAATATGTCCATACACATATAAAAAAAAAAAAAGTATCTCTTATCCAGCTACTAGCAGTTAAAAAAAAAGTGAAAATACTTCTTCAAAATTATACCAGAAAGATTAAGAACTCTTTCCCCCAGACCACAGAAACATTTCTCAGCAGGAAAGGGAAAAAAAAAAAATCTGTTCTTGGCCCAGATCTCCTTTGCCATCCTGCTAAGGAGACCTCCTGGTCTACACAACACTTGGCAGAACTGACCGTGCAAAGTTGCATTTGATACACTGCTTTCAATGCGTGTGTAATATTTAATGTGATGTCAGAACTGCCAGCAGCCAAGGAAAGAAGTTCTAGGTATAGCTTAAGAGACCATACTCTAGAAAAAGCACACTGTTAAATGGAGCTATAAAAATAGAAGGAAAAGTCTTATCAGCTATTACTACTTGAGCTTGCAGCTCCTGCCCATGCCAACTGCCAACGAGTTCCACACACAATACCTGAAAAGCTGAATCTAAAACACTGACTTCATTTAAAGTGTGCTGTACCAATAAATAAATGGACAAGGATACAAGCCTAAGAAGATGTAAGGATCAGAAAAAATAAAGATGGTAAATATTTAGGAGCACATTCTTCTCAAGCCGTATCACATAACAAGCTGCACACTTTAAAAATCCATCACAAAAAAAAGAAGCAAACTTGAACTGAACATTTCAAGCTTTCAAGAGCTGAAACCAAAGCTTCTGCCCACAGTGTCGTGGACATAAGTCCCATATTTACTTTCCAGTCCTCCTCCTTTACATAAAAGATCCTATTTCAGCATCTATAAAAATAATGTACTATTTCCTAAAATTTCTCCACTGGCTGCTTTTGAAAAGATTGGCAGAACCTGCAGCCATTGAAAATTTAAAAAGGACCATTTTTAAAGAGACTTGCAATTACAAAAGCTAGGAGTTGATTTTAAAGACTGTAAGAATGCCCTGCTAAAATCCACATTATGACATCTTGTCTCCAAATAGTCTGCTATCAGGATTCATCATCCCTCCCTCATTAGTCTTGGTATCTCCTCAGAGGAAAGTTTCCAAAGTTCCTTTTTATGGATTCTTACAGTCTTCAAGGAGCTTCTGAACACAGGTGTGCCTGCACTCAGCATTTTTGCATCTCTCACATGCACCACTGTTGCAGTGACAACTTCCACTTAGTATCTAGGACCATAGCCATGATTTGGGGCAGATGGGATTACGCTACACCCTGGACTCAGAGGGATCTGTATATCCGAGCTGCAGCACAATGCCGGAGACTTCTCGTGCCACCTGGCAAGCCTGAGACCGTGCGTGAGATCCTGTCTTTGCCTGCCCTCAAAACATAAAAGCCACGTCACTCAAAGATCACTTCAAAACTGAAACAGATCACTTTATACCCAATACATAACTTAGCCAATAGTCTGGGGATATCACATTTTTATGACCATAAAAAACAAAGTTTATGACATTTTACTTCAACATACACTAGGATGAACTTACATGTGTTAATTTAAATTTATTTGTAACACTTTGAGTATTATTTTAACATACTAATATTTATTACAAGTTTGTAGTCCAGACTACAAACGTAAAAGATACTCTCCTTGAGAGGCACCTTCAATCCGAGAAATGCACCTTACATGAATGGAAGTCGTTGCAATTTACAGTTCTTCAGTAGCTTGCAGCTGAACCCTTAAATACGAAGTTATCCACATAATGTACAATAAATGTTTGGGTAAGACCTACAAGCTAAAAGAACTATGGAAGATCAAAAATCCTCCAGCTATATTTTGAAGGAAGTTAAGGTTATAATTTGTACTACAAACAAAGCTTAACACTTTAGTCAACTAACCAAGCTCTAACAATAAGAATGACATAATAGTTTAATGAATACATGGAAATTTTACAAGTACATGAGCTAAATTTTAACAAAGCCCTCCACTCAATACCTATTTTATCACTTCCCATCTTGGGCTTTCTGTTATAATACAAGCTTTTGTTTCTGTGTTTAGGCTTACGGAAGACCATTGTATCCAACAATCACCAAACCAAAACTGTATTTACATTTGTAGTGTGTATTCTTTGTAAAGTATACTTTTTGCAGGCTGCAATAGCAATTGCAATGTTTATAGTAGAATACATGCTACATTAAGGAAAGATAATTCTACATCTAACAATAAAACTCAGTATCGCAATTCATCATGATAACAAAGTACTATAGCCAATACTATACTCAAAACTTTCTTTCTAACTGGTCTTCAGATAGTTATTTTCAGACCACTTAAAAATTTGCTGTTAATGTAACAGCACATGCACAAGTTGTAGACATGTTAGAAGAGAATTTAGGAAAGTAGTCATTCGTATCAAGGACAACTAGTCAAGCACATCACCACCTAACCTTCCCGGCATCTCATTTATCTCACTTCAAGCAGCACCCATTTACATAAATGAAAATTTTCAACTGATAAATGAAGCACCAAAAGTCAAAATTGCCCAAAGCTTGTTCCCACTCTCGGGCAAACAGAAATACAGTCTTTCCTTGTTTCCTTTTTAGATTTCTGGATCTCCTACCTGGCTGCCATGAGGGAAAGAAGGTCTGTTCCACAGTCAGGGAATCCAATAAAGCATACATTTATTTTAGATGCTTATTGTTTCTTTCCTCTCTTGGAAGGGTATACTAGACATTTGGGTTAGAATTCACAGACTTTGACAACAGAGACAATGAAATGTTTTATTTATTCTTGGAAGAGAAAGTTAAACTGTTTCAAATACCTTGGGTAAGGCATGGCGCCATTACACCCAGCGTGAGTTTTCAATAGCTGAGCGCTGAAGCTGTTTCCAAAAAGACGTTCCTTTCTCACATGGGGCGTGAACTTTACTCAGTCCTTCTATTTGATTAAATAACCAAGACTATTATGGTCAGATAATGGAGATGGCAAAGATGCCCCATCCCAGCACCAAGAGAACTGCAAGTATTCTAGCGGAGAATTGGGAGTCTGAAGACCCAGATCCAGCAACAATGGGTTCTTTCAAGGAAGCATTTCCCCTCAGGGGCTGTGCCAAGAGCCCAACCTTTCCTGTGTGGCTGCCGCCTTATTGTGCAATGTAGAGTATCTGCTTCCTGGGATATATTTGCCTTTGTAGTATGGATGCTCAGTAAAAGAAGGCAATGACTTTTTTTCCTCTTCCTCTAAATTCTTGGAAAATATTTTTGAGGTTAATGTAAGAACATTTGAATCAAATTTCTGTTCGTCTACAAGGAGCTCATCAAGCACAACCAGACTAATCACAAGAGATGAAGTCTCCTCTAAAGTTTAGACATTTAACTTTTATTTCCTCAAAAGCACATATAGTTGGCATACAGCTATGACTACAGCATAGTTCAAGAACCAGTCATACTCATCATAAGCAAGCAATCTGCTTTAGCGTCTTTCTTTTCTTTCCCATCATAAGTACGACTTAGTACCTTTCACTGCTTTCAGCCGAGCATTCTGAGACAAAGCAGTATTTCTTTACACTTTTCCAAAGTCATGATGTAAAACGTAAACATTCTTAAAGTTCAACTATGTGATTCCTAAATGCACACACAGAGAATATCTTCCAGATTAACAGAAATAGCACCAAATTGTACTCACTTCTAAAAATTTACTCTGTAAGAAGATCTATACATGCAAATAGGTTAAACTTCAGCACCTAAACCTGGATTTTCTAATGCTTACTGAAAGTACAATTTATTTTTAAACAGTCATAATAAATTGATACAAAGCCTTAAGTATGTGGCACATTCACTTTACTTAGATCAGAAACACTTCAAGGTAATAGCTCTTCTTGTGTGCAACCAACCCACCAATCAATAGAAATACTTTGCATGACGAATTGCTAAAACTCTAAATACCATATAACAACACTAAAAATTAAAGTTGAAAGGTTGTATCAAAGAACTTAACACAATTTAAGACGTCAAGCAGGACAATTTATTTGCCTTGATCAAATTCTAATCACTAAGTAACAGAAAAATCTGCAAACAAGTTCCATTCAGAGATTAGACTGCTCTAGAAGACTATTTTCTTATGCAGGGGAGTTTATGCCACCTAACAGCTTAGCTCCTGAAAATGATTAATTTACTCTCAGAACTACCACATGAGGTAAGATGAGAAAATGGAGGGGGAAAAGTTACACACTCTATTTCCATGAACTGAAGTTTGACAAAGACAAGAAGAGAACAGACATACAGGACTGTAACATTTAACCCAACTCCTCCATGCCTGTAATGTAAACTCTGGCCCACGTTCATCTAGCTATGGACTAGCTAAACTACGTCCCAGTCATTCAGAACAGTCCTACAAACCCAGAAGAGCTTTAGCGATTTAATAAACAGTTATCCCTCAGAGAAGGACTTCTACAATCCATGAAATTAAATGAACTCACAGCAGCCTACTATGTTTCATCTTTGCCTTAAATAGCTCAGTCTAAATGATACTTTGCAGCACTTGTGTGCTTCTTGGGAATGATTTCCACAGCATCAGCAGTGGGAGACATCTTCTGTAGAATGGAAACAGACTCTGCAAAAATCTGACACGTGATCTCCCTTGAAATGCTGCAATCTTCTCAGCACTGATGATGACAGTCAGTAAAGGTCTTCAGACTTGCTTACTGGAAGAAGCAAGTCTGCTTTTGGTTATCACTCCATTTGTAGTTAACTTTTATCCTGCACACCTACCTAAAAGGATAAATTCTCCTTTAACGTATCATGTCTAGAGCAATACTTACGTCCGCATTTCAGCTACCTTTTTTAGGTTTTTTTTTTCTTTCCTAGCCTATAAACTTTTTTATAACAGTACTAAGAGATGTAACTGTATCCATCTTCTCTGCTGTAAGGAGAAAAGCTAGTTTTCTTAAAACCAAGACTGAAATGTTGAAAGTACATTAAATGTATCAAGGAGCACTCTTTCCTCAAGCGTTGACCTCACTAACTGAAATATCACCACTGTCTAGACAAATATTCAGAAGTAGCCTCTTCTCAGATGCCTCTGGTCCAGATGCTCCACTCAGATTTCCCCCACCAGCCTTGCTTTTTCATAAATATTAGGTGAAAACAGAGGTCAGCCTTCTAAAGCACCGTTAAGGGCTGCCACGATCCTCCACATACATTAAATACGTGAGGAGCTTTTACTCTATACCCTTTGAATGAAAGTAACCAAAGAACAAAAAGCCTGGCTGAAGGCTAATAGAGCAACAAAATAACCGTCCCCGAAAGGTCAGATCAAGCGTGCACTTAGCCCAGCATCCTGAAGAGGAGTAGTCAAGGAGCCATCACGGGTAGAATCATATAACGATAATACCCAGTAGACTCTCCAATCCCAGTGACTTGCAGTTCAAGAGCTTCGTCAGCGAAACACCATATAATCTTATTTAATACTAAGTGGATTTTTCTTAATTTTTTTAAATTATTTTGGGGCACATTTTAAGCATGCCAACATCCTGCAGCAAAGAATTCCTAAGTTCATGGGGAAGGATTTTTTCTTTCCTTATTTTGACCCTCCATCTGCTAGCTTCAGCCAAAGCCTCCCACTTGTTGTATTTGAAGGGGCAGTGAAGTCAAGCCTTATTTAGTCTCTCCCTGACACCTGTGATCCTTTTATAAACTGTTTTATCCCCCACCCTTCAGTTTTCTCCATGCAGAAATTACTAACAGCTTCCCTTACAGAGGTCATTCCAAACTTCTGATGGTCCTTGTCAGCATCTTTCACAGTTCTGCTATGTATCTTTCTTACAATGTCTCAGTCCCCATAAGAATTTGCACGTGGCCAATAACACGCTAATGCTACAAATAAATCGGAAAATAATACACTACACAAATAGCTAATTAAGATTGGTTAAAAACCATTTTTCAAGAGAAGTGTCTGTTTCCTCTCCTACATACTCAGTCTTCACAGGTAAGTGGAAGAGAAGTCACACGTTCCTAGAAGCACCTGCTGGTTACATTAAGTGCTGCTGTTAAAAAAAATCATCTATGGAACAGAAACATTAAATACCATTATGTATATTACAAAAAAAATATATTCCATGTGGACATGGTTCTGTGCAACTGGCTCTAGGTGGCCCTGCTTGAGCAGGGGGACTGGACAAGATGACCCCCCAGAGGGCCCTTTCAACCTCAACCATCCTGCGAGGCTGCCATTCCGCTTACCATACCCAGTACATTTTCATAAAAGAACATTCAAACAATGGTGGCTTGCAAGATGAGAGATTTAAAACAAACATTTTAATGACTTTTCATAAGTCATCAAGGACTTAAACTTGCAATTATATAGGTACTAAATTCCTCATCATCCAAGTCTCAAATCCCTGAATATCTCTGGAACATGAGAAGTTCCCATCAGAACTAACCCCACATGCCATTTCTGATGAGCACAAGTCTTTCTGGATTTCCTGGTTCACAGGATGAAGCTAATGCTTCTATTTCAGATGGTGCCACAGCATCCAAATCCCCATCCCTGTCTTACACTTCGAACCTCACAGTAAAGGGATCAAGGGCAGAGCACAGAATATATCCAAAACCACTTCAAACACAAAGTAAGCAATGTTTTTTTACCCTGGCTTTCTACACAAAGGAAGAGGGGGTGGACTTTCACAGTTTACATAAAAATGATCACTGGGCAGCTCTGTCAAAGTTGACACCTCACCCTGAAGCTTCAACAGGATCATAACACTTCAGCATAAACTGAACCCCTTGTAGAGGCTCTGCAGAGTCCTCAAATTTGTATGCTCCTTACAGAAACTACAGAGGAGTAGCCCGATTCCAGATGCAGTAGGCTTTATCCGAGATACCTAGCAAATCAGTGATTAATACGGTTAGAAATACACATGTGCAACTTTGACAGACATTAACTTAACTCCCATCTTACCTGCAAACATACCAACCACCTTGCAGAGTTTTTAAAAATGCCTTCGTTTATCAAGGTATAACAAAAGAACGTAGGAAGGACCCAACTTAAACACTATCACATCTTGCTCTATGAATATGCACTTTGGTTTCTCCTTTGCCACAGCACTCAGGAAAGAAAATTCACAAGCAACTACTTTATCTGAATGAAAGCAAAACAATCAAGAAGGTTTAGAAAAAGACTGATGCTCTAAACATTACCTTATTTCTACAGAACACTAAGAAGGGAATCAGCCACAAGTTACTGTGTTTTTACTATCTTTCAAGCTGATGTTATAGGTATCAAGCCCATTTTCATAGCTGTATTTAATAGATACACTACCACACTTTCAAAATTAAGAAATATTAACTTAGTTAAAATCAAAATTAGCATCCAAGGAATGAGGATGTTCCCTGATGCAGGAAAGCATAGATATAAAACACACACTTCAGGAATCTAGCACAAATAAGACAGGACGATACAGTGAAACACAGAGCAGATGATTCACCACAAAACTCAGCATGAACTTTGAACTCAGCAAACTCAACTGCCTAGGTATAGCTCAACGTCCACAATATCAAAAATTACAGTCTCTAAGGAAAATGAGCTTTACAAAAGGTGAACTACTTCAATTTAGCAATAAGTCAACAGAAAGCATTTTCTCAGGGTGCACACCAAAATAGTCTCAACCTGATACAGCTTCTGTTGACAGTAGCTAATCAACCAGCACAATTACTGTCTGACTATGGTCTGTATAAGTTCTCCTATGACATCCATCAACGTTACATGTAACAAGTGTTACCTGACTTCAGCTAGACAATTACGGCGTTTAATATACTATGACGTTTCATATACTATTTATGCCATCGGAGGATAACAGCAAGCAGAATAAACTGAGGCACTCTATGTTTGTTCCACATGCAAGATGCAGACTACACAAATTCAAAATACTTCACACTGAAACCCGAGCAAAACACTCCTACGATCCATTCTACTAATGGAGTTATGTGGACCAGCAATCTCCAGCAGCAATTTAACACACCAGATAATCACTACTGAAATGACCACAGGCTAAGAACTGTCCTTACAAATGTTACTAGCATACCAGTACCAGCTTGAGGCACAAAAATCCTTCATAACACATGCTCAGAATGCAATTACACCAACAGTCTCGCTACTGACAAAAGCTGTCTCTCTGGGGAAGAGATATTGCTGGATTAAAGAAAGGGTGGCACAGGGAAGAGCACTACGAGGATACCTATATTTGCATGCAATAGAGTAAGGACTCTGTCAAGCTGACAAGACCATAAGTTATTTTTCATTGTGCTCTCCCCCTACAAAAGGCATACAATTTGTGTGGTGACACATTAGGTGTGTTCCTACATTTTTGCCTGTTTATTACTACAGTAAAGCTACTTCTGCGGAAAAGACATGGTCATAAGAAAATGCAATTCATATTTCAAACAAAAAATAAAATTTGTAGATGAACTAACGACACTTAGGAAGTCAGGAGCCTGAGTACACTTTCAACCAATGGAGACTGCACAACAGGGGTTTTCCAAGTGCTTCTGTTCACTCAGCCACATCACATCCGCCTCTGCTCCAGACACATGCCCTTCACCATGGGTTGATCTCACCCAAGCACTAGATAACTGTCGCAGCAGTACAACTGTACAGAATGACAAATAGGCAGAAGCTGTGTTTCATCCATACAGTTTTGGCATTTAAAGCCTGGCTGTCCAAACTGGAGTCAAAACCATTACTCCTTTTCACACCACAGGTCTTCAATATTGCCAGTATTAAGGCTCAGTAGATTGCCTTTAGCAATAAAGCATGGCTATGATGCAGGAAAGCAATGTCAAGACCCTCTCTTGAAACACTACTTAACTTTTTTGTGGTCCTCGTCAAATGGACCAACTGAAGATCGGGTTAATCCAAAGAATGAACTCTGCAAGACTGCACATTTGACAGCCCTTTTATGTTCCTGTTTGAATCACCAGTTGGTCTGAAAAGAACTTTTTGCTGGCTTGTCAGATCTGGAGTACTGCTATAGTGACAGAAGCACCAGTTTTAGACAGCAGCACCCTCAGCCAAAGACTGCTCAAGCCAATGGAACAACCCTTTGAATTCACTGGGCTTTGGATCAAGCCTTCACAACTTCGTGACAATGGCAGATATGTTAAGATTCCTCCACTCCTCTAAGATAAAAACAGTTTCTCTGTTTGAGAAACAGAGGCAAGAAAAACTATCCCTCTGCTCAGAGAAAAAATTCTCTAGCAATTCAACAGTAATAGGACTTTCAGGGAATTCATCTGTACCCAAGTTATACAGTTCAGTACATACTACTACGGGGTGAAGGTTGACGTCAGACAGGTAACACAATGTAACTGCCAACACATCGTACAATCACCACATTGGAGGCCAACCCTTATCTACATCATTGAACTTTCAGCTCCTGCTGTCTACTACTGCATTAAACGTATCCTCCAGAAGATAAGTTCTTGCTATTGTTGACATTAAACACTGTGGCAGATCTAAAGGCCAAAGTCACAAGGGCAACTCTACTTTTCTTCATTGATTTGGAGACATGGTATGACAGCAAAATGCATAGGATTAATTTAAATGTTTCCACACATTCCAGTTATCTTACAAATCAATCCCTGAAACAGAAGGAATAGTTGGATCCTTTGTTTTGTCATGCAGTCTATTGCAGACAATCAAAAGCAATTATAAGAGTGCATGAAAATAATGGTAAATAAAATAGCATGGGTAGACTCGCAGTTGGACTTTCCACTTTGAAATCTGTCCACCCTCACTTAGGCTCCCTGTACTGGTGAATATATTGAGTATATCTCCTTCAAAAATATCTTCAAAGCAAAAGGTGGACCTTTCTAAGTATGGATCAGAAGCATTAGGATTACCACCTGAATCTAAAGTAGTAATCTGAAGCTACTAAGACTACTAAAATTGTTGAAAATTCCTCAATGCTCTGCTACGCTGCAGTTACACACACACATCCCTTGCCATCCTGCAGTACCTCCACCATGGAGGTTTAGAACATCCCGACAGCACAAGAAAAATTGCTCCATTTGCAAGAGGCAGCATCCCAGAGAAGAGAGTAACATCCAGAACACCGTATGTTTCCAAAGCTATACAAGCACCACGATCATTTGAACCTGTGCAAGGTCTAAACTCATGTGATATGGCCAAGCGATGGACAAAAAGAATCCTGTATTTCCCCCTCCTGGGCCCAAACTTGACACAAACTAAAACTAGAATCCTATAAAATGAGATGAAAGGGACCTCAATAGAGAGTTTAGTCTATTCCCTAACCTAAACCAACTATACTAGTCTTTCTCAACACACAAACTTGTTCTTAATGGCCACCAATAAAAGATTTCTTAAAGCACCATTTTTACTGTGAGAAAGCTAAAGCTTAATTGGTGTTTTCCTTAATGAAACTTAATCCCATTTCAGCCTGCCCATCATGGTCATTGAAAATAGCATTTCCTTCTTATGAATCTTTTAAATAGTTGAAATCTCTTACATTCCCCTTAACCTCCTCATCTCTTGCCAAAATAACTCGAATTTTCTTCCACCTTTATGAAGCTGTTTCCTCGAACTCTGATCATTTGCATTTCTCTCCTCTGAACTCTTTCCAAGTGGTCCAAATCCTTCTTGAATTTTGGCACCCAAAACAGATGCTGTCTGCACACTGAGAGTATACCAACAGCAAGTAAAGCTGATGGATTTAAACTTTACATCTCACAGACAGTACTCCCGTTTAAACATCCCAGTAAGATATTTGCCTTTTCTGCAAACAGCGTGACACTGACTCACATTCAACTTGTGATCCAGTACACCCCCAGGTCCTTTTTCTAGTACCTAACCAGTTATTCTTCACCCTGCATTTGCACAGCTGATAATTCCTGCCTAAGCGCAGTACTCTGCATTTGTCCCTATTGAATTTCATCCTATTTTTCAGGTCATTTTGAACTCTCATCATGTCCTCCAATACAAAGTCCCTGAGAATTTAATAAGCACATTTAATCAGCCAGTTGACTGATGCTTCCATTAAAGGCAACCGTACCCAGGACAGAACCCTTCAACATAACCTCTCATTTCAACACTGAATCAATAATTACTCTTCTCTGAATAGGATCATCTACCCAATTTTGCACATTTCCTACACTACTTTCTCCAGATCATGTCTCCATTTACTTATGAGGCCATTAAAATGTGGAAAACCTTATTAAATAAATAAATTGATCAATCAGGAGACAAGACCTCCACTGCTTCTGACATAGCCACAAAGCCTTCTGCTCTGCAGTAAAGAGGTATTAGACTTTGGACGCAATTAGTTTTCCTACAAATCAGTTCATGCTGTTATTCTTCTCGTAGTTATCTTCCAAGCACCTGAAAACAGAATGTTGGCTTATTAATATCAACTGATGGAAAAAAATTAGATAAAGTGAACTGTCAGACTTCAACTCCTCTTCCTCAGCTCTCTTCCACTGTAAGTCTGAAGACTTGTCCTTTGCCAGTCTCCTAGTACTTCTGAGTATTTCTAGATAATATTTTTGCATTTTTTGAGCTGTTTTGACAATCATACAGTGAAGCTTATCAAGGCCAGCTGATGCAAGAACATCTAGTGGAAGTACACTCTAGTGTAAAATACTACCTCATCACAAGTATTAATAAGATTAAGCATCTGCATGACACTATGTTAGAGAAGACAAGCAAAATAGGCACTGAGCACTTTAAATGTTCTGCACCTTATGTAGATATACCACTGAATCGAGAGACATTTTCCAATCTTCCTCCTGCTATTAACATATTTCTACAGGAACCCTGGTATCTTTTATTGCTAGTTGCAATTCTATTTGCACTTTGGCCTTTCCAATATCTGCCTCTACTGCTCTTTTATACATGTTCCTCAATGTGACTTACTTTCACGCTCTACATATTTTTTTTTCTTGCAGCCAAAAGGCAGTAAAAGCTCATAATATAAGTTGGTCTTACTACTTGCTCTATTTCTCAAAAGCCTTCCCACTTTGCTGTTCTGTCTCCTACTCTTTATAAGGATCACGAGCTCTGATTTCATAGCCTTTGCCATTTATCACCTTTCATTTTGACATCCTCTAGCTAGAATAAAATCTAAAGGAGTTGCCATTTTTGTTGCTGTATGTACCTTCTAAACTGAAAATGTCACCATCACATAACTTTGATAAAAGTCAAAAAAGAGAGAGAGTTAGGTATTTTGAAGGATGGTCTTTTGGTCTACCAACTAAAGTAGGAATGGACTTGCTACCATTTCCAGTTCCTGGGCCTCTTCCAAAAAGCTGCTTCAAGATGAACAATGCAATGCCACAATTCTAATAAACCAGAACCACAAAAAAAGGGCTACATTCTTTCAAAGGAAAAATACACAATGAAAAAATGAAAATACAGAACGAATGCAAAATGCAGCTAATTCTGGTAGGGCTGATAGGACTACAAACACTACAATTGATAGTGTACTGTTTCAGAGCAAGCAGCTAGGTTCCATGGCCACAAAGACCCCTTCTCAATCCCAACCCGTGCACAGCGCCCCATGAGATGGTGCTAAAATTACGTATCTTAGAAAAGGAACAGCAACACACAGCACTTCAGATTTTTGTGTAGACCACATCCATAACTCCTGAAGAGTAACTGTGAATCACCCATCCTTTTTTATTTAACTCTGCCTTTCAGCTACCAAAGATTAAAGTTTACAGTCTTATTTTAATCAGGAAGAAAGGTGTCAGGCTTGAAGCTATAACACGGTTTACTACAAACTGAACTTTTGTTCTCTGCTAAGCAGATTATTTAACAAAGGAAGTAGCTTTTTTTATGAATGAAAACTATTTTAGCACATTGTGTAACAAGGAAACACTGTAGCATTACTGTTATTTAAAATATTTTGTTTAAATGTCTAATTGGGAAATTAGGATTTTTTAACTAGGATTTGTTTTGTACTAATTCTCCCATGTTAAACATAACCAGATCCAAGCACTAGTCAGAATGTTGGGGGTTTTTTGCCACTGAAAGAACACAAAACCTATTAATTTGCACAATACCATGCCTACAAACCCAAAGCAGGCTTGGCCATACTAGATGCCATGTTGTGGACACCAGTAATCCCTGCCCAAAAAATCATACACTTACTTACACACTCAGTTCTCCAACGCAAGTTTTTAAGCCGTTCAAAAGATGAGTCTAAATGTACACTGCAGAAGCATACATTTTTACGTTACACTGATACTGTTTGGGCACTGAGAAAATGAAATCTAAGGAAGTCCTTTTTTCTAATTTCCAAAACTCAGAGTTTTAGAAGAATTAACTAAAGGACTTTGTTTCACAAGGTATTAAAGGAATGAAACCTCTTCCCTCCATGCCAGCTACCATCAGGTTCATACCAGACAGCCATTTAATAAGGAAAATGTTAGAACAGTTCTCCCTGGCCTGCTGTTAAAGATGCTTAAGCATACCACTCAACTTAGACATTTTTCACACCAGAATTAATAATTCCTACAACAGACCTTGGACAAGCTAAGCCAAAGTAATCCACTGTTGGTATTTTACAGAAATAAAGCAAACAGTATCTGAAGGTTGCCAGAAAAACGAACAAGGGTGCAATGGTTAAGATGCTTGACGAAAACCTGGCCTTTCCATGTTAGCTCCCAGTTCTAGTACAGATTTCTTCTATGAGCTGGGCTACCCACTTGGACCTGGCTTTAACTATAAAAAGGTATTTTACTTCCACAGAATAAATGGAATTTGTCTCCATACCACTGAAAACCTGTGTCTTGTGGACTGTTTTATACCCCACACAGAAGACAGTGAGGATACTACCTCCTCAAGGCAAATGAGAAAAATTAATCTGAGGGCTCCATGTCAATACAGATTTTTTTAAATTTATTTTTTAAATAATTTATTAGGACCACAGCAAAACAGCTTGTCTGATGCACCATGCCAGTCACACAGCACACTAGCAGAAGAGGACTGAATCACTAAGTTTCTCAATCATACTCAGCCATCATGACACAATTTCCTTCCCTGCCAGGCAGCCCCCACAGTCCCTTGCCAGGCATTGCATGCTGCCTGACCAGGCAGCTAGGACCTTTCATCCCTTTCTCTTCAGGTGCCTGCTCGAGTCATCAAGCCCTCCCTAGAGAAGAAAGGCATGAATGAAAAAGAAATATAGAACAGACACTTGATTCTAGAAGACAACTAAAAAAAAAAATTAAGGGGTGAGAGCATAATGAGCTCAAAGTCTAGAGAGCACTACTGGAAGACACCAAGCGGAGCACCTAGAACAGCACCACTGCTCCTGAAAGGTATTCAGGAAGGCAGCAGCTGCTGTCCAGCAGCTCCGCTGGAGACAGAGGCTGCAGACTTGCTCAGATCCCTTTCACTGCCTTCTCCTCCTTGTGGCATGGACAGTCAGCTTTGGCCAAAACCAAAGTTAACAAGAAGATCTCTCTTAGCCATTTTCTGAAGCACTTTAAAAGCAGAGTACTTTGGAGCACATCAGTTTTTCCTACCTGACCTAGGCACTCACACTGGAACGCTCCATGCTGCTAGAAGCCAGTGTTCTTCCTCACAGGTGACTACACCAACAATACACGACATTTTTATTTCGCCAAGCCATCTTAACGATACGCTTCTTAGAAGTCAGGAGAGTTAAGTCAGTACCAATAAATTTGCAAGTCATTTGTACAGTTCAAAGTTTACATAGTACATCTTCTTTAAACTTTGTAAAGTTGTATTTGTAATTAGCCAACAAGAAAAAGCAGCTTACAAAACTAGCAGTATGTGGCCCTTACTGTCACGCTACATACCAAGACAAACATTTCCTCAGTGTACATGCAGTCAAGATCTATTGCTGTCACCAGTGACACGGCTACATGGACACTAAGTTTACGAGGGCCTGACTTATACCATAGAGTATATTTAAATAATGCCAAAAAATGCTGCTTCTCCACAGGTTCAAGAAAATCAGTATTCTACAGGAGATAACAGAGTATTGTACAAAAGTCAGTTTTACTTTAATAAAAGGTAAAAGTAGCAACTCTTTCAGATATGATGGAACTGATGGCAGAAAAATATAGCTAACCTGTCTGAAGAGCCAGTGTGTGGACAAATCTCAGACATACAATGGCTGAGTCACCTACGATAAAAAAAAAAAATACAGTCAGAGGAATGAATAGGCTAAATGAAACTTAATCTTAATTGCCCTAGCTAAGAAAACACCGTACAGTTCTAGCGAGTGCATACAGCAAAGAAAACACGTTAATGAATTCTAGAACTGGAACAAAATTCTCAGCAAGCTCAGATGGAGAGGAAGCGGTCAGTCGGTGTGGCCAGACAACTATCAGTGCTCACGTTAGAACAGCTGAGCGTTAACCATCTCCCACTGCTGGAGGCTACGCTATCTCAGCTGAGGCAGACAACAGCTTCTCAAACGGCTCCAAAAGCGTCCTCCAACCACAGCACCTGGAGGGATACGCAGATCCCGGCGGGCAAGCCAGGGCACTAGTGGTAGCAGCAAGCTTTTAGAGCTGATACTGCAGATACTCAAGTTCTTCCTCTTCACCGTAAGTATCAATGCAGTTTTTAAAACTGCCTCATCAATTCCGTTTCAATTCTCAGTGTTTAATTCACCTAGTAGTTGTTTATCCCTGAGCAAGCACAAACAGGCCCCCTCTTTGGGATGAAGCAGCGGTTGTAAGAGGTGCTTGCGGTGCGAGATCACCATCTCCGCAGCTCAGCTGACAGAAAAGCACTCTATAGCCGTTGTCAACAGCAGCGTAACGCCCTGGCTCATCTGCTGAAAAACGGGCGAGGCGCATGGAGCCCTCTTCTTGTACTTCGCTGGGAAAGTTTCTCTTTGGTACACGACCCCTAACGTGTCCCACCGACCCGCCGCCACACAGCACGCTGACACGTGCCCGAGCAGCGAAACGCCTCATGCGCCGGTGTCTGCTAACCAGAAGCCGCAGGCAGAACCGAAAGCCGGGCAGAGCAGATGGGAGAAGCGCGATCGGACTTCTGCCCGAGCTGCTGGCGGTGCCGCCCGAGAGCCCAGGGCGGCCTCGGGGACCGGCCGGCGCGAAGCCCGGCAGCGGGAGGGGAGGGGCGGGGAGGGGCAGCCCCGGGCCGCTGGGAAGGCGCCGCACGTGTCCGGAGACCGGCGGCCGGGAGACCCCGGGCAGCCGCGCACACGCTCTCGGCCACCCGCCCGCCCCTTCCCTTCCCCGGGCGGCGGGCGCTGCCCCAGCGCGGGACCCGCTCCGAGGAGCGCGGGGGGCCGCTATTGGCGGCGGCGGCCCCGCCACGACCTCCGCGCCCGAGCCGGACCGCCCCGCGGGGGCTGCTGCGGGCAGAGGAGATGCCGGCGCGGCTGAAGGGCGAGAGGGCCCGGGCCCGAGCGCGAGGCGGCGGGGGCTGCGGGGCGCCGCTGGAGGCCCGGCACGGCCCGGCACGGCCCGGCGCGGCCCGCGGACCGACCCTCCCTCACCTGCCGGGCCGGGCCGGGCCCGCCGCCCCGCGGCCCCACTCACCGGCGGCGCCCTCAGCTGAGCCCCATGCCGGCGGGGCGGGCGCGGGACCGGAGCGGGACCGGCTCTCCCCCGCCCCACCCCGCCCGCCCGGCGGCGCGCCCGCGGCTGCCTCGTGAGGCGCGACCGGATCCGCCGCCTAACCGGCTCCACGCGCCGGGCGGGGGCAGGGAGGGGCACGGAAGTGACGTCGCCGCGCCACGCCCCTCCCCCCCGCCCCGCGTGTCACGCGCCGGAAGACCGGGGTGCCGCGCGGCTCCGGGGTTGGGCGGGGCCAACGGAGGGGCGGGGCTTCGCCCGGGGAGGGGGCGGGGTTCGGGCGGGGGGCGGGGGCAGCTGTGGGGCAGGGGAGAGCCGCGGGGGGCGGGAGCCCAAGGAGGGGCACGGCCACGGGGGCACATGGCCACGGGGGCACATGGCCACGGGGGGCTCTGTGGGGCAGGACAGCGGGGCTCTGGGGCAGCGGGGCCCCGGGAGGTGCTTTGGACAGGGGTGAGGCCTTGCGGGAGCAGGCCTGGGGCTCCCTGGGGACCCACCCGATTGGGGCAGTGCCGGGGGTCTTGGCTGGGGATGGCAGTGGGCATTGGGCTGCAGGGCCTCACTCCAGGGTGGGAGCGGAGGCTCGTGGGGGTCCCCCAGGCCAGAGGTGCTGGCTGCAGGGTGTCTTGCAGGTGCTGGGGGGCTGGATGTTGCCCCTGAAAGCTGCGGGGCAGAAATCCCTGTGGGGTCAGGGGCCGGCTCCTCAAGTTATCCGCCCCAGTTACCCCCAGTCCTCAGTCGCCGTGGGGTGGGGAGCGGCAGCGCAGGCAGTACTGGGCCAAGAGCTCTAAAGCCTCTGTTGGAGGAGCTGACCCCATCCAGCACAGGCATTCACGCCATGGGGGGCTTGACAGCCAACCGCAGCACCCGGAGGAGCAGGCCACTATATAGCTATATATGACCGCTCCATATGTTACATAGTGGTGAGAGAGGGCGGGGAACAGCTCACAGAAACCTCCCTGTAAGAGATGAGCGTCCCTTCTGCGCGCCCTGGGGCACCCCAGCAGAGGCACCCCGTGGCGAGGGGCTCCCTCGCAGACCCCGGGTCAGGTGTGGGACCCAGCCCCGTCCCCCCTGTTTAAAAGAGCCAGGGGGCCACTCGGCTCCTCTTCCCCTCAGCCCAACAGGAGCGCCAAGGAGTGCCGTCAGATACGCGCCTGCCTTTAATGACCCGTCTCTGCTTCTGTCAACTGCCTTTGCCATCCGGCCCTCAGCGCCTACAACCCGGCGTTTCATTTTGTAGAGCTTGCATTGCTTAGATACATGCAGCCAAGAAAGCCAGCTAGGATGGCATGCCGGATAGCCCACTCCATTACTGTCCAACTTATGCATCTCTCCAGACACTACATCAGAAATTATTTTTACTACTCCCAGGTAACATATAATCAACATTGTAAGGCCAAAAAAGGGACACCTGTGTGACTTCACTAAACATACCCTCGGGTGGATGATGCGTTAAGTTTTCAGATGCACCAGTTAAAGATTTTGAAGAGCACTGTAAACCAGTTTAGGGGGTCTGGAAACCACAATAGGGTCTATATTTATTTTCACATAGTACTATTTTTTTCCACTATTTCTCCTCCATTGCAGATTAAGGGAGCCGTTGACCATTATATCTCATCGCGTGCAACGCCGGCAGTGACTGAACAGGGGCTACATCCATCTGGCAGAGCATCCCATCGCCCCAGCTGCACTCTCGGCTTCCCACACCAGCCCCAGTGACCCCACAGCGCCGGGGTGACTCAGCCTGGCACAGGGATCCAGCAGGAAACTCTGCCAATAATAAAAAGAAAAAGCATCGTATTCTGTTGGCCCAGTGAGTTGAACTGAGCAGGCATGTGACCACTATTTGAGGGAATGAGAGGAAAAGAAAATGAGAAACAAAACTGCCTCTTCTGGCAGCTGCCCACAGGTCAGGGATAATACTGAGCTGCTCTGACTCAAATCAGAATGATCACCTTCCTCTACTCAAAAAAAAAAAAAATTAAAACCATCTATTTTCTGTTAATGTGTTAACTCTAGTACTGTCATAGTTTAATTCTGTGTTGACTACAGGCTTCATCGCCCTCCTTACCACTGTTGCCAAAGGTTGGTGTCAGCCCAGCCGAGCTTCAGTTCCTGCTTACCCAGGACACATCAGTTACTGGTTTTCATACAATGACTCAACAGTTACTTCCCCTGATTCTCCGGTAATTCAGTAATGCAGTATTTGCTGAGAAATCAGTACTAAGGGTTTGGTGATCTCAGGCAATTTTAAAAATACTTTTGCCTGCAAGTTTTAAAAGACGGGTATTAACCAGTGATTTTCATTCACTTTGGTTACACGTGGAAGACAAAAATACCTCCATTAAATATGGGGACATCGTTCTGTCCATTTTCCAAACAAAGAACAGAAACATTTACTGAATAATTTCAGCTTTTTTTCACTGAATTGTTATTGTCTTTGTCTAACATCCAACCTGAATCACTGCTAGGATTTTCTTTATACCTCAAGGAAACACCACTGGGTGGTGATCAATCATATTGGTCATATATATATATATATATATATATTTACTGAATTTCCCTAATTCATTACCCCTGTTTCCAAACTGTTGATCTACCCATTGGTATCAGCTTGCCAAATTTCCACCTATATACAATTCTTTATTGTTGCCTATACCTCCCCTTTTGAGCAGGATGTTTTGTTTCATTTTAAAACCAGAAAAACCTCCTTTAGTGACATGGAAATTGTGAGCATTTGAGTCATCTAATAACACATTGGTGAAGAACTCCCCCAATTTCCATTCGGATCACACTGAAGTATTTCCTCAGGCTCACTTTTGCTCATAACTGCTTTTAGCCTTGCAAACTTGGCAGCAGCGTCCCCAGTAGAGTCATACGAAGGTAGGGAGATTGAAATGGGTACCATTCTGCCTGGATATTGATGGAAAGAGAAAAACAGAGGCAAAACGTGTAAGCAGAAGTAGCAGACATCCATACAGGCCCAGAAACATGCGTACAATGAGGAGAAGCCAAAGAGGAGATTTTTTTGGACTAAGTATTGAGTGGTAAAGAGAGTCTACCATATGACTCAAAGGAAAAACATTATGAAGTTATTAGCGCTATTAAACAGAAGCTCTTATTCTGTCATTCCCTATTAGTAATAAGAGTAGAAAGATTTGCTTTGATACAAACATTTCTATGTTCTTCATCAAAATCCCTTTAGTAATTTTCAATTAAAGATTAATTTCTCATCACATTTTTCAGCCCATCGCATATTCTAATGTATTATCTTTATCCCCATTAGAAGGTTTCCGTTAACACCTAATTGCTTTTCTTTTTCAGTCTCTGGCAAATTTGAACTCATTTATTGCTTCACAAACCTCAAACCATGCAGGCTTTTATTAATTCTAAAGTTAATTTTGTGGTTGGCACGTTCCCTCCACCCATCTCCTTAAGCTGTTTCTCAGCTGCTTTCCAGCTCTCTTGGCGTCACCCTGGTTTGTACCGCTGGAAGTGCTTGGCAAGCTCCGCTCTCCCACAGCATCGCTGGCTGCAGCCTCTCTAGGGAAGGGACGGGTCACAGGGCAAGTTATGGCTTACATAGAAATCACGGTGTTCGGTGCTTTTAAAGCATCACGTGTTCAACCTGGTACAAACAAGAAGAAAAAAAGTTACAAGATAAATTACAGTTTTTCTCTGTCCAGTTCACCTTAGTGAGACTGGTTAACAGGAGAAAATGAGCCAGAGCACACAACCCAGCACTGTCGCCACTTCTGGAAATGTTACGGCCACTCACAGCCAGTGTAATTGAGACTTTGCTCAATAATGTGGGAGCAGGCAAGCAGCATGGGGCTTGAGGAAGGAGGAGCTGTAACAGCCTGCTTAGATCACTTCCAGCAGCCTTTCTTAACGGGCTTCCCATGTCTATTTCGATTTCGTCGTCACATATATTCCACCTGAACCTGAGCTGGGTACAGGTCCCACAATAAAACTTACCAGCTCCTTTACAGCTTACTGTGACTAGAACATTCTTCACCCGTGATGTTTCTCCATTGCTCCCTCCCACCACCTTTTCCCCAGTGTCGAGGGCGTACGCCGTTTTCCATGTCCGGCTTTGCCCCACCAAACCCTGCACACTCCCAGGTGGAGGCACAGATATGCTGAATGATGCTCATTAGGTGTATGGCATTTAGTGAGTCTCAGGCTGACTAATCATATTTTATGTGGTTTCCCAGTCTGACTGTAACCACTGTTATCTCTCATCTTAAACTGTAAATCCTTCAGGGCAGAGATGGACTTTGTTACCTGTTGTATATTACCCTGCTGACGGGGGCCAAGGATTTTACATGCTTCAGCAGTACACAGCATAAAAATCATTTTGCTTTAAGAACGTTTGCAAAGCTTTTTTCTCCTTTGCACACAATTTCTAAATCAGCCAGGACAAGAGCCTATCTGGAGATCGCGTCTGTGTACGAAATCTATCTTGTGCCAAAACTAAGATATCCAAGTAGCAGAGAAAATAAATCAAAACCTACTGTTTATTTATTCAGTCTCTTTAATGTGTATATGTTAGCATGTTCCACCCTGCCTTTTCTGGTAGGGCTGTATAAATATGTGCCTTAGCTCAGAGGAGGTTATGGGACCCACCTCTGCAGTGCACAGGCGCCCAGCTGCCCACATCTGGTCCCAGATGCTGCAAGCACACCTCTGCTAGCCCTGTGCCGCCAAGCCCTTCCCGGGAACAGCCGTGGGGCCTCCTGTGGGACACCTCTAGCCTCGTTTGTTTGACTTGCCTGGCAAGGGTGTTATACGCTTAGGGGATGAAGTCCCCATGGCCCACTCCCTCTAATCCCCATACATCCTTAAGCAAATAAAGAGAGCCTCATAAGAAAAGGGGCTGAGAGTGGATAAGGCTCCGTGCCTTCCCTGGCTCGCAGCGGGGAAGGAATTGGCTATGGGTGGGCATGACATTCTTCCTCCTACCTTTATTTGTTTTCCTTGACCTCAGTTGCTTGCAGGCTCTGCCAGCTGAGATTTTCAAGTTCAGTAGGTTGGCAACAGCAACGGCATCGCTGCCATGCTGGGCTCTCGGACGCGGGCATGGGATCTGCACGGGAACATCTGACTCTTGAACTGAGTGCCAGAGCTCGTGAACGCACAGACAGGTATACGGTGACCCATGAAATAGTGGTTAGCAACCTGCAATTACAGTTTCACTCTTCAAGAAGATGATTCACATGCAGTTGAAAGCCACAAGTCTTTAAAAGTCTCCTTTGAAAGCTCCTTAAACTACTTTGGCAAGCCTAAGTTGTTAAACAATTTATTATCACTTCTCTGCCAGAAGAGCTTGTGAAACAGCTTAAAGAGCAAATTGTACAAAGTGCCCAAGACTGTCACAGATGAAGCCTCTCTTTTCTCTTGTGCCACCCAGTCCTTTTTCCCCCCTTTCCCCAGACATCCAGTTCTTCTTGGTTTAAAATAGCCTGGCTAGTTATTTCCATTACAACAGCAGCATATCTAATAAGTCACATGCCTTCAGCAGCAGTCAGAGTGAAAGGGGAATTCATTGCTCTATTTACTCGAACAAGATCTTAAATAGTCACTTTTATAGTAGATGGAATAAATAATACTGTGCTTTCCCATTCCTCTTGCTAGCCCCATGACTGCCATGGGAAGCAGTAAAGGAGGTCACGCCTGTCTCCAGGTTACTTCTCAGGCCCTTTAAAGACTCTTCCCTCCCCAGAAGTTGCCATCCCCTCTCCTCTCCGGGCTCCCTGCTGCCACAAAGCCATAAGTGAATCACTGTGCAGCTACTTGGCACGTCCTTTTTGTCGGTACTTGTCCCTTTCCCCTGTCCCCTCTTTATTTTAAATAATGCAGAAGTCTTTCAGTCAGTAGGACTGTCAGACGTTGCCTAGCCTGTGTCATACCTAAAGAAAAGTGGGATCCGAGTGCCTTTACCTGCTTTCACACCTCCACTGTATTATTTCTTAACGCTGCCATGCAGCGCGCACCCAAAAGCTCACTGATGGATCGTCTCCACCACAGACACCAGTCTCCTGACGGCTTGCACGGGGCTTGTTGCATCCAGCCCACGGGCCGGGCTGAAATCCTTGGGCACCACATCAGCACTGGTGATGGTAACAGCAGAGCAAAGGCTGCTGCACTATGAAGGAGGGTTGAGTTTGGTAGCAATTGTTCCAGCCAGAGGGAAAAATTGCCAGGGGGACCCAGCAGGTACTTGCAAAGCTACTGACTTCACTGGGAAGTATTCCAGTAAATGAGGGGAGCTCCACCCACACCAATGGACAGCGTAAGTGCAATACTAGGTAACCTATTTACAGACACTACCCCAGGATAGCTACAAAAAATAAAGCAACTATCTAAACAGAGCTAAAACCAAAAATATGCAGGCAAACCTCGAACACAAGGCTCTTGAGAAACCATCACTTTTACCTAGCAGAGTACAAGTGGCAAAGGGCAAGTGCTTGTGCATTTATTGTTTGGCTGCAGGTAAAGGGACTGTGAAATGAATCTGCCTCTCACTGCCCACCCAGCACAGAGGACAGATTCAAGCTCTCTGGCAATTTTCCTAGCTGGAGAAGGAGATATTCTCTCCAGCTGAAGAATGCACACACACCGCTAATGGACCTCGCCATCTAACAGTGCAATGTTTTGATTTCATATTAGAATTGCTTGAAAATACGGTCTTTAATACCTCTATTGTTATGGTACGTTTCTCCCTCAAAGTATGTTTAAAGGACTTAATCAGACTCATTTCCTTAATTTCAAGCATATCTCTGAAAATGTATTATCCCAGGCTGATGGCATCAAAGAGTGAATTAGGAATAAAGCCAAGTGAATAAAAACAAAGCTATTTCCTTTCAGTTACTGTGCAGCCTTAACAGGCTGCAGAGCATTAGAGCTGCTGAAATACCACTGGCACATTCTTCAAGATCTGCGAATTAGTGCCTTGCCTTTATACCCTTGGCGGGAAGCGAGGACGCGATCCCTGTTACACTTAGCCTGACAAGGGCTGTGCTGTGATGAGCAGCTTTAGATCTGCAGCACCGGAAAAATGTCTTTGAACTATTGCTGTTTGGGTTCCCAGTTTCCGAGACGTATTTATCATAGCAAAGTTCCCCTGCTGAACCAAAAAGATCCCTGGATTTGATTTTTATAGCATATGCCATGCTTGCTTTCACCTTCTGTCCTTTGACATCAATTGCAGAGAAGCAGCAGTTTTTGCAGCCGTCCTGGGCCAGGCTGAAGGTCCGTGCAGGCCACTGTCCTGGCCATTTCTGATGGGAGCTGGCCCAGAGCAGGCAGGCATGCAGTAAGGAGCTGAAGTGCACTGAAATTCAGGGCGAGGAAACAGCTTGTGTACCCTCCCATCAGAGAATCAAACACAAATCTCCCTTTTACTGCCATCCCGCCGGGGACTGCAACACGGGCAGGATGGGGGGCATTTGGCATCCACAGCTTCTCCAGGGGTTTATCACAGCTCTCAAACCAAAGATACTCCTGTCCTGCCAGGTTAAGGAACAACTCCTAACCCCTGCTGTGCCTGGAGACAGGACACAATTTTAACAGCATGGTCCAGGGCAGAGCAGGCAGACTTATTGCTGAAGGGACTTACACAACCTTGTTCTCACAGCATCCCCTGGGAAACCGCCCAGCAGACCGGCGGTCAGTGCTGTTACAACAAAGCGGAGGGCTGGGAAGCCATTCTTCTGCTTCGTGCTCTCTGGAGCAAGTCTGGGCCATGCCTACTTTCAAAGAGCACAGGGGGGCAGAGCCTGCGTGCATCTCCTCTCCTTGGCACAGCGCCTCGGAGAAGGAGGCTAGGCAGGTTACGCTGCCTGGTCATTTGGCCCATGGTCAGTCATCCTCATGAATAACCTTTTCGTCTCCGTTATTTCAACTAAATGGGCAAAGTCCACAAGTTTATTACGGTCCGAGAAGCTATGCTTCTGCAATGCCCTCTGCCACCCCAGTGGCTCCCCATTCGCCCCGCAGACCGGCGGCATGGCTGCCATCAGGACCAGCGTGCCCAGCCCACATGGCCCAGCACCAGCTGGAAGAGAGCGGGAGCTAAACATGCTGGTGGGCAAAGAACGTCTTGTGCAAGGGCCAGAGAAGATCGGCTCACCCCCAAGACACTGAAAAGCAGTTTCTAGGATGGGCAGAAATCCTTGGGAACACAAGCAGCACAGTCTGGCAACTGCGGAGCAACAAGAGGCAGGCAGCTCTGCACAAGGGATGCCTGCTGCTGGCCTTGGGTAGGGCTACCTGCGCCCTGGGCTGTTGGGCACAGCAGCATCCAAAAGCTCCTGCTTGTGAAAGGGTTGGAGAAACGCAGGGCTACCTGCCATGGAGCCCAGGCCTGGGGGTTTTGCCTCCAGCTCTCCTCCCTTCCTGAGCTCCCTGAGTGAGGCAGGGGAGCGTCCCCAGCATGGGAGCCCAGTTCCCCCACATCAGGGAGGCTGGGTTTGCTGGCGGGCAGCAGCACCCCAGAGCACCGGGCAGGGTGGGCAGCAGGCAGAGCTGCACAGCCAGGGAGCCCCCAGGCTACAGCCAGCCCCACACAAAAAATGTGCATGAACCAGCTTTACAAAACACAAGGCGAGATCACGTTTGAGGCTCATTTTGCTTTTCTGAAAGTACAGACTTTAGAAGTTACCTGCTTTTCCTTCGCCCCCTGCTTTCCAAGCCATACTGCTTGGGCTCCCTCCATCTCTCCAGCCTGTCCTCAGCAACAGCCAGGCCTGGAGACAGTGCTGCAAAGAAGCCAGGGAGGACAGTCACTTGCTGACAGGACCCAGGGTTTTCCGTACCCGGCCATGGTAGCACCGTGACAGAGCTCAGCAGTGCTGCAGCCTGACAGAAACGAGCAGCCCTGGGCTTTCTCCTTCCCCCAGTCTATGCCAGAAGATGGTTTCCCCATGCTCTCCCTCCCAGGGCTCAGCAGGGCAGCAGCTCTAAAGCCACCACTGCTAAGCAGCAGCTAATGCTGAAGGAGAAGCTGCTGGATCCTTTCCACCATCCCTTGCCCTCTGGGGTCCTTTCTTTTGCATCTGAAAGGTATTAGCATAAGAAATTACTAATTACTTTTGCAGCTCCACCCTAACAAAGCAAGCCCATCTGCCTCCTCAGGACAGGTCATGCCCTGACAACCATCTGGCTGCTTGATTGCTCCAGACACCTCTTGGGGCTCTGCAGACAGCGCGGGCTCCAGGGCATGAGGAGACAAGTGGTTGCGAGTAGCTACGGGGTGAAGCAGCTTTCAACCCCCTGCCGCAGGCTGAGCGAGCGGCAGCACGCTCTTGGTGGCTGGGAAACCCACAGGGAGGACTATGCAAGAAGAGGGGTGCTTGCGCGACAGCACGTCCCGCCTGCTCACACACACACGCAAAGGAGTGCACCCATGTGCACACGCCTGTGCACTGCACTGGGGCCTCCTGCAGCCTTCCGGCGAGGCAGCATAGCATGTGCCGATGGAGACCTCCCCAAAGGGCTGCATCCATGGAGAGGATGTTCTTGGGGCCCTTGAGGGCTTCATCCTAGACATCTCCCTCCTGTCCGCAGCTACAAACCCAGCAGATGTGAAGGTCCCCCTTCAAGCTCAAAGCAGGTGAGCTCAAGTCACCCCATGGAGCAGAGGACACCCAGCAAACACTGAAGCCACTAGGTCTGCCCAAACCCAGCCTGGTGCCAGCCCTGTCCCTGGCCAGGCCGGTGACCTTGGCTGAGCACAGCATCCCCTGCACACCTCTCGGGGAGGGGAGCCAAGCAGACAGATGTGGCTGCAGCCCCTCAGGAAAAGCCTCCAAAGCTGCGCCCACTCAGAGCATTCCCACCCTGGCCATTGTTTTGGGAATGGCTGGAAAATATCAGCAGGGCGCTGGGTGCGGGTGGGGGGTCAGGAAAAAGGAAAAACAGATGATTAGTTTTTTTAAATCCGCCAATAAATTATATTAACTTTTCCATTGACCTTTTGTCAGGTCACATTATCAGACTGGTGAACGTGGTTCATGAAGATAGTATTATGCTCAGATTTCAAACTGTGCAGAAAGTGCATCCCAAGCAATATGCCAAAATGGAAACGTCGGCTCCACCGGAGGGGTGTGCTGCTCATTACCCTCCCGAGGAAGGCCAGATCCAGCATCTACAAATATTACATATATATTATTAAAAAGGTCTGGTTCCCAGGGAGGCCAGGGATTTCATAAGGTCAGGCTTTGTCAATGGTGCCATTTACTGCTTTCTTCTTGAGACTGTGGTCGCACCAGAGCTGCCTGCGGAGGGACTGGCTTGCAGCAGGCAGCTGAGATCGCCTTCCTGCCTGTGCTCGGCCAGCAAGCTGTGGTGCAGACAGCTGAGAACAGGCAGCTTTCCTCAGCCAGGGCATGAACACCGGCCTTGCATCACGGTGCTGCCTTTAGGACAGGATAATGTTCAAAGCACAGGAGAGAAGAGGGCGTGAGGGTGCAGCTATGTGTGTTGCATGCCTGCAAGGGTACGGGGGAGTGCTGCTGATCCTGGCTGCCCCAGCCCCAGGGAAGGGTTTACCAGGTGTCGGCAGGACTGCAGCATCGTGCTGCATCGTATCGGCTCTGTATCGTGAAGCCAGCGGCAACAGCTCCTTCTGCAGCCGTGGCACCTTCCAGGAGCAGGGGCTGTGCCAGCCCGTGGGAGCCAGCGTGACCCTGCTGCCCCTGGGGCCGTCCTGGTCCTCTGGGCTCAGAGAGCCTCTCTGCCCCTTGGACCGCAGCCCCGACACAGACGGAGGCCTCCTCTCACCCCCTGCCAGCCCAGCAAGGCCAAAATTAGCCTCCCCTGTGTGTGTGCCGAGTAGAAGAGCCACAATTGTATCTCAGGAAAGCATTATTGTACTCTGCAAGCCCTATCTTATCAGGGAAAGGAAAATGGGACTTTGACAAATTGCCTCTGTTGCAGCCGGGGTGAGCACATGATTTTCGGTAATCGCCCACCCTGGCCATCGCAGTGCCGTGGCCACTATTGTTCCTGGCCTCGGCGCTGCGCCGTGTGGGGTCTGGGCAGCTGCGACCCTCCCAAAGGCGAAAGAGCACGCGGGGCCCTGGCCGCGCTCACTTTGGCTGCGCCCCGTACATTGTGTTTGCAGCCCTGGTGGGGATGCAGTTGGAGTTAGATTGATCCCTTTATCGGGAGCCTTCAAGTGCTGATAAGGTGACATCACCCTCCAGGAGCAGGGACTTGAACTCTTTTGCAAGGGGAGATGGTTATCAGCGGCTCTGGCAGGGCTGCGCTGGCTCTTCAGCCCCACAGCTGGAAGCAGAGCCACCCTGCGAGCCTCTGACACGATAGGAAGGATTTGTTTTGCTTTGCACAATGGCTGCTCAGATCCTGTCCAACAGCGGTGCAGAGAGCGGTGCAGGGCCCTTCAAAGGCAATCAGCTTCGTGCTGCCACAGCACAGGGGACACAGCATAGCCAGCAGCCGTCCTGTCCCTGGGACACTCAGCCTGACCCCAAGGAGAGCTCGGTCCCTGAAACACCCATTGCGACAGGAGGCACAGTGTTCCCAGTCCCAGGGCAAAGAATATCCTCTCCTGGAGAGCTTATGTCATCTCACCAGGAAGCTCAAGAGCAGCCCACGAGCCCATCTCCACCTGCAGAGCATCCCCGCAGGGAGGAGAGCAGGTCACTCCTCCCATCTCTCCATTCCTCGCTGCTGCACGGCCACCCGGGGACCCTCCCCAGCAGGGCTGAACGAGCCTCTTGAGCAGGTCCAGATACCCCACAAACCATGTGCCCTGGCACAGCAGGGAGCAGCCCGTGCTCGGCTCACCTCTGCTGCAAGCCACAGGCCAGGAGAAGACCCGAAAGGCAGCTGTGTCGGCCATCGGGACAGCCAGCACAAGCCCGCAATGATATCCCGCGGGGGACGCCTGCCTGGCCCGCTCAGTTCACCTGCCCAGGAGGGGCGACAGCACAGGGGCCGCACCAGGTGCGTGCAGCCAGCCTCATTGTGCGACTGCTTGTGCAACGCGTGGCTGCAGCAGGTCTGGCCTGGCAGCAGTGCTGGGAACGCTCCAGTGCGCTCTGCACTGGGAAGAGCCCTTCGTTTCCCTGAGCGTGACCGTGATTGCTGGTGCAGTGATCTTCATCAGAGGTGCTGGTGCCAGTGGTAGCTCCCCAAATACCGCAGCAGAAGCAGCCGCTGAGGGCAACAGGGAGCGGGCAGAGAGGTTACAGCAAACTGCGCTGCATGGATGTGCAACACCTGCCCGGTGTTATGGTGCTTTGTGCCCTTTTTTGCTCTGCTGCCAGGTCCTGCTTCCCAAGGCAGGACGAAGGGACAGACTGCCAGGCGCTGCAAGCGTCAGAACCATCCAACCAAAGCTGCTGCTGTCCTGATTCCTGCACGTCTCCCTGTGCCTACAGCTCAGCCCTCCGCTTTCCACAGATGGGCCGTCAGCGTAAAACCAAAGGAGAAAAACCCCAGGTGGACTGAACACAAGATCTGAAAGGGCTGAGACCACTGGTGTCCCCTCGCTGCACCCCAGGGCAGAGAGCGAGTGCAGCCGCTGCAGAGCTGCAAACCACAGTAAGGTGTGATGTGCCCGAGCCCCAGCACTCTCCCACGCAGCTCCTCCTTTCGATCAGGCCCCTGCAGCCTGCAACATCCCTTCCCACAGCCTGAGCAAAGACCATCGCAGCCCCACAGCTCCCATCCAGGGACCTCCCACGAGAAGGGAGCAGGTGCTGCCCCGCCGGGCACAGCGCCCATCCCGCTGTTGTCTGAGGTTCAACTGTTCATGACGGGACGCCAAAGCAGCCCTCAGGGCAGAGCAGAGGCTCACCTCTGGGGACGAAGCAGAGCAGGGCAGTGCAGGGTGACCTCCTGCAGCCCACCCTGCCGCTCCCAGCGGCCACAGCCTGGGGGCTTCCTGAGCCAGAGGGGCAGCCCTGGCCTGCCTCCTTGAACTCCGCTATCATTCATCCCAGTCTCACTGCCCAAAATAGCCCACAATGATTTCCGCAGTTAATTTGGGCTTTCTCTGAGCGTGCAGGCTGTGGTCTGAACTTGCCTCTGGCCAGTTTCATTTCAGAGCTCCCTGTCCCTGTGCTCTGAGATGCAGCAGATGCAGTCCTTTCCTTTCCTCTGCTGCCCTGACAGTACCCACCCCACCACATCCCCTCCTTGGGACAGGACATCTATTCAGAGGCTCGCCCCATTCAGTCGTTCCTCATTCGGATGCCATCCATGTCACTTGCTGTCCTTGCTCCTCTTCTCATGGCCTGCATAGCTCTGGGTGCTATGGGGGATGCCCAGCACTGTACACACCCGCATGGCACAGATTCACTTGCAATCCATACCCTAGCAGCTCCCACCCGGCACCGCACTCCCACGACCAGCCTCCTCTACAGCAGCAGCTGATCCTGCTCCCAGCCCTGCCTGTGTGGACACGCTCTCTGTCCCTGTCTTCACCGCTCCGACATGCAATATAACCTGTCACTCTGTCCCCTAGCCACTCAGCAGTGCTAAACCCCTTCAACGGATTCTGGCACCAGCTTTGGGATTTCATACGCCCAATAATTATGTACCACTAGCAAATGTTGTGGCCTCACTTTTCTCAGCTCTTCCAGAGTATTTAAGTAAGATTTATCTTGTCAGTGTGTAAATGAAGGACACGGATGGGCCCATGGGATAGAGCAGGAGCAGGCCAGGTTACCTGTTGCTTCAAGACTCATTGCAAAGCACCGCAAACACCGCTGCCTGCTGCGCACCCGTGCGAGGGCTACACACGCCGGAGATCCCAGCTTGTGCAGACATTCTCCAGCCACTTTCCAAAACGGCTGAGGTGCCCACCCCACCGTCTGCAGCGGAGACTTTTGTTTCACTTTGGGTTATCTTATCGCCATAGGAAAGGCAATACAGCAGAAGAATTTCCTTTCCTTTATGTTTCCAGCCTTTCCATTGTCTGGCGTCTGGATTTCTGAGCCTCGCCACTCAGCAATTCGCTGGAGCCTTTGGAAACATGAATGCAGGCACTTCTTATCAGCAGGAGCTCTGCAAATGCTCCTTTTGCTGCTGCAGGCAACCCAGGCAGGGTCTGGCAGCCCCAGGGCCCCATCCTCACCCTGCTAAGCCTCACCCTTTTAAGGAGCTGTGCATTTTCAACTGCCCGAGGCAGGTGCCAGCTCAGCCGTTCCCCTGGAGGGATGGCAGTGCCAGGCAGCATGGCTTGATGAGATTTGACCATGGCATTGAAACACCATAGGCTCCCGTTTCTTTCTTCCTTCCAGTTTATTTAGCCGGAGCAGACCCCAGAGGCCAGGGCAGGATGCGTGCCATCGGGAAGGAAGGACAGCTACAAGCCCCCAGCACCTCAGAAAAGACCATGGGAGACACTGTCAGCGCAGGACTATAGCAAAGGCTCTTTGCCTGATGTGCTCCTTGTAGGAGCCACCACCACCCATCCTGGGGCAAAGAGCTAAGCTCCGGCTGCAGGGAGCAAACTGGCCCCAGTTGTGCTCTCCACCGCTCTCCTGTGCGGGAAGCTCTTCTCTTCCCCTGTGCTCTGTAACAGAGAGGAGGAGAGCAGCCAGGCAGGTCCCCAGGTCCCCATCCTGGATCCTCTTGCTCCAGCTGAGCGTCCAGGGCACCCAGGGCTTCCCCTCCCAGCATCCTGGGGCTGGGGCAGCAGGGCATGGCACAGGGATTTGAAAGATACAGACGAGGTTTGAGACAAAGCAGCGCTTCAAGTGCAACAAATCTATCAGCGTGGGCTGTGGGGTCCTGGGGATCCCTGCACTGCAGCTGCAGCCTCACCAGCACACAAGGGGCCCAAGGCACTTGAATGCACCCAGCACTGTGAATGCCAACTGGTTACTCCCTCCTGACCCTTGCGTGGGCTCCCACGTTTCTGCAGCTTCCTCTGGTCTGCATCACACATATTTTGAGGCAGAAAATCATCCCGGGGCAAGAAATTCACCTCCCCATCGCAGGAATTGGCGTCACTCTCCCTGACGGCAGCCAGCGGGAGCAGATGGTATCTGCCAGGCAGACCACGACCGATGGGTCAGTCCCCCATGTACAGCACTTAAGACATATATCACCTTCCAGGTGGGTTTCTGTCTCACTGGACCGTGGCTCAGGATGCTAGAGTCTGGCAGTCAGGGATGACCAGGAAGCGTGGCAGCCACCAGCAGGAAGCCACAGTGGGTACTGTCCCCATTTCCTGCCTCGATTGGCAGATCAGGCGGCTTCAATTCCCAAATCTGCAGAGCATGACTGGGCAGGACTTGTAATGCCCAATGCTGGGGAAAACACCAGCCCAAAAGGGGAAACTGCTAGGTTTAAACCCAGCTGTGGGGTGCACCCCTCTTGCAGCCCCAGTCCCAGGGAGTGCAGCCAACAGTGATGGGGAAGGGGGACCCCCACACCCCGTTGCAGCAGGACAAGGGTGAAAGCAGATGCTGGAAGCTGTCACTGCTCCACCCAGGCAGTGCTCCAGGCATGGCACGGCAGCCTGCAATGGCACCCTAGAGCTGATCACCTCTCTCAGGGGAGCCCCAGGGAAGCACCTTCTGCTGCTTACTGCTTGCTCGGTCAGGGGGACGGGTGCTCAGGGTGTCTCGGAGCGGCTGCAGGTTGTCCGAAGGTGCCTGGGCACAGCACTGAGCAAGGCTGAGCAGCAGAGCCGGGCCAGCTCCACTGCACCATCACGTCTTCAAAGTCCCACGGCAAAGAGAAAGGATGAGGCGGTGCTCAGCCGGGTGCGAGGTAGCCCCAGGCAGCACTGTTCCCCGCAGGCAGCACAGGGCCTGCACCGCCTCTTTCCAGAACGGGGAATTGGCTACGTTTGAAACTAGAAAGTATTTAGTTCTCCATTTCTCCATGACAACTCAAGCAAAACTCAAAGCAGAACAACGCTGGTTTCTATTTTTCCCATGCGCTTCCCTCCCCGCCCAGGCAACGTGAGGAAAGGGCTCAGGAGCACATGGGGTGGTGGCCGAGCGAGATGTGGAGTGTGTCAAGAGAGGGAGAATCCCTTTTCCCTGGGACCCCCACAGCAACGGTTCCTGAGCATCCCCCTGTGCTGCTGCAAGCACAGCCGGCTCTGAGAGCCACCAGAGACAACCCTTGCCAAAAATCCTGTGAAGCCCCAGATGAAGCTTGGCTGGTTCACCAACACCAGACAACACAAAGGGGCTCTGCAGAGGCTTCCACCTTCCCTTTGCTCTGTGCAGGCAGCAAAAGCCTGGCTGGACCGCGGGAACTTCCCGTCAGGGACATGACAATGTTTCTGGTTTTTTGCCTCAACTGCTGTGACTCCCAAGTGACAAGGGGCTGGGGATCAGAGGGGGACATTTCCAGGAGCGCAAACGCAAGTCTGCTCCACCCAGCAAGCGCAGCCCTCCTGCCCCGACACCACCCATGGGACAGACCCTTTTCCCACAGCCACAGCAAGAAAAAACACTGGGGCAGAGTTCCTCTGACTCAGGAGTGGTTTCTTTTCCTCTTGTCCTCACCATGACCTCTCTTCATGTCCCAAGATGTCTTGGGCAGCTCAGGCATTTAGCCCCGAGAAATTATACTCCAAGGTGCCCTGGGGAGCTGTCTTCTGCCTCTCTTCCAGCAGCCCAGCAATATTTTTCCCCAATATTTCTGCTGCAGAAGCGAAAAAAAGAAAAAAACACAGGAAAAAAGCTGGACTAAAGCCACCACGCAGGGAGGGCAGCAGAGCACAACAGTGCTCCTCGTAGATGCATGGGGTTGAGGAACCTGCTGGGGCCAGGCAATGGCTTAAAGCTCATAGGAGCAGGGAAGGAGCTTTGAGCAGAGTACTTTAAAGCAACGGTGTTTCAGGACAACCAGGAAAGAGCTGTTTAACTTCAGCAGAAGCAGCCTGAGAGGCCCTGGACCCAGCTCCTGGCTTGCCAGGGCAAGAGCTGCTTTGCCCACCGTGGTCCCCTTGAGCACCTTCTTGAGCAGGCTGGCTGGGAACGGCGAGGTCGTGCATTGCTCTGCAGGGCCAGTGCCGGGGGAGTCCCTGGGGACCCGCACCTCTGCGGGGATCCCTAACCCCAACAGGACACAACACCGCTGTGCTGGGGACGCCTGCCTGTGCGGCCAGGGCTGCTCTCCCTCTGCCTTGGAAAGGCCGGCCCCTAACGGCAGGAGAGAAGGCTTTCAGCCTCCTCCAGAGGAATATTGAAGTATTTTTGGACCAGGCTGTGACTGCAGAAAGCTGGTGAGATGCACACACGGCAGCCCCTTGCTGCAGGACTGCCTGGTGCAAAAGTCATTGTCCCATGGATTCTTGTGCTGAGACATCAGGAAAAGATCAGAGAAACCCGACCGTGACCCTGCCCAGCCACACGGCCTGGTCTGCAGATGGGAAAAGGACTTTTTTTGTGTAGTGCTGGCTCTGCAAAGCTGAGGGAAGTGAGGTTTGTACATCACCTGCCGTGGACCGCAGCTTTAGAAGAGCCATGGTGCCCTACAGCAGAGCAGCTCAGGGATCTGCGGTTGGTGAGTGCATCCTGGCATCCCACTCACTTGCTCACCTACAATGCTTCCATTTTCAGGGATAGAGTAAAAAAACATTGCCTTCCCTCAAAAAGAGTCAAAAAATATATTGCTCTCCCCCAAAAAGAGTAAAAAAATATATTGCTCTCCCCCAAAAAGAGTAAAAAAATATTGCTCTCCCCCAAAAAGAGTAAAAAAATATTGCTCTCCCCCAAAACAGACCCTGCAAAGCACATTTTCTAGTAGATGGGCAGCCTAGGCAGCAGCTCAGACACACAACGGCAAGTCCTGCGCATGAAGGACAGTCCCAGCCTTCTGGACCTCCAGGGCAGAACTGGGGCCAGTGTTGCACCAGGGAGACCTGCACTGAAACCCTCTTGCAGCCAACAGCAGCAGCCTCAGTGGGAAAAGCCCTTAGGAGAAACTAAGCAAGACTACCAGGAGGTAGCAGGGAAGCTCTGAAAAGGTGCAAGTCTTGCCTCCTCTCCTGATAATAAAACTCCACTAACTAGCAGGTAGACAAAAAAAGAGAAGGGCCCACGTAACACCACCAAGAGGAGCCCCGTGAAATCCCCTTATTTCACAGCAGCTTCTCTGCAAGACCACGTCAGCTCAGCTCAGAGTACAAAGACCTTTGAGGGAGCCGGGGACAGCCTGGAGCTCACCCTGGCTCCAGCCTTTTCAGGAGCAGCCATGGACAGGGACTCCCCAGGCAGGCAGGCGAGGCTGCGAGCGGGGCTGGCACGCTTGTGCGAGGGGTGCAGAGATGCTGTGGTGGTTCACCTGTGCCTCGACAGAACAAGCTAGTCTCCACGCTCCTTTTCTGAGCTCTGCTCTGCAGAGCAGCCTGTGCACCTTGGCAGCGTCCCGGGCATTGCTCTGGGATGGACCTGGCCGAACAGGGCTCTAGACATGTGCCCAGCACCAGGGCTGTCACCATTTGGGGTGGATGCCTTGATGTACATGCTGCAGCAGGGCAGAGCCCCAAAGGGAGAAGAAACAACATCTAAAGAGCCAGGAGCAGGCACTGACCTTGAGCTCTGAGTTGATGGAGGCGGCACCAGAGGAGCTGGATGAGGACAGCCCAGCGCGCAGGGCCGGGAGCGGGGCGCAGGCAGGGGGCTGTGGTGGCACAGACCCTGCTGCACCCATCTGTGCATCCCTGGGCAGCCTCGCCATGCCATGACCAGTCCGATAGGTGACAGAAAGCAAGACGAGGACATCAAAAGGAGACATCACCGGAGAGAGCACCAAAACCCAGCAGCCCAGGTACATGCACAGCACCTCGGCGCTCACATTGCAACAGCATCCACAAGCTGCTGGCCTCTCCGTGCTGTGCAGGACGGCAAGGCAGATGCATCCGCTCCCCCTGTACAAATCTGGGCACACACCCCACAGCCATCCGCAGAGAGCCCATTCTCTGCCAGAGGGATGCACTGAGCCCCTGGATCCTGCCCCAGCCCCGGGGGGTGCACTGAGCCCCGGCAGCCTCTCACCTGCTGTACCAGCCTGATCATCAGGTCTAAGCAGTGGCTGGTTGCCACCATCCTGGGCCCAGACCTGGGTTTTGGAAACATGTTAAGTGGGGCCCAGTTTGCAGCCTGCAAAGGAGAGCAAGCCATGTCAGCTACAACCAGGAGAGGTGCACCCACACTGCAGCCTGCACCAACGGGCATAGCACCCATCCCCATCCAACAGCAGTGCTGCTCCGGCCACACCGTGAACTGGGGACCTGGGTGGGTGCAGGATGGTGCCGAGCTGACACATCCAGATCCTGCAGCCAGGCCCTCCCCACCTCCCAGAGGGTGCAGGGGGGGCGAGGGACCCCTGCCAGCCTCCCCCCTCGCAGCAACCGCTGGTGCAGGGGAGCACGTGGGAGCTCCACACCGGTGCCAAGCTGCTCCCAGGTCAGCATAGCAGGAAAATGCGTGTGGCCCTGTGGTGAGGGTGATGTTCCCAGTACCGGCCGTGCCCTGCGGCATGCTGACCCTCCGTATCCCTCCTCTGTGTGGCCCTGGCCCCAAACATCCCTCCACCCTCCCTGGGGAGGCAGAGCAGTAATGCTGCTAAGCGGGGCAGCTCTCCTTTCCACCCTTCAAACAGAGAGAGAAAAAAACCCCTCTTCTTCCTCTGCTCCTCTGTCATCTTCCTCTCCCCCTCCAGCCGGGGGGGCCCAGGCATTGGAGACCTCTGGTACAAGCTGCTGGCCCATCTGGCTCTCGGCCGTGCAGGCGACAAACAGAAGCTGAGCCCCCATTAAGGGTATTTCTGGAGTGACAGCGGAGCCCCCTGCCCACGCCAGTCCCACAGCCCAGGCACCAGCACCAGAAGAGCTGTGCCGCATCCACCTCTGCATCCCAGCTGAGAGCCCCAAGAGGAGCTGGGAAAGGATATGGCCACGTCCAGTGCAGCCGAGCCCAGGGCGATCAGGAGCCAGGGCAGGGCCCTCGGGATGCACGCAGGCTGCTGGTCGGGGGCGACAATCGCTGCTGCGTAGAGGACGCCAGCTGCGGCCAAGGAGAGGGTGGCCCACAGCCACCTCCACAGGCACGTCTTCCCCCTGCACTGAGCAGCCCAGAGCCTGCTCTGGAGCCACGGACCCCGTCCCCAGACGGGGACACTGCCACAGCCAGCACAGGGACCCCACACCCCACTGGGAAGGGGGCTGCTGTGCTGAACCCTGCAGCTGCCCCAAGGACTGAGCAGCTGGGAGGGGCTGTGCAGGGGGCATGGGCACCCCACATCCCCCCAAGGCTTCTGCAACAGGACACAGGAGTCACCGTCACTGCCTGGGACTGGGTGGCATAAGGGCAGCCATGCCAGGCAGACGCTTACTGCTCCGGAGAGTGTGGGGATCCGGGCTGTGAGGGCAACAAGGGCAGAGAGCAGCCCCAGGACAAAGCCCAGCAGGTCCCTGTTGTCCCGAGGGAGGGAGAAGAAACAGGGGAGGCAGGGGAACACCTCCACCACAGCCTGCCCAGAGAAGGGGGCTGGAGAAAGCCCAGCGTACACCTTCTGGCAGGAGCCCCATCCCCACCGCTCCCACCAGCTGCTCCCAGGGACTTCACCCCCTCCTGCCAGACCAGAAGTGCCACGGTGTGCAGGGGCTGCCTCTCCCAGCCCCTGGGGTGGGTCCTGGGGGACCAAAGAGCAGCCCTGGACCAGCCTTGGGCACCCCAGGGACACAAAGCCCTGGGAAGGTGAGATGTCAGCTTGGGCAACGCCAGGGGTGGTAAAGGGGAAAATGCAACCCAACCAAACCTGTGGGTGCTCAGAGCCTGGCAGCTGCCTGTGCTCGCCCAGGCTCTGCCCGCTGCCCGCTCAGCCCTGGGGGGGCCAAGGAGGTGGCAGCTCACCTCAAACACTGCTCCAAGTAGCCTCTGCTGGGCTCCCTCGAGCGGCTCCTGGGAGGGCCAGGGGCTGGGCGCCAGCAGAGACCGGCCAGCACCCACGGACAGGGGCAGGGCGAGCAGACCATGCCGCAGTCGCCACCTTCTCCTCTGCTAGTGGGGCAGAGCTGCGTGGGACATGGGCTCGCTTTCAGGGCGTCATCCTTAGGGACAGGCTTTTCCCCATCCCGCCCTTGTGGGCTGCACTGGGTCCCCCACTCCTCAGCCGTCCTGGGGGCCACCCAGCCACCCCCTGCTCGCCCAGGGTGCCACACCGCTACCCCAGGCACTGCTGTCCCCAAGGTGCCCGTGCTGGGCTGCCCAGACGGGGGCATGCGGTGCTCCCCAAAGCCCTCAGCTCGGAGCAGGCTGCCGCTGACCCACGCCAATGGCGGGAGGGGCACCTCTGCACGAACCTGCCATCTTCTGGGACTCAGGCGGGCACAGGGGAAAGACTGAGAAGGAAGCAGATGATGTCGACCACAGCCTTGTAGGCACCCATGAGGATCTGGGGAGAGACATGCAGCACAGCAAGGCTGAACCTCCCTGAAATCCAGCAGCTCACAGCCACACAGATGAGGGGCTGCATTTGCCATGCTGTCTTGAGCCAGGCTGCTAAAATCCTCCCTCCCCAGGCCCAGCACCCCCGGCAGCAGAGCAGTACCTCGGGCAGGCAGTGTGGGTCCCATGGCCATGGCGGAGGCTGGGCAGGGTGCAGCAGGGTGGCCCCACCCTGCCACAGGGAGCCTTGCCCACCTGGATGCCAAGCTGGCTGGCGAGCAGTGCTTCCACTGCATTGCAGATGTGGCCCAGGAAGCCAGACAGGAGGCAGAGGACAGACGCCTGCCGCCGGCCCTGCCCTGGGCACCCGCAGGACAGCCTAGGGCAGAGGGAGAAGCTGCTCCAGCTGCACTCGGCACTGCGGGATGTTGGAGCAGAGCAGCCCCACAGCCTCCCACAGCCCAGCCCGGCCCCAGGGAGTTACAGCGAGCGGGCGGCGATCCAGCACAGTGTGGCCAGAGCCCCCAGGACACGCAGCCTGGCTCCCCAGCCAGGCAAGCTGATGGCCAGGCAGCAGAGCCACTGTGCCCCGCAGCCAGCGTCCCCTGCATGGCTGGCTCCGAGCGTCCCTGGGCAGGGAGTGCCACCACGGGCTGCCAGCACCACCCTGCAGGTACAGCACCCAGCAGCTCCTCCGGGGTAGAAAGCACCACGCACTGCTGGGAGCAGACTCCTGGTTGGACTAGGGCTCCCTAAACTGGGCAGAAGAAAGCTGGAGGAGAATAGCAGCTCCAGCTCCTGCCCTGCACGGAGGAGAATTGTAGTTCATGATGCAAGCACAAGATACCATAAAAGGGAAGTTTAGCTTCAAACCATATTCCCAAACCAGCTCTGCACTTATGCTGGGTATCAGTACAGCAGGTAACAACATCAGCCAGGAAAACAAACTGCTTGCGTTATAAAGCAAAGCCCCCTAAAAGGGGAGGCAGACCACTGGGGTTCTGAATGTGCTGCAGGTCCCAAAGAACAGACTGGAGCCAGTTGCAGGCCACACGCTCCCTCTACATGCACAAGGCGCTTTAAGAAAACAACACTCAAAAATGGAAACTTGCCTTCTGCAGAAAGCAACGGGAGCAGCAGAGAGAGGCTCCTTCAGCAGGTGACCAGGGCAAAGCTCCTGACAACAGAGCAGTCTCCACATTGCCTCACGCCTTCCAGCTGCTCCTATGTGCTGTATGGAGCTGTCAACACAGCCGGCTGGCATTCCCCAGCAAGGGTAGGATGCGGTTCAGCGACAGACCAAACCACCACAGGAAAGCATTAATTTAACCACGATCCTCGCCTATTACCTAGTTTGCCAACTGCTTAATAGCAACATAAAATATTAACAAGCCTTTAGGTCTTGCTTATGGTCCTCCTTCTATCAATGCAGGAGTCCTTTAGCACAGCAAGGAGCAGTTTGCATTTAACAAACCTGAGCAAACATTATTTGCTCGGTCATATTTACATTATCCTCCACTCACTCAAACACTGCAAGTGGTTTGGCAGGTCTTGTCGCCAAAGGCTTCTGTAAGCAACAAGCAGAGTTGTCCCAAGCCTCAGGCCCAGGGGATTGCTGTTTTCACTAGATTTGGAAGAGTCTACAGGATACAGCCTGTCCAGCAAGGAGGCTCATGGAGACCCAGCTAGCAAGAAAGGGCTGAGAATGCAAAAGAAGAAAACTCAGGTACGTGCAACAAGAACAAAGAATTCAAAATGCTTTGAAGGAGAGAAACAGAATAGAAAAAAATATTTTAAAACTTCAATAAAGGATACCCCAACTTCAGTTTGACAGGTAGCTTGACAGATAATAGCTTCACACAAGACAGGACAAAAAGAAATGGGCGTTTCTGAGCAATCAGGTCCCTAAAGTATTATAAGGGACAAAAGCAGAAACCATCCCTCCAAGGAGGGTTGGGAAGTCTGATCGGAGACTGATTTGGCTAGAGCACAACCTCTTCAGGAAACAAAGGCAAAAATCACCTTCTCCAGGAGAATCAGATTAAACAGTGGAAAGTAGATTCTCAGGAGAGACTATGGTACACTGACTTAAAATACCATTGACCGTATTCATCCAGTATAATTATGCTTTAGTTTTACAGGTGGCAGGGAAGTATCTTCCCTCTAGTGATGTAATTAAGAACTTGAGAGCAGGGACTCTAGGGGAAGCAGGAGCCAAGGTGGGAGCTCTGCTGTCAGGAGACCCTCTGCATCCACAGTGCAAGCTGGCTGTACAGGACAAGCACACAAAGAGTCACAAAGCCAAAACCAGCTTGGTTGCACACCCCACATCTGCTGTGGCTTTGCTCAGCAGTTGCTTTCATCTCTCCATCCACACTTAAAGCCTGAAAAGTACAAAATTACAAGACAGCAATCCCTTTTTTTAGATTCAGAGACCAGCATCATCTGTTACTCTGCTTCACCACCTAAAAACAAAGCACAACTTGTCTTTGCGAGCCTCTCCAGTCCTATCATTACTCCCTGTTCTGGACTAGGAATAAAGAGCACTGACCAAGTACACAAATATTTTCTCAGCAGGGCAACCAAGGAGTAAATATCACTTAAGTCTGACCCCAAGTAAGTACAGTCTTTTTAGTGTCAAATACTAATGTGCGCATTAAAATCTGCTATGACGACACTTCTGCAACTAGGTCAATGCCTAGGTCAGTGAGACAGCACACGATGCCATATAGGAAGTAAAATCTCAAATACATTTAAGGACAAATTAGCACTAGATTTTTGGCCAGTCACGCGGAGCTAATGTTTTAAAATACCATTGGGAAGTCACACAGAAAAACAACTGATACCAGCTCAGTGCGAAGGACATAAAAGCAGCATTTTCCTTGCATGGTGTGCCATGCTCTGCTCTGCCTTAAACTGGGAGACAGGGAGTGGTTTCAGTACCAGATTCTACAGAATAGGGCAATAAAGATCCTTTTAACTCATTTTTCACCACACTAAAATGTTCTGTCAAATTAAGAAAGAAGCATTAAAAAAGATGAGCAACTGCATCTCAAAATGTAACAAACATCACTCATTGAGATTCAACTGTTTAAAGATTTTTGTCAGTTTTACAGGGCTTGCTTTGATCCCAACAGCTATAAAATACATCCTTTATGGAAGGAAAAAAAAAAAAAAAAAATCATTCCCGCATGGCTCCATCTGCTCTCATTGAAAGGACATTTCAGCAGCAGTCAAACATCTGGGCTGGCTTCCAGATAACACGAACAGCCAGGTCTCTTTTGTCCTCAGAAGGGATGAGCTCCAACTATCAGAGCCCGCTCTTATCCCCTGCCCAGGCCAGTCCATAGCATGGAGCTCCCAGGTGAGCTAGCAATTCCCACTTATCCTTTTTTTTTCCCCCCTCAGTTCAGGCCTGCAGGACAGTGCAGTCCCTGCCCTGGAAAGGCCAGATACTGGTGCCACAGCTAAGCCTCCAGGTGCTTAGTGATCCTGCGAATTTTCTCCTTCTTGTTCCTGTTTCCATGTTTTTTCCAGGGCTTTCCTACCACATTCCCAGGATTGGGCGTAGTCACAGGCATGAGGCCACCGCCGGGCCGGTATCCCATTGCAGCCCGGACCCCTTTCATCAGGGCGCGAACATTCTCCTGGAAGAGGAGACATAATCACCAGTGACCGATGAGAAGATATTTAACCACAAGGAACTGTGGTATGTTACTAAAACCAGACACAGGCAAGCTCAAACCCTACAAGACCTGCTCAGCCCCCAGCTCCAGAGCTGCAGGAAAGGTCACGCCGCACAGCTGAGTCAAAGCCTGCCAGCATGCTCCAGTTCTGTCTGCAGCCATGCCTCACTGCTCCAGGTCCTCAGCGTCTACCACTGCAAGCAGAGCCAGAGCGCTGATGAGACACCAAGCTCTGATAGGCATTAGCTACGGTGCTAGGATTGATTCCCACAGTCTCTGCTTTGCACACAACAAATTGCCTTTGCAAATAAATCTGGCGTCTGTGAAAGCCAGAGACTAAAATAACTTGCTCAAGTCTGGAGCGTGGGTAGAACTGCTGGCGCTCACAGCTTGTGCCAGCACTTTGGGCAGCCAGAGGAAGAGTCTGGTAATCCCAAAAATTCTTTTCAGGTCATAGCTTTCTGAAACAGCGCACCGATTTTTGAAAAGGGCCCGAGTTCTTGTTTTCAAAATGCATGACTATCTTCAGCTGTGCTGAAACCAATACTGTTCATATCCAGCTAACCAAGCGGAACAGATCATGCTATCTATGACCTGTCCTCTTCACTGCTAAACACCCTGTTCTGGTCTTTGTCACGTATCCAGACTTAATCAGTTATGGATCTGACATTGAGTCATTAATAATTTTTTTCAGTAGTGTAGGGGCAAAACAGATCCCTGTGGGACCTAACAAGAAGCATACAAGTTCAGAGAAATTCCCATTTTCCGCTTCATTGACATCTCTCATTTAGATTTTAAATTTGTTTCTGTGTTCTTTTCATCCGATTTCAGGTTCTGAGTCAAAACAACCATGTAGTACTAAATCAATTGTCTTAAAGAAGCTCATCACGTCCCCTAAATATGTCATCTCAAGTAAGGAAAGTTAGTTTGAAGGACCTGTTAGTCCAAACCCATGTTCGTGGTTGGTTGCTGTGTCACACCACCATCCTTCCTTGTCTTTCTTCCCAGTCACCTTCCTGTTTGCTCAAGATTGATGTTAGGCCCATAATGATGAGGGTCACACTGCTGACCTTTTAAAAATCAACTATGCACACCTCCTTAGCTACCTTTCAGTCACTTAGGACATTCCCAGTGATTTAGGAGATAATAAAAAGAACAGAGATCTCTTGGGTAGAAATTACGTGCAGATGCCAATGGCATCTAACACCATTAACAACGCAGCACCCCTCCATCCTCAAAGGTAATTTTTCCAGTAACTATGACACAGCAGTGCTGCTGTAAAAACTCCTAGAATAAATCTCCTCCAGAATTTACCTGGTGGAAAAATGTTTTGTCCACCACATTTTCAATTTGTTTTGCTTTGGTATTCTTCTCAGGCTTCACCTGTCCACTGGCCTGCACCATTCTGCTCTCTGGGCATCCTTGATGCTGGTGCTGAAAATCATTTGGGTCAATGCCAGGAGGTGGATGGCAATATAACAGCTTCCCCTGTGAAAGCAATGGGATACAGTTATTACAAAAAACAAACTCAGAGAGACCCAGAGAGGAAAGAAAACAAGTCCAAACCTAAGAAGGGCCCTGGAAGTCCAGGGGCTCACACTGGCAGACTAGCTATCAGTATACTTTATCTCTCCTCCCAGGCAACAACTGGCTTGACTTCTAAGTTAAAGCACCATTCTACCTCTACTTCAAAGCACCATTTCCAGCTGCAACATCCAGCTGCAAGCAATACAGTGCAAAGCTCTCAGGACTAGTGGAGGATCCTATTAAGAAATACTCAACAATAAGTTGCTGAGAGGGGCTGTAGAAGCATGCAGTATTACAACACTCATAACTGCAGTCCTTAGCGCCAAATACTGATCCAACTATACAAAATGGGTTTGTTTCCTGAATATCTGCTGCCTATTTTACAGATGCGATAATTTATTTAGCTAGCACCTTAGTTTTAAGCAATCATCTTTTTAAGAGTAAGCAGCAGGAGAAATTTCATTTGTTCCTTTAAAACACAAACATAGCCCCATTTAAAGAGTATTTTAATATATGCTGATTTTATCCAGAGAAATAGAATTCAATTTATTGTGCTCCTTCCTGCTCCAGCGAAACCTTCAATTTACCTCCTAGCAGGAAAGAAAACCCAGATGTAGGAAGCACTTACACTGACATAGTCTTTTAACACATATCGAGCTGATCGTGGCTGGTCTGGCTGTCCATGAGCTGCCATAAAGCCTCTCATATCTGGAAGACAAATCCAAAGTAAATTCTGTGTCAGTACAGCAAGAGAATTAACACATTCTTCTCTGCTGCCCAACTGCACGTTTGTATCCTTTCTAAAAAAAAAAAAAAATCCCTAGAAAGAAGCTTCTGCTGGGGAAAGCAGGGGAAAAAAGGGAACATTGCTGACTGTAGAGGTACTGCATAAGCATCCTAACCTGAAAGGAATGATGAGAATTGACATCTCCCTACCACCAGAAAACCTGCTGGTTTTTCATTTTTGTTTTAAGGCCAGAGAGGATTAACTGCATCAGAGAATCAGACAAGGGAGATAAACCTTCACTGCATTCTTCAGTCTAATTCAAGGCAGAGTTGATGGGAGGTATCTAAAAGGATAAGAGCACCACGCTACACAGACCAGCAGGGCATTTCACCAACATCCTCAACACAATCACTGTGTCTGTTGGATTAAATTGGCAAAGCACCACTGCAACAAACACATGAGATTAGCTGTTAACAAAGGTCCTTCCTGAGAGGAGAGCAAGTCCTAATGGGGAAGTTCAATGCATGACAAACCTGAGCTGGGCCTAATTTTAAGAAGTTCTCCTAAGGCCATGTTCAAGACCATGCACACAGCATAGGCAATAGGTTTTAAAGAGATCACTCACATCCGTATGCTGTCAGCAGCTCTTCAGCTGTTGGCTTTCGATCTGGATCCTCATCTTCCCTTGGCCTTATGATATTTATTCCATAGGTTGCTTCCAAAATGTTTCGTGGGATATGCTGGCAAACGTAAGCTAGTGAAGGAAACCACCTGGTGACTTTCAGCTACACAAGTAATCTTGCCCTAGTCACTCCAAGAGCACACATTAAGAATGACTTTTGGATTTTGTCGCAAACCAGAAAAACAATGCAAGTCTGACAACAAGAAAAACTTGAAATGAGATGGGGAAGGACCAACACAGCAAGGCTGTTTTATCCAGTGTGTCCCCACCACCCTCAACTCATGAGCACATGTGCCCCTAGCAGGGCTGGAACATGCCACTTTGCATACTCCAGATCCAACGCTTGCAGACACTCTCACAAACCGCATGCAAAGGATATTAGAGAAATGGGTGGGACATGGTCCCTCATCTGGTCTATAGGCAGAATTCCAGAACAAATCATTTCTGCCTTGGTAGAGATGAAAGATGGCATCACCAGACCAGGGCAATCACACAGGCACAGGCCAGGCTCCACATACAGGGTCTACACAATAAATAACCGATGAGTTCCCCAAGGCAAGTCAGTGTCCATGGAGGAAAAAGGAACAAAAAAAAAAATCAAATGTACAGATGGAACAAGGATGCAAATGAGAATAAGCAGAAATTCTGCTAACACAGACATGTGCCCTGCTGGCCCCAGCCAATGAACTAAGGAAACCGGATGTGGAAGACAGCAGCACTTCCAAGGTTCATAAATAAGGTGTCCAGACGGGGGCAGCAAGATCTTCAGCTCTCCAGTCTGATGGGAGAGGAGAAAGCATTCCAGAAACCTTTAACTGTTGGGCCTTTTGAAACAGGTAGGAGATTGCACAAGTGCAAATCCCACGATGCTCATTATAGCACTGGAGTTGCTACCTCAAAATTAAGAGCTTTATCAATATGAAAACAGCAGCATAATTAGACTTGTTCACAGGGACAACTATGGACAAGAAGGATGGTCTGAAAGCTTGACCTTAAGCTATTCAGAGGAACACTCACTTTTCAGAGGTTCTCTTCTCATGACTAGTGTTGAAAAAAGGAGGACCAAGCTACTTAAATAAAATCCGGAGATGGAAAATATCTCCCATTGCACAGCAGCTCTCACTAGTGGCTCTACAACTGTAGCAAGAGTTTGGAAGCATGAACTAGAGTTCCAAAATTATATACATCAAGCCCACCCCTCTCCAGCCTAAACTCTGCTGGGCAGAGTTCAGGTTGGCAGAATTCTCAGTGAGTCCACTTGGTTACGACTAGTTCATAATGAAGCTCTCTTCCACTGGGGGGCAGGAAAAATAAAGAGATCAGTGCTCTTTGTTAGCAATACCTGAAAGTGTTTCGTACGGCCTGGTGTAGCAGACACTGACACCTTCTTATTTCCAAGGATTGTGTTGATGGTCGAACTTTTGCCAACATTAGGGTAACCAACCTAGATGACAAAGAAGTGGAATGGTAACAGTGATATCAGGCAGGGCGATGCCAGAAGACTGGCAGAGCTCTGACACAAAAGTACTTTAATAAAACATACTAAAAAAAATTAAGGCAAGCAGTGGGGAACACTGAGCTCCAGGAACTTCAGAATTAATCTTTGCATAAAACCCTCAGTGATTTGTGCTTGCTAGTTTTTTTTACCCTTATAGGAAGCCAGGCTACAGGATGAATTTTTCCCAAGGAAGGCATATGGAATTAAAATTTAGATTAAGCAAGTTCCATTTAAGCACGAAGTCCAACTCACCAGCCCAACATTTACTTCCCCATCCTTCACCCTTGGTCTGTTGTGCATGGTTTTGAATATCTCCAGCAGCTCATTTCTCTGTACCAGATGGCTGAAGTTCCTGATGTTCCTGTTCTGCTCCTGCACTACATGCTGCACCGCAGCACCATCAGTCCTGCTTTCCATCCTCTCTGGGGCAACGGCATTTACTTTGTCCCCACCTTCATCTTCAGAACAGGTTTGCCAGGCCTCCTCTTCATCATCTTCACAGTCTTCATATTCATCACTAGTGTCATCATCACTAACCAGAACTTGGTTTACAGTTTGCAAAGCATTGCCTGTGGATGTGCTTTCTGCACTGTCTTGTGCTGTGTTGTTGTCTTCTTGACTGGAGCTTTCATCCTCAGAATCACTCGGGTCCTCTGCTACATCTTCAGTGTCTAGTTCCTGTGTGAACAGTATTTCATACGTGAAATGTAAAGACAACACTAAGTCTTGCTGTTGACTGCAGTTGCTGCAGCACAGTCAACTGTGTTTTCATCAGCCAGATCCCAAGGACTGACAATTCACTGCTTACATCACACAGGTTTTTTAGGGGTCTTAAGTAGGATGTAGAAACAACTAGCTTGTTTTAGGAGAATGACAAAAGTATTCCAAGAGGGATTGTTAGCTTCACTGCGAAGTTATTAGAGGTTTCTCTCCAGAAGCACAACTCTGAATGCGTGCACACCCACATTATCCTTACACACAACACCAGCAGAACACAGCTTTTTTTTTTTTTTTTAAATTATCAAGTGTTCCTAGTAATAGGAATGAATAAATTTTTCAAAATGTTCAGAACACAAAGCCATTTTGTTTCAGTTCTAAATATTTCATTAAAATAATTTCAAGCTGTCTTGTTTTCAGTCCAACTCTTTACATTTGTTACCTGCAAACAGTTCACATTTAAAAAGAAAGACCTTTTCATAACAATAGTATTTTGACATTTCTTTCCAAAAAAGAAAACAACTAACACTTTCACTCTCGCTTTTAAATCAATCTGTAAAAACATTTTATCCAAGGACTGTAAACCAGCTGAACAGACTAGGTATTTTTGGAAGGAGATACGGGATATTCCATAGCTGAATAGCAATGGCTGTAACAGATGAACCCAGTAAAACCTGGAAGTGGCATCTATTGATAACATGTAACTTGGGGCAGCAGCACAGTTTGTTCCACTGGGCAAAGAAAGGCTCTCAGGTACTTTAGATTCTCTAAGAAACACCTCCCCTCCCTGGGAGAGAAAAATCCTCTGTACAGATAACCATGTCCCTCACAGCATCCCTCTTGGAAAGGATTACAATTCTGTCAATGAGTTAAGCGTTTGCAAACAGATCTACAAGGGCTGTTTCTGTAGCTATTCATCAGTAGCCTTAAGGGACAAATTTACATTCTAGTTCAGTATTATTTCTCATGTCATTAACCTTGAAAGAGAAATTGCAAGTACTACAAACAGGGACTGAACAGCATACCACTTTGATCACCATTTTACTCTCCTCACTTTTGTCTCTGAATCAATCATTAAAATGCTGTTTTACAGCCGCATAGGTCCTTAGAATAATCCTTCCTTGAGACAAGGACTGTGCCTTTCCTAGAAAGGTGCTCAGGTATGTCACAATCATAACTACAAAGCAAGTTATCAGAGGCAGTCAGCACATATCCAGTTGGAACTGGTCATCTACAGTACCTTTGCTTCTCCAGATAGCCGTTTGCACTCTGCCAAAGCTGACCAGAACACCACCTTAATGCCCTCTTTCTCAAAGAACTGTGCCCAAGCAGCCCGCTGCTCCTCACTCAGCAAATCTGCTTTGTTTATCAGGATCATGTTCTCCTTGTCATTGCTGACTTCCTTAACGTAACTTTCCTGTAGAAAACAAGAGAAGGATCAGTTCATACTCTGGTTTGGACACCTCCTCCCTGCAAGGTGATACAAGACCAGCAAGACAAGTTACCCCATCCAGCTCCACATGACTGTAGCTAAGCTTACTGTCCCCTGGGCTAGATGGAACTGGTGTTTAGCAGTCAGCTACAAGAACAAATTGGAGCATGCAACTACGGCGATGCAGGTTGTTTCTGGCCAGGTGTGCAAACGCCTTGTCTGCTTAGAGCTACGACAAGGTATTAATCAGCACCTCACAGCAGGAACTCCTAAGATCAACTATTCAAGCAATTTCCTATCTCCTTGATGCACAGTGTTCTATAGTCTATCAAAGTTGTCACTTCAATAATTCTTGATCCTTCGCTTTCAGCGCAGTAATCCTCACCCATTTTTATTCCACTATGATTTTAAACAGAACAATTCCTTTAAGTGCAGACACTTCTAGTGGGTAATGAGGAGCAATACAATATCTGCAGCACTGCCTCTAAATCCACAACACTGTGTGAAATATCAAAAAACATTGAAGAAAAATAATTTCATGTCAGAATACTTGCATAAATAAATAAGACATCCAGTTAGGCACAACAGCAGAACAGCTTCAAGGTGGCTGAATGTGTTAAAAAAATAAATCATATAAACTCTCAGAAATAAAATGAAGACAACATTCAAGAAAGTGGTTTACTTACCAGATCTTGGCATCTAAACAGAAGGGGGTTTCTAGCATCTACTATCTGGACTACAATATCACTGCAAAAATAAAAGAAAGCCCCATTAAGTACTTTCTTACCTTGCTTCAAAGAAAGCAGCAAGGCACAGCACATTACTTGCTTTTAGGTTTTGCTTGGAATTTTAATGGTTTTAATTCTATTATCCTACTAAGGACCTTTATGGAATTAAAAAATCATCTCAGCATCCCACACGCCCCAACAGAGACACGCTTATGCTACAAGCCAGTACTACTGTACAGTATTTCTGCCTCACTTGGCTAATTCTCCTGTACAGACAGCAAGGGGAAAGGAAGCACATGAGTTTTGCCAATCCGTCTACCCTTCAAAAATGCTCAGCAGGCAAGAACGAGAGTAGTGGTATTCTATCCTTTAGAACGTTACTAAAAACTGTGATAACACAACTTTATTTCTGTCTAGTCTCATCCCCAAACCGCAGTGGGGTGGCTACAGAGAGGAAGAAGAGGTGGTTTTCCTACACAGCGAGATATTCTGCAACACTGTTGTCCCCTTTGCATGGAGCAAGATGTACAAAGTCTCCCACAAATGACCTGCAGATTCTAAGCATTTGCTATCAGGCATTTTCAGAATTTCCTTTGTGCTCTTCTTGTCACAAAAAGCATAGAAGAGTGAAAGAACAGTCCTAGACTTCAGTAAAACATGCTGCTCCCCCATGCAAGCAAGGCCTTGCAAGCATGCTTTTAGGAAACATCTTCCAAATCCAGACACCAGGTTGCCACCACATATATGAGCAAGATTCATCAGTTCTACACACAAATTAAATGCACTGGCTTCAGATACCAGAGGCATCCATGCTTTTTTCAAAAGGAGGGGGAAAATTTAACTACAGCCTCTTCCACTAGAACTTCCCCAGGCTGGTCACAAGCGGTGTTCCCCAGGGCTCTGTGCTGGGGCCAGTTGTGTTTAATATCTTTATCAATGATCTGGACGAAGGCATCGAGTGCACCCTCAGTAAGTTTGCAGATGACACCAAGTTGTGTGGGAGTGTTGATCTGCTTGAGGGTAGGAAGGCTCTGCAGAGGGACCTGGACAGGCTGGATCGATGGGCCAAAGCCAATTGTATGAGGTTCAAAAAGGCCAAGTGCAAGGTCCTGCACTTGGGCCACAACAACCCCATGCAACGCTACAGGCTTGGGGAAGAGTGGCTGGAAAGCTGCCTGGTGGAAAAGGACCTGGGGGTGCTGGTTGACAGCCGACTGAATATGAGCCAGCAGCGTGCCCAGGTGACCAAGAAAGCCAATGGCATCCTGGCTTGTATAAAAAATAGAGTGGCCAGCAGGACTAGGGAAGTGATCGTGCCCCTGTACTCGGCACTGGTGAGGCCGCACCTCGAATACTGTGTTCAGTTTTGGGCCCCCCACTACAAGAGAGACATCGAGGGGCTGGAGCGCGTCCAGAGAAGGGCAATGAAGCTGGTGAAGGGTCTAGAGCACAAGTCTTATGAGGAGCTGCTGAGGGAACTGGGGTTGTTTAGCCTGGAGAAAAGGAGGCTCAGGGGAGACCTTATCGCTCTCTACAACTACCTGAAAGGAGGTTGTAGAGAGGTGGGGGTCGGTCTCTTCTCCCACATAAAAAGTGATAGGACAAGAGGAAATGGCCTCAAGTTGCGCCAGGGGAGGTTTAGACTGGATATTGGGAAATTTTACTTCACTGAAAGGGTTATCAAGCATTGGAACAGGCTGCCCAGGGAAGTGGTTGAGTCGCCATCCCTGGAGGTATTTAAAAGACGTTTGGATGAGGTGCTTAGGGACATGGTATAGTGGTGGTCTTGGTAGTGTTAGGTTTATGGTTGGACTCGATGATCTTAAAGGTCTTTTCCAACCTATATGATTCTGTGATTCTGTAATTTAAAATACTGGTTGCCACGTGCTGATTCTATTTGTTTGACAGGGATTTCTGTTAACTCAGGAGAGCTTCAGAACACCATGGCTTGAATAGAAGAATTTCAAGCCTCACTAGGCAGTTGGTTACATATAACAAAACAAACAAACAAACAAAAAAATCAATAAACCCCTCAAGGGAGTCATTTAATAAGCCACATGGGTACAAAGAGGTACTGAACAGTTACAGAAATTCAAGGATCAATACAAGAGAAAGCTGACACCATGGTACTGGGATGGGATACAGAGAAGTTACTGAATCACACAGCTGGGAGCTAGTTTGAAGCAAACACAAGAAAAGACTGACAACAGATCAAATCATGTGGCAAGGTATGGGACTGGATGACTTTTCCATTAAATTCTGAGACTGCATCCTCACTCTACGTGAAATAAAAGGCTCCAACAAGAGCAGAAAGTCATTAATAACACATTCCAACCACCTCAAAACACACAATATAATCACACTGCACATCATGATACCCTATAGCGGATACTCCCGACCCAGCTCTCTCCCGGCCAAAGGCCCAGCAGCACCCAGTACAAAGCCACTTCTGTGAAAGGACCAGCTCACCATGACCTCACTGGTGAAGTATTTTTCAATTTTAGGAAAATCAGACGAGATGATCTCAAACTTAATTGCTAGTGAAATTAAATGCCCCAGTTAGATTAACATAGCAGATAGCACTCCTATTGTATTACAGCTCGGCAGAGCAAACAAAGCTATTTCTGTGATATGACAGGCTGTTGTCTTTTGTGCACTGCTGTAATTTTTCTGCATGGGAAGAGGCCAAGGACCAAGAGGCTCTTTCTTTCCCAATGTTATTTAGTTGATCTCCCATGCCTCCTGCCCCTGAACATCAGGCTGCAGCTGTGTGGTTGAGAAAGAGAGGAAAGTGCTAATCTTGGCAAAAGACCTCAAAGACACATTCTCAAAAGAGGCCTCCCACACAGAGTTACTGGAAGAGGCCAAGAGCAGCTGCATCTGAAGAACCATCAGAGAATCACAGCAAACAACCTGCAGAATCGCAGTGCTGAGAGCTAGCGTACACCTCTAAGCAGCTGCCCTTCTTCATGTCACATTTTGATCACTTCAAAACAAAATCACTTCAGTGCTGACAATAAAATATAACCAACTGTAATTGTTTTTCCTGCGCTCAGACACTTGAAGCTTGGCTCAAAAGCTTCAACTCAGGAAAACACATTAAACATTACTTTAAAAAAGGAGAAAGCGATACACTTTACCTTCTTTCAATGACTCTCCAAAGCTGACGCCAAAATTCCAAGTTTCGTTCAAATGGGGTTAGAATTAACTTTTTTTCTTCCTCAAGGCTACGGCAAAACAGAAAAAAAGACATAATATTTTGCCCATGTCAGGCAATAAGCACACCACCAGTTCTTCCTTAGATCTTAAACTTAGGCTTTAGTTTCGGAGAGAGCTACCAAATCAGACTCACATAGTAGGTACTATTTCCGCTAGTTTTGCAAATAGATCACGCGCCCAGGTAAACTGGTGTCAGTGACACTGGTTCAGCAGTGATACGATGGCTCCTGACACAATACCAATGGAGAAGTGGTAAATGATGGAAAGAGAAAAAACTCATCAAAAGTCTGCCTGAAATTTCACAGCCACAATAACAAACCAGAGAAGTTATCCCAAATGCCAGCAGTTATTACTCAATCGAGTAGCACCTAGGAAAAATAACAAATTTGGGGATGGTAGCGGAAACGGCTCTATACAACCCTTGACTTGCTGTGACCACCACCTCAACGACTTTACTCAGGGCAAGCGTGGGTTTGCAGGGTGTGAGCAGATACCACCTAACTCTCCAGGACAGCAGATGCAGCGCCAGACCAGCGCAAGCTGCTATACGCAGGCTGGCAGCACTGCACTCTATTTAGAGCAGCACTGTTGCTCTTAGAAGACACATTCACCACTCCTCCACTTTACAGGCAAAAGCAGAACATCACACTCCATCCTGAGGAATTTTAACTGTAAGCCGTACAAGAACACGCGCACACAAGAGCTTTGCAGAGCTCACCACAAAGACGTGTCTAGACTGCGGCTGGGATGTCCACCCTTCCAGAACAAGTGCAGCGAGCTTAATTTTATTGGTCCAGCAAGGATAAATACAACCCACCGCTTCCTGTGTCTCCAGATGCCACCAACTACTTACCCAGACACAAGCGGCATACTCACTGGGCAAGCTGTCGCCTCCATTCGAGAAAGCTCTCCCTCTCAGCTTGCTTCAAGTCCTCCGCACTGGTTGTCCTATCCCAACGTGGCCTGTAACAAGCACATTTTGGAGTGAGTGGTCAGAAGTAGCAGTTAAACCAGTTCCATTACTGCAACAAACATTCATAAAGAACACAGGCACCACACATTCAGCCGCACTGAAATGGTTATAGCTCAGACGTGCGTGCGCCTGTTTCCAGCAGCTTTAAGTACACCTTTTTTCCTTGTTCCTTCTAAACTCCGCTAGCTGAGAGGACACTATCCTACGCACACTAGACATCACAAAGCTGTTTTTTCAAGCTAAGATTTGTAGGACATTTAAGATGGAGGATTCATCTTTCTGTCCACCACACACGGAGCTCTGGAAAGGCTAATTAGGTGGCGTGGATACACCAGCTCCAGCAATGCCAGGCTTTGAGCAGGAAACCCACACAATCAGGACAGATGAGCTGGGGCTAGCAGCACCCATGTGGCAGGCAGGCACCTGTGCTGTGGGCTGCAGCAGGCTCATGCAGCCTAGGTAGTGTCATCCCCAAAACCAGGGTATTGACAAAGCAGAGGGCTGTCCCCAGGCTTGCAGCCACCAAGGGGCTGAGCCCACTCAGCAGAGGGGGATCCAGGCCCGGCCCTGCAGGACTCACCTCCGTGGGATGTGCAGGAACTGCTGGTTCTCCTCGTGCAGCTGCCGGACACGCTGGGCCTCCTGGGCCGTAAGCAGGCCAGTACGGCTCTGGGCAGACACGATCTGGACATTCAGACGCTCTGCAGGAAGAGAGAAACAATCATCCAAAGCCAGCTGTCCCCGTTCCTGCCTGTCACCAGCCCTGCTGGCCCCTGCCGCCCCACCCCAGCCCTGCTCACCCCCAGCCCTGGCTCAGTACCCCATCCCCTGCCCCTGTTCCCCCGCCCAGCCAACCCCATTGCCCGCCCCAGACCTACTCCCACTCCCCCATCCCAGAACCGGTCCTGGCCCCCCGCCCGGGTCCCCAGCCCCTGGATCTCTCCCCGGCGCCAGGTCCCCCCGGCCCGGCACTGGGCCCCGCCCGGGCCCCAGCCGCAAGCCCAGGACCCGGCCCGGCCCCTCACCGGCCACGAAGCGAGTGCCGGCCAGCTCGGCCGTGGCCAGGAACTCCTCCAGCGGGCTCTGCTCCGGCGCCGACCGCAGCTCCGGGCCGCGCTCGCCGCCCACCTCGCTGGCGTGCAGCTGCCGGGACAAGACGCCGCCGTCAGCCCGGGTCGTCCCCGCCTCCCGCCGAGCCCCCGCCGCCCCAGCCCCAGCCCCGCCGCCCTACCCACGAGGAGGTGCCGCGGCGCTCCAGGCCGCGCTGCCGCTGCAGGCAGCGGCCCAGCCCCGCGCCCCGCTTCTTGCCCATGCCGCCGCCGGAGCCGGAAGGGGCGGGGCGTCCGCCCCGCTTCCGCGGCCCCGCCCGGGTTCCTCCGCCGCGCCCCGCGGCCGCGGAGCAGCGTTCCGGGGAGGCGGGTTCCGGGGCGGCCCCGCGCTCCCCGCGCCCGCCGCCGGGCGGCGCCACGGCACCGGTACCGCCGCCCCGTCCGCCACCGGCCCGCCCGCCACCGGCCCGCCTCTCCACCGGCCCGCTCTCCACCGCTCCGTGTGCTCACGGACCGCCCATCCGGCACCCGTCCGCACGCTGCCCTGCCCGTCCGTCTGTCCACCGCACCCATGCACGTCCCTCCGTCCATCCCCACGCTGCCCTACCTGCCCATCTGCCCATCCCCACGCTGCTCTGCCCATCTGTCCGTCCATCCCCACGCTGCTCTGCCCGTCCGCCCGTCCAGCCCCGCGCTGCCTTGCCCGTCCATCCATCCATCCATCCCCACGGTGCTCCCGTCCCCAAACCCAGCTCCAACCCTCTCTCTCCCGCAGCAGCCACCAGCCCCGCCATTAACCCACGGCGCTAATAAAACCGGGGGCACGTCCAAACCCAAGCCCCCGGGGCCCGCGCTGCTGCGGGAGGCCCTGGCAGAGCGGCGACGCGCAGCGCTGCGAGCCCCGGCAGAGCCCACGGCAGCGCCGGTGGCGGCGGGGGCCGGTTTCGCTCGCCGGTTGGGCCTGGTGCAGATGCTATCTCCGGGGAGCAAACGCCGGCGGCGAGGCGTGCGAAACCCTGTCCCGGCAGCCGGCGATGGGGGCAGGGGTTTTGTGCGTCCCTCCGGGGGAAGCCGCAAGCTCCCAGGGCCGAGGTTGCCCCTGCAGCCGTAACGCACCCAGCCCACGCAGGACCCCCGTCCCAGCCTCCATCATCCCCAAACAGCAACTAGTGCATACGAGGAACGACGGTGAGAAAGGGGGATCCTGGATGCGGAGGTGGACGGTGTGCTGCGAGGTAGCTGCCAAAATCTAGCCAGAGCCTGGGCATCTCCGCAGGACGGAGGACGTTGCCTGCCCAGCCAGGGAACCATCAAATGGGTTTTGGCAGCAGCTGTTGCAGCCAGTTCGGGTCAAGATGGGAGAGAAGGTTAAATTAATAAACAACTCGACCTGTTCTTGCACAGTGAACTGATTTATGAACCATTTCTCCTTTATGGGTGTTGGGTTAAGGCCAGACGTTTTTGACTATAACTCTGTAATGTGTATCAGTTGTAATCAGAGAATAACCTGGCTAATCCCTGGAAAACACAGGCACTGCCTACACAGGCAGGCAGAGCTTAACTTCAGGTGCTGGCCATGTGCAAAACCCCGTGGGCAGGGGTCTTTTCTCACGCTCGGCACTACATGATGCCTCCCCATGATAAACACTCGTTAGGAAGATGCAGTTCTTCCTTTCTTCTCCTTTTCAAAGCCGGCAGCCGTACAGCATAAATTTCCCAAGTACGTCTGAACCCTTGCCATGCTCATCCCAGGCTCTGCCACCACCGCCAGCCTGGCCCGGCCCCTTCTTTGCTTCCTAAAGGCAAATAAGACAGATGAAAGGGGACTCGGCGTTCACCTTTTCATTTACACAAGGTGCTTCGGTGGAAGGCTGGTGGGCTGCAGACAGCACGCAGCGATTTAGTAAATTCATTTTTAATCAAGTCATCTTTAATAAAACCACCTCAGGTCTTTATGTGGGCATCGAGGCAGCAATATAAGCGCCCATTATTGTATTTCTTTTATACTTCAGTTAAAAGTTACCTTCCTTCTACACTGCATAATCATCAACCAGAGCAGCCAGCCAGCCCGGCCTTTCCCCACGCCTTGGGTCTGGCAGCACTTCTAACCCCACAGCCGAGGCACGCGCGATGCTGTTCCCAGGCTGTCCAGCCAGGGGTGAAACGCTTTAATGGTCCCATCGGCGCAGCCCCGGCAGCACGGCCTCGGCACCACCAGGGTCCTTAGCTGGCGACACAGCCCCCGATATGGAGCGCAGAGCTCGACGGACCTCCATGGGACACGGACAGCGGTGGCTGGTGGCATGAACTGGAAACAGAGACACACGGGGATGGGCAGAAGTGCTGGCACGATGGGAAAAGGAGGCTCAGGCTTGCTCCACTGCCTGCAACCCTCTGCACATCCTGGGGGCGGTGAGGTTTGAGGGTAACCTGAAGAGCAAAGATCTGTGCATTTTGATTGGGATGTTTTTCCCACACGTTGCCCTTTTTTCCCACGCCATTCCCCATTTCCAGACTGAAGCGCTCCAGGGACAGTCACTGCAGATATTGTCTGCAACCTTTGTGGGAGCTGATGAAGAAATGCCCAAATTGCCCTCATTCTTGCAACAGATACATTTCTGGGCGCTTCATAAACACTAAGGAATTATTTCTGTCCACTGATGCCAGCAGCACAGTGAGGATTGCTTTGAGCAGAGCAATGCTGAAGGAGATACAGATTGGGTGATCCAAGTGACGGAGATATCAGAGTCTCGGCTAGAGTCTTAATTGCCTATTTCTAATTGCAGTGTTTCTCCTCCCACTCCTATTGCTCTGCTGTGCCTACCTGAGCAAGATAGCCTTCTTCTGGTTTTAACTAAACACAACAACCTGCTTCTCCTAGAAGACATTTATGCATGGATTAATTGCACACACTGAAAAGGGCCACCAAGGAAAAGATGCTGTCACAAGAGCTGTACAGAGGCGGCTTGGCACCTGCGTGTGCATGCCAAGAGCGCAGACAGCCAAGGAGAGCGTGGAGGACAGGGGCATACTGCTGCAAAGTCCAATAAACCTGTTGATTTGCAGCCCGCTCCCGTACGATGCAGCAGCTACCGCAGCATGCAAAATGAACACGATTTTTGCTGCTGGGCCTTGTTTTTACAACTCATCTCTTTGACAGCAGTGCTCAGGCTGGAGTGCAATGCTGTCCTGGGAGAGCAAGCACCCCCTGTGCATGAAAAAACCTCTCGCTGCTCCTTTGAAGTGTGTTAACTGAGTGCCCAGCACTGCCAGCTCTTTGGAGGGTGGCCATGGCTTTGGGACTTCTCGCAAAACCATTGCAAAGGCGAAGTAAGATCTGCTGTCCTTCCAGTGCGCTGTAATCATCGACTTGTGTCAAAAGGTCTGGCTTCCCTCCCAAGTTTTCCTGCCTTGGAGCCAAACCACTGCTCCAGTTTTTGATGCAAATCCTGAGAAATATGTAGCAGCAACAGCTCTTTTTCAAAAGCCAATGACACCAGTGCATTTTTGCCTAAAGGAAACATTGTTCTTTCTGGACAACTTTTCCTCCATTTTCCTCTAAGGCAGCACTGGGAGATCTCAGGACTGTGTCTCTAAAATATTCATGTGACGGCTATTCATTATTCATGTGGGCTCACAATGCTCGATTCAGCAGTACTGCCAGCCTCAGCCTGACAAGCAGACCCATTAAGAACCCCCCCAAAGCACCCCTGCAAGAACACCAAGACAATTTTGCTCTGTGCACAACTGCAGCTGCTTGAACCCCCTTCTTTCCAGCTGTACTCAGAAGTGTGCCGGCACCGTAGGAAAAGGGAGAGCTCGCTCCACAAGCTCCCCCATCTTATGGTGAAGGTCTTGGTCCCCTCTGGGAAGAGCAGCACCCCGGGGAGGCTCTGAAGCAGGGCTGCCTGGCCAAGGCTGAGCCCTGAGAAGGCACCAACCCTGCCAGGGCCCTTGGGCGAGTTTTTTAGACTCCGCTTCTTCCACCAGCCCTATGAAGATAAAATCACCTCCCCGCCTGGCAGGGTGGGGGAAGGTTAATTACAGAGAGCTGCCTGTGTCTTTGAAGGCGCAAAGCGCTGGGCAGGAAGCCGGCAGGGGATTTCTCCAGCTCCCGGCGTGCCGGCTCTGCCAGGGCAGGCTCGCCCCCGCTGCCCACCACTGCCCACACCGGCTCCCCCTCCACATGGGCAGGGATGGCCCCATGGTGGCAGCCCCCAGGATGGGGCGTCGAGCAGAGGATGCTGCCCCGGCACCGCCTTGGCTGGCAGCATGGTGGGAGGACGGGTGCCCGGCACAGCCCCGCTGCCCCGGCGAGCTCCCCCGAGGGTGCCGTGACCCCCGAGGGAGAGCTCTGCACCCCTGGCCACTGGTTGCCCTTCTAATTATAGCTGCGGGCGCAGGAAGCGCCGGGGCCGCCTGTGCAGGAAGTGGGGTGTGCCACCCTCAGTGACTGAAAAACAACCACGGCAGAGGTGTGCCGTCACCGCCACGGCCCCGCCAAGCAGCACAGCCCCGGCCCCGGGGCTGCCCCTGGGCTGCGGCACCCTGAGCTCCACCAGCATCACCCTCGGTGCACCCAGGGGGATCTAGTGCCGTCGCCACGTGGACCCTGCGCGGTCCTCACGCCGCCCCGGCATCGCCTGTGCCCCCAGCACTGACCCCCGGAGCCCCGCCGGGGCAGGCCACCGGCAGGATGGGGTGCTGCTCCCCTTTGGAGAGGCAGGAGGGCAGCAGTGGCGGCATGAGGCATCCATTAAGGGCTGCTAAGGACCCTTCTCCCTGAGCAGGAAATGCTGTTCCCTGCCCTGCCGACTCGTCTCAGGCTGCCCCAGCTCCCGGCAGCAGGCAGCCATGTGCAGCCACTGCTGGTGAGACCTGGATGACGGCCGGCGGGGCTGGGGGCCGTGGCACCCCACCTGCCCCCATCGATGGCCCAGGGGGCACAGGTGCCACTCAGCCTTTCCATTTCGTGGAAAATCCTGACAGTTCAGCGTTTCCTTTGTCCTGGTTCAGAACAAAGAGTCGAAACTTTAACATTTAGCATAGTTACAGAGCCTCTGAAATACTTTGTTTTGGAAAATACTGAAATGCCAGTTTGAAACGTTTCACTTTGACTGTGTCACTTCGGCTGCTGTGGCACAACGAGCTCCGTTGCTGTCTGAGAGGAGAAAGCTTGGGATGTTTTCATACACTGACAAAATCAATACATTTCCATGAATTATTTTGGTCTTGTCATATCAACTTTTCCCAGCACCTTTTCCCGCTACTCTCCCCAACCAGAGACCTGCATCAGCTCCAGTTCCAGCTGCTGGGCACAAAAGCCATGCCCGAAGCAGGGCTGCTCCCTGCAGGGTTCTACCCTCTCCCATCGGGCAGGCCCCGGCATCTCGCCATGCTGCAGCAGGGCAGCCAGCACGGGCAGCCTGGCGTCCCCCTCCAATGGAGGCGGTGGGCAGCTGCCTGCCTGCCTGCGCCCCAGCAGGGCAGCGTGCGCCCCGCAGCCTACGGGCTCGTGGTGGGGTGCAGCCAAGGGCTCCAGCGCAGACCGGAGGGGCCAGGGGAGGAGGAGGATGGAGCGGGGCAGGGAAGGGGGTCTGCCAAGGGCCAAGGGCAGCACTCGCCGCGCTGCCGGCGCGGGGCAGGCTGGGCCGCGGGGGAGAGATGGTATCTTACAGACTTTCCCACGCCTCGCACAAGCTCTCCAGGCAGGCGCACGCAGGCAGGTGATGCTCGGTAGCTGCTGGGGTATTGCATAAATAGAGAGCAGGCTGCTGTGCTTCCCCCGGGCTACAGGGCCGTGCAGATAAGCCCCCAGCGTGCATGTCCTACACAGCATGGGTGCTGCCAGCCTCACAGGCGGGGAGGGAGCCTCGTGCTCACTGGGAACCAGGCAGCATGCCCTGGCCCTGCAGGGCAGGCTCCCCTTTCATTGTTCCTCAGCTTCTCCTCCTGGCAGTGAAATATGGACATCCAACATCACAGGAATAGCCCCACACTTGGGGCAGGTGCCCCAAGCTTAACTGGGCTGCTCCCTGCTGCCAGACTTCACCCAAACACTGCAGCACAGCTCCTCAACCCAGCACGGGACTAGGAGGGGTCAGCATTTCATTTGGGAATTGCTGTCCCAGGCCACCACGATTTGCAATGTGCTCTTCTGGTGCCAAAGCATGTGGTGGTTCTCCATGCCCAGAACTGAAGCAGCTGCCACACAGCAGGAAAGAGACAGTCCTGAAGCTAAGTGGGCCCTTTAATGAATCAAGGAAGGCTGCAATGGTCTCTGTCACACCAGCTGGTGAGCAAGCATGGTGAGGAACTGAGCTGAGACAGTTTCCATCTTCGAGCAGGGCTGTAACCACAAGACACCTTCCCTGCAGCTGCACTTCCAGCTGGCCGGGAGGCAGCTATGCCGGGGGTGCTGCTGCTCCCCAGCCACCACCCGGAGCCCCCAGCGGGTCTCTGAGGGGCTGATAAGGAAACCTCTGCCCAGAGAAGGCAATGCAGTAATGGCAGTGCTGCTGACTTGGGGGCTGGGGAGCTGGTGGGGAGGGCAAGGGGGTCAGAGCTCCTCCTCATTGTATACGCTACTGGGGTTTGCAGACAGGTATGCCCAAGGGCTGTCGGAGAGACATGGGGCTTGGGAGCCTGTGCAGGCCATGCTGTGAAAATTTAAGGTCTTCACTCCTGAGCATGGGTTGCTTTAATTGGGGTGACAGAGGCACCTGCCCAGCATGGCTCTGCAAACAGCTCTGTGGCAGTAATTATCACAAGAGTCCGTGTGCCAGCGCCAGCCCCCGCTGCCACTAACCTCCCTCTGGAGGCAGCGCCACAGGGAGGCGTGGGGGGCTCCTTGCCTGCTCCATCCCACCCGGAGCAAATACCTGCCTGCAGAGCCACCAGCCCGAGACCCAGGACAGGCTCCTCTGCCCACAGCCGGAGGCAGGCAGGGCTTTGGCAAGGCAAGTCCCGCTCCCATGGAGAGGCTGCCGTGCCCACACGTCTCAGAGGAGCAGCCGGGGCTGCTCTCGGCCTTGCAGCTCACGGGTGTTGCTCAGGGAGGTGGCAGCTGCTGAGCATGGAGCAGGCGTGGGTCTTGGGGTGCGAGCCGGGAGCTGCAGGTTCTCAGTGCAGTGGTTCAGCAGGACACCTCGAGGGGAGAAGGCAGCTCTGTGGGCACCGTGGGAGTGCCACACCACGTGTGGGTGTCACATGTCACCCTAAGCCGTTGGATTTATTTTATGTGCACAGCAGCGTCTTCTGTTTTCACCCTGCAAGACAAAGACGACAAAGCAAAAGCACACTGGATGCTTCTGGAGATGAAATGAATTAGCTGTACAAACCAAAGTCTTTCTCTCCCTGCTATGGTCCTGCAGGCTGGCGGGAGCTGTCTGCAATGGGCTGCAGCACGGCACATAGCCCCTCCTGCCCACCACACTGACAGCGCTGTGGGGGGCTCCCAATGGGTGCCCGGCTCCCAGCCTGCGTCCGGCCAGCCACGGCCAAAATCAGGGACCCCCCAGCTAGGGCAGGCTGCTGCTGGGCACCGCCAGCCGGGGCAGACCTCAGCCCCTCACCTGCCCTTCTGCGGAGTCCCAGCAGGACTTTGCCCAAGAGGCAGAGGGCTCGGTTCAGCACGGTGCTGAGCTCAGATGGGCATCTCGGTGGGTGCTGGGCTTTACGCCAAGGGGTCCAGCCAGCTTGCCCCGGCCATGCAAGGGCTTGTGTGCACTGACCGGCGCGGGCTCGGCCGATGCGGCTCTCGGGCTGCAGTTTTCCCATAGGAAAATGGGAGCATTAACTCATTCACAACTCAGGGCCAGCAACAGCCTTCCTAGCGCTGCGAACGTGCTGCGCTAGAGATGCTGAAGACAGGAAATGCAGCGTGGTACAGCTCCACACCCACCACCGGCCTCTGGAAACCATAGATGCGGTCAGGCGTCCCCTGGTACCAGCTGTGGCTGAGAAGCCTCAGGAGACGGCGCTGACGACGCTGCCCTCCAATGCGGGGGTATTTTTGAAATGTAAGCAAATGGGCAAGTGCTTTCAACAATTAGACGCCGGTCACAGTGGTTACTTGCAGTTCCCAAGTAATCTGCTAGATGGCATAATGTAATAATAATAATAATAATAATAATAACGATAACAACTATAACGATACACAGGTTTGTTTTAATTGATCCAAACTGTAGAAATGATTTGTCAAATAATTTAAGCAGGCGTTTACATCCTTTACTGCACGAGTACGTACCGCTCCCCTTTTGTCGAGCCTTTATTCAAACCCTGATGAAGCGCCGTGCTCTGCAACCATGGAATTTCTATTCTTTCTGGCAGAGGATATGATACATGACACGAGAAGCTATAGCAACGACACAGAGACCAACTTTCCAAAGCCCTCATTATGTCTGTGACTGTACTCGAGCAACCCCAGCAAGAAATTACAAGACAGCTTCTTGTTATTCGGCTGCTGCGTATAAATAAAGAGCAAAGCCTTACTCATACATAATAGCTTTCATTTGCTGCAGGCCCTTCGGCTCTCAGAGCCGGACTAACCAAGTCAAAGGGAAGATTATGTGGCAAGAGTGGGACTCCTGCACGGCACGCCCTGGCCGGGAAGGCTGCCGGGGTTTGGGTTCTCCGGGGCGGGGGGACTCCCGGCGCGTGGGGCCCCGCCGCGGCCTTGGGACTTTTATCAGCTTGGGCGGTGTTGCGCTGGGTTTTTTTGAGCCGGTTTTCGGCGGGGTTCCCCCCCCGCTGCCCCCTCCACCCTCCCCGCCCCTGCTGCTGGCGGCTGCGGGGGAGCGCTGTGGCACGCTCGCTCCGCGCGTGGTCGTGGGGACGGCTCTCGCGTGAGCTCCCAGGGCGGGCCGCGCCGCGGGGACCGAGCCGGGCGGCAGGCGGGGCGGGGCGCGCCGCCGCGGCGGGGCGGGGGGGCGCATCGCGGGCCGGGTCCCCGCCGCGCTCCGCTCCCCCGCGCCCACGGCCGGGGCGGCAGCGGCCGGCGCCCCCGCGGGGCGCCACGCTCCGCGGGGCCGGGGCGAGCCGGGGGGGCGGGGCGGCCCGGCCGGGCTGGCGCCGCCCCTGCCCGCCCCACAGCGCGCCGGGGCCGGGGCCGGGCCCGGGGCCGGGGCGCCGCGGCGGGCGGCGCAGAGCGGCGGCGGCGGGCGGGCGGCGAGCAGCGCGCCGCCGGCTCGGCGGGCCGCGGGCAGCGGGCGCTCCGCCCTCGGTGCGCGGGGCCTCCCCTCTCCGCGCCCGCGGAGCGCCGGCGCCCGTCTATATCTACGGCCGCGGCGGCCCGCCGCCCGCAAGGATGTGAGGCGGGCGGGCGAAGCAGCCGCCGCCGCCGCCGCCGTGGCATGCCCCCCCGCGCCCGGAGCCGTCGGCGCGGCGCCTAGCCGCGGCTCCGCGGGGCGATGCTGCCCTGGAAGCGGAGCAAGGTGGAGCTGGTGGCGGGCGAGGCGCGGCGGCAGAGCAAGCCCAAGGGGTACGCGGTGAGCGTGCACTACTCGGCGCTCACCTCGCTGGCCCGCGCCTGCCCCGAGAGCGCCCTGCACCGCGTGGGCAGCATGTTCCGCTCCAAGCGGCGGAAATTCCGCGTGACCAGCGAGGACCCCACGTACACCGTGCTCTACCTGGGCAACGCCACCACCATCCAGTCCAAGGGCGAGGGCTGCACCGACCTGGCCGTCTGCAAGATCTGGAGCAAGAGCGAGGCGGGCCGGCAGGGCACCAAGATGAAGCTGACCATCAGCGCGCAGGGCATCCGCATGGCCCACGCCGAGGACAAGGGGCTGCGCCGGCCCGGCCACCTCTACCTGCTGCACCGGGTCACCTACTGCGTGGCCGACCCGCGCCTGCCGCGCGTCTTCGCCTGGATCTACCGCCACGAGCTGAAGCACAAGGCGGTGATGCTGCGCTGCCACGCCGTGCTGGTCTCCAAGCCCGAGAAGGCGAAGGCCATGGCCCTGCTGCTCTACCAGACCTCGGCCACGGCGCTGGCCGAGTTCCGCCGCCTGAAGAAGCGGGACGACGCGCGGCACCAGCAGCAGCAGCTGGTGGGCGAGCAGAGCATCCCGCTGGTGCCGCTGCGCAAGCTGCTCAACGGGCAGTGCTGCTACAAGCCGCCGGTGGAGCGGAGCCGCAGCGCGCCCAAGCTGGGCTCCATCACGGAGGACCTGCTGGGCGAGGAGCAGGAGGAGCGGGCCATGCACTGCGACTGCGAGGACATCCTGGAGGCGCTGGGCGAGCCCGAGGGCGAGCTGCTGCGCGCCGGCGCCGGCCGCGGCGAGGGCCCGGAGCTGGGCCAGCTCCTCCGCGACCTGGGCGAGCTCAGCCTGGGCAACGACCTGCGCTCGCTGCGCGCCGACCTCCGCGTCCGCCGGCTGCTCTCCGGCGAGAGCACGGGCAGCGAGTCCTCCCTGGAGAGCAACGGCCCGGACGGCGCCGCCCCGCCCTGCAACGGCGCCGAGCAGCCGCCCCCCGGCGACCCCGAGACCGGCTGAGCGCTCGCCCGCCCCGGGCGTGCGCGGCGCCGCCGCGGCCCCTCCGGCAGCGCACGGTCCCTTCCGGGCCTGCACGGCCCCGCCGGGGCCCCGCCGGGAGCGCGCGGTCCCTCCGGCCGTGCACGGCCCCGCCGGGGCGCACCGGGTCCCTCTGGGAGGGCACGGTCCCTTCGCGGCGCACCGGGGCCCCTCCGGGAGCGCTCCGGGCCCCTCTCTGGGCGTCCCCGGCCCCTCCGGGAGCGCACCGGGGCCCCTCCGGGCCCCCTGGTTCCCTGCGGCGCCCCCGCGTCCCGCAGCATCCCGGGGAGCGGCCGCCGAAGCCGGGCCCCAGCCCGCCGTGGCCGGCGGAGGGGAGGCGGCCGCGGGCTGTTTCCCTCCGGCTCGGCCCTTGAAGATCTGCCAAATTCCTGGAATAGCTTTCCCCGGGGAGGGCGGCGGGAGGGAGGTGTTGCGCCTTGTTTACAGTCAGAAATCTCACATCCGAGAGGGCCCCCCCCGCCGTTTTCTCCATTAAAATCACTCCATCGTGCTGTCGTGTCCGAGAGGTTTGCACTGTTGTGAATTTTTTTTTTTTAATTACTATTTTTAAGTTAGACCCTTTTTTTGGGGCGCGGTCCTGTCCCCGGTCTCAATGCTCTAGATCTTTTGCTGTGCAAAAGAAGACTCTACTTGTGGCTGTTCACCTGTACATAGGGAAATGTATGCAAATACATTTTGTTATTTTTAAGAACACCACCATTGCGATCTCCTCTGTTTGCACATACGTGAAGAAAATAAAGATGACAGTAATTTAAAAGAAACTGGGGTCGCTGTGGCGATTTGGCCTCTCTGTGTGTGTGTTCCTGTAAGGGGGGAAGAGGGGGAAGAGGTCCCTTGGGATGTGTTGTAGCTGCAGGAGGGCACCCTGCAGAAATGCCCTCGCAAGCACCGAGCGTGATTCCTGAGCCAGCTGGAAATCTTGCGCTGCGGGGGAACGCACTGGGCACTTCAGGTCTCTTGTAAGACACAGGGATGAGGTTTTCTCTCTGCAGCCTCTAACGACGGGCAGGAACGTGCGAGAAGCCTCGTGTTGGGGATCTCTGGCTGGATCGGAGGCTCAAGAAACATAACTGCATGGTCCTGATTCTGAGGCCGCCGTGGGGCGCATGTGGGGCCATCTGCCCCGTGGCTGGCAGCGCGCTCGTGGGCGCTGGGACTGCCGCGCAGCCCTCGCAGGGTTTGCAGGCGGGTGCCGCCGCTGTAGATGATTCCTCACCACTTGCAGCGCCAGCCCGAGACAATTTCATAACCTCACCCCGGGTAAGCAGCGAAGTTGATTAGCCATGGGACTGCTGCGGTATTTTTAGCTGTAAATCTGTTTGTAAGTGGCAGGCTCCCAGGGCAGTAGAGATGTTCCGGTTTCATTTGTCCCCAAGTGGAGGTATCAATTAAGAGATAATTAATCTGGCATTTCTGATGTCTAAATGTTTTCCACTGTGCCCGTGCTGCAATCGGGCGAGTTGCAGGAATGTCAATGAAAAGCCCAACCAGCTGCCGGGGCCAGGCCTCACTCCTTGTGCAAGGAACCAGCCTCTGAACTTGTAAATATCTCATTAAAAGAGATTGCAAAATCTGCCACCGCACCAGCGAGAAACTTTTACCATTGCCTCAGTGTGAGTCATTCTGAGGAGGGAGGCACACCGGGGTGGTTTGCACGGGAAGGGGTAATGGCGAGAGAGGGGAGCCCCTCTCAGAGCGGGCGCCTTCTTGCCCAGGTCACGCTCAGCCCGTGATGGGCAGCGAGATGCAGCAGTGGCCACGGCTGGATTTGAGCACGCTTAGGCCGGCACTGCTGAGACACACCGTGCAAAAGAAAAAGCGCATCTTGCAGCTCTTTCTCAGGCAAAGCTCCCCTCACCTTTCCCAGGGAGGGAAGGGGCAGGCGATGAGGGGGAAATGAAACCCCCGGGGAAAGCTTATCCTGCAGTGCCTTCCCCAGGGTGGCGGCTGTGAGGCCGCCTTGCCCGCAGCAGGGGACCTTCAGTGCCCCAGGACCTTCAGTGCCCCAGACACCTGCCCCAGGTCTATGCCCAGGGCTTTCAGTCACTGCCTGCTCTCTCCTTTCAGAGAAGGGCAGCGATACGGCACCCCGAGAGCAGGGCATGCCAGGCACGCTGGGGAACGCACAGGCTGGTTTGAGCTAACCCTGGTTGCTGAATGACTGGGCAGTGTTTGCTTTTACATCCTCTGTGTGTGCTTAAAGGCAGTTAATGGCATTAGCTCAGTCAATGCCTTTCCTCTCTCCAGAAGAGCCATCATGTCTGCAACAGTAAGGAAAGGTTTTTATCGCATGCTGGAGCTGGAAGCAGAATTCCCCAAGCAGCACCAGCAGCAGCCAGGGCCTGAAGCATTTCCCCTTGAAGCCATTAGCAGGGCTACTGTGCAGTTTCCTTAGAGGCCTGTACAGATCATTAGTTGTAAATGTAGGGTCCAAATCCCTTTGTGCCTGGGATATTTTGGTACTAGAACCATTGAAAAAAAAATCATACAGATGTCTGCAGCACTAGTGTGAGGTTATTCATGTGCGCTTAACTGCTGTGTCCTCCCCATAGCAGCATGCATGGGCCTGCAAATGAGAACAAGTGCATGTGAGGAGAAAAAGGTCATTATGTTTTCTGCACAGCAAGTTTGAAGGACCATCTCCGTAAGATAAGGAGAGGAGGAGAGAGCAAGACCTTCTCTGCAATAGCTTCAAGTAAAGGGCTGAGCTGCTAATGATTTTCTTTTGAAACAAGTAGCTTTTAGCTGAGCTGAAAAGCCTGCTGCTGGCTGATGGGGTGGAAGCCCAGGAGAAGAGCAGGGCTTTGGGAAAGGCCTCTGTGGGACATGCAGCCTCTGCTGACTGCTGTTGAGGCCGTTCCTGTCTCGGGCTGTGCTTCCATCGGTAGAGGACAAACTGTTCTGTGGTCTCTGCTCAGCGCTGGGGCTGATGCCAGCCCCTGTGCCAGG